>NC_138769.1:441875324-442215324 GCF_965119305.1 Pelophylax lessonae
TTTCTTTGCAAATCTCTTTTTAAAATTCTGAAATAAGAAATATTAGGTGTATACCATCTTTAAGCCACAGTGACACCCAGTGGTGTACATATGTCATTTAAATAAACCAAGTTACTTTGCTTGTGCATAGACAGATTTTTTTTTTTTTATAGTTTACTAAGTGTCGGTTCACACTATGGCGACACAACTTAGGGGCGACTTGAACAAGTCGCTGTGCACCGCGACTTCGGCGCGGCTTGCACTGACTTCACATAATGGAATTCAATGCAAGTCGCTCCAACTTCGGCCAAAAGAAGTGCAGGAACCTTTTTCTAAGTCGGAGCGGCTTGAGTCGCTCCTATTAGAATGGACAAGTCGCCTGACAAGTCGGAGTAGTGTGAACCGGCACTAAAATGGATCCTCTCACACCTTAGCAGATGAAAAATATAAATATTTCTCTTTTGTTCTTTAACGAAGACAGCTCCTGTCATTCTTGACCTTTGGGTTATATTGCCTCCTACAGGAGTAGGACACTAGGCAGAAAAAACTTCTGGCTACACCCATGGGCAGTCCCAGGGGGTATACTCCCTCTCCTTGCTATAATCACTCATTTTTTTTCTGCCTAGTCATGAGTAAGGACCTAGTTTCTTGCTGGGATCTTTGGGCCTGGCACAATTTGTTAGAATTTTTTTCTTCCTGGATTTTTCCTGTGAGATCTACTATCAACTGCCAGACTTGGCGACGGGCTGAATTTTCTAGATCCAGTGGTCACCCCAGTCTGGCAAGAGAGCGCGTGCAGGCCTCAGCTCCGCGCTAGATCAGCTGCGACATAGTCCCACTGGACGGGGGCTGGCCCTGTGAGTTTAACGTCCCATGGCCTTGGCCTAATTCGCAGTGTTCCTCCTGGCCGATAGCCCCCATTTCGATGCAGAGGAGAATCTGTCTGGAGCGGTGCCCACCTGGTTCCTGGTATTGTGAGTAGCTGTCCCCCCTCTGCCCCTGGAGGGTTTTGGGGTGGATGTGGGCCCCTCCTTGGGACATTCGGACCCGCGGGTTCCCCTCCTTCCCGCAGGCACCCCCCCCCCCCCCCCCGTTTTTGCAGAGTCCCTCAGCCTGCCCCTCCTCCACATACACTGGGGCTGTTTGGGTGGTCTGGTCACTGGCCTGGGATGGGGGCAGGGCGCTGACTGGTCATGGGGGTCGGGGGGGTGCGCGACCGGACGATCGACTGTTTGTGGGGGGGGGTTTGTACATGGTGGAGGCTCCTGCCAGCCCCCCCCACATCCTGCATGGATTGGTCCTTGAGGCCTAGTCTCACAGTTCTGGGTCCCTGTATGCCTCGTGTTGTAGCCTGTGTATTCTTTTACACAGCGGCCATGTTGGTGTAGTCCAGCGGCCATTTTCTTGTGGTTTGCCATTGCAAATAGTGTCAGCAATGACAGTGGAGCCCTGTGGGTGGCGATTTCGGCGGTTGGAGCCCCTCCTTATACCCTGGTGTTGACTCCTGGATCATTTAACTTCCTGATCGACGCATGTGTAGTACAGATTCTCCTGGTGGTTACATTGGTCTATGTCAGTGGGTGGTGAGGCTAATGGGGTCCTCTCCCTCTCTGCTGAGGATCGCTCTGTGCTTTGTTCTTGGTGACCGGGTGGTGCTGCCAGCACGGTGGGGGTTGTCCATTATGAGTGTGTTACACTTTTTTGTGGGGTCCCCCTAGTGACTCATGGAGTCTTTGGAGCACATTTCTCCACCTGATCCCCTCTCTGAGGCTGTGGGGCCCTCTGGGTCCCAAACCAACCAGCCATGCACTGACGGAGGGCTGTCCTGGAGTCCCTTGTGTCCCAGGTGGAGGCAGCTTACGGGCGATGGGCTAGCAAAAAAGTGCCCCTGCCTCATCTGTCTCATCATATCCTAAATCTGATTCGGCCGCCGCGGACGTAGGTTACCCTTCTGGGTCTGCGACTACGCGCCTGGCATTCTCTGATAGTGAGGATGATTCCTCCACGTCTTCGACCGCACACAAAAAGGCGCTGGTGGATGCACTCCTTGTATCTGTCACCAGCATTTTCCTCGCTTTGCTGTTGGGAGAGGAGCATTATCAGTTTGTGGCATTACCCTTTGGTCACGCCTCAGCTGCTCGGGTCTTCACAGAAGTGTTGGCTCCTGTGCTTGCTTTGCTATGCCAACGGGGATCGCGGTACTGGGCTACTTGGACAATCTCCTTATGCGAGCGGAGTCTCCCTCTGCTCTGGTGGTGAACCTGAAGATCACAATAAAAACTCTGTGGGAGTTCGGCTGGATTCTGAATTTTCAGAAGTCTGCCATGGTTCCGTCCATAAAGCTGGACTATTTGGGCCTGACTTTGGATTGGCCGTAGCCAGAGGGCTCTCCTTCCTCTGGACAAACTCCTGAAATTGCAGACTGCAATTCGCCTCCTGCTGTCCAACAAATGGTCATCCCTCCAGACTTGCATGCAGTGCTGGGCCTGATAATATCTACCTTTGAGGCGGTTCAGTTTGCACAGTTTCACACGAGGTACCTGCAAAGGGAGATTCTGACCAAGTGGAACAAGACTCCGCAGTCTCTGGGCAATCAGATCCTGCTGAGTCCTGGAAAAAAAGGAGTACCTGATATGGTGGCTTCACTCTCTGGCGCTTTGGCTGGGAAAATTCTTCCTCCCCTTGTATTGGACACTGGTCACCACGGATGCCAGCCTGTCTGGCTGGGGAGGTGTCCTCAGCAAGAATTCTGCTCAGGGGATCTGGATGCTGGAAGAGTCCGGACTACCGATCAATGTCCTGGAACTCCGAGCGATCAGACTGTGTCTGGATCATTGGATGGATCATCTTCAGGGATTCCCATTGCGCATTCAATCTGACTATGCCACGGCCGTGGCTTATGTCAATCACCTGGTGGCTCTGGAGGTAGCCGGCATTCTAAGGTGGGCAGAACAGTTCGTTCCAGCCCTCTCTGTCGTACACATTCTCGGGGTGGAAAATTGGCATGCGGATTACCTCAGTCGGCAGGCGTTGGACCACGGGGAGTGGTTGCTTAATCCGGAGGTGTTTTATCAGCTGTGTCTCCACTGGGGCACCCCCAAGGTAAATCTGTTGGCATCTTGGCTCAACAGAAAGGTTCAAAGGTATGTGGCTCGGTGAAGGGATCCATTGGCGGATGCCACAGATGCGCTGTTGGCCCCGTGGGGTCAGTATCAGCTAATCTACACCTTCCCTCCTCTCAAGCTTCTGCCCAGACTCCTATGCAGGATTGGGGCAGGAGGGATTCCAGTCATTTTAGTGGCCCTCAGACTGGCCCTGCCAGGCTTTTTACGTCGATCTGGTGCGGCTGGTCGCCGACGTTCCTTGGAAACTTCCTCACAGGGAGGATCTGTTGTCCCAAGGACTTAACTTCCATTCTGCTTTCCAGTCGCTGGCTTTGACAGCTTGGCTGTTAAATACCAGGTGCTATTGGATAGAGGTTTGCCTGAGTTGGTGATTCCTACGTTGTTAAAAGCTAGGAAATCTACTTCGAGGAAGATCCACCATTGTACGTGGAAGACATACATTGCATGGTGTGAGTCTTTTGGGGTTCTCGTGGCTCGGATCTTAACCTTCCTGCAACGGGAGTTGAACAGAAATTGTCCTTGAGTACCATCAAGGGCCAGATATCAGTCTTGGCGGTCTTTTTCCAATGACGTCCGTTGCCGCCTTGGGAATCTAATTTGGTGCTTTCTACAAAAGCCTCCTTTTGAAAATATTCAGGAGATTGCCCTGCTTTTGCTGTTCCAGAAAGTGGCCTTTTTTGATGGCTATCACCTCTGCGCGTAGCATGTCGGAATCACCTTATCTGGTGATTCACAAGGATAAGATGGTGCTTCGCCTCGGTCTGTCATTTCTTCCTAAGGTGGTCTATGACTTTCATTTGAATGAAGACATTGTCTTGCCTTCCCTGTGCCTAAACATCCGAAGGAAATTGCCTTGCATACCTTGGATGTGGTCTGGGCAATTAGGGTGTACCTGGCAGCTACGGAGGCTTTCAGAAAGTCAGACTCTCTCTTTGTGCTCACGGATGGACCTCGCAAAGGGTTGTCCGCTTCCTCTGCGACCATTTCCAGATGGATCAGAGAGACGATGGTTCGGGTATTTTCTATTAGGAAGCATGTTCCGCCTTTCCCTGTCAGGAAGCTCTCTACTAGGGTGCCTCCTGGACCTTCCATCATCAAGCATCAGTGACGCAGGTTTGCAAGGCGGCCACCTGATCATCGGTGCACACTTTTTACAGTTTTATAAAGTGGATGTTTTGGCATCTGCGTATGCTTCCTTTGGCTGCAAGGTTTTGCAGACTGCTGTTTAACCACTTCTATACAGAGCAGTTACACCCCCTTCCTTCCCAGACCAATTTTCAGCTTTTGGCGCTCTCACACTTTGAATGATAATTACTCAGTCATGCAACGCTGTACCCAATCAAAATTTTTATCATTTTTTTCACACAAATAGAGCTTTCTTTTGGTAGCATTTAATCACCACTGGGTTTTTTATTTTTTTTTGCAATATAAGTGAAAAAAGAGCGAAAATTTTGAAAAAAACACATTTTGTTTTGTTTCTATTATAAAATTTTGCTAATAAGTAATTTTTTTTCATAAATTTGGGCCAAAATTTGTGTGAAAGTTATAGAGTCTACAAGCTATGGTGCCAATCATTGAAAATTGATCACACCTGATGTACTGACGGCCTATCTAATTTCATAAGGCCCTGAAATGTCAGGAAGTACATATACCCCCCAAATGACCCCTTTTTGGAAAGTAGACATTCCAGGGTATTTAGTAAGAGGCATGGTGAGTTTTTTGAAGTTGTAGTTTTTTCCCACAGTTCTTGGGAAATTGAAGAAATTATTTTTCTTTTTTTTTTTTTTACACAAAATTGTCATAATTACAAGTTATTTCTCACACACAGTATATGCATACTTGCAATTACACCCCAAAATACATTCTGCTACTCCTCCTGAGTATGGCGATACCACATGTGTGAGACTTTTACACAGCCTGGTTACATACAGAGGCCCAATATTCAAGGAGCACCGTCAGGTGTTCTAGGAGCATAAATTACACATATAATTTCCTAACGACCTATCACAATTTTGAAGGCCCTGGAGCACCAGGACAATGGAATTACCCACAAAATGACCCCATTTTGGAAAGCAAACACCCCAATGTATAGTCTATGAGGCATAATGAGTCTTTTGAACATGTCATTTTTTTCCACAAGTTTTTGGAAAATGTGGAAAGAAAATGAAAATGCATAGTTGTCAATTTATAGGATATTTCTATCATATAGCATGTACATAGCAAAAATAACACCCCAAAATACATTCTACTACTCCTCTTGAGTATAGCAATACCACATATGTGGGATGTTGTCACAGCATAGCCACATACAGAGGCCCAACATGCAAGGAGCACCGTCAGGTATTTTAGGAGCATAAATTACACATATAATTTCATTACAACCTATCACACTTTTGAAGGCCCTGGAATCCCAGGACAATGGAAACCCCCACAAAATTACCCCATTTTGGAAAGCAAACACCCCAACACATAATCTAAGAGGCATGGGCTGCAGATAGGTACTCAGGTACTCTGATGGGCTGCAGACAGGTACTCGGGTACACTGATCAATAATACTCCAGAAAGGTACTGGGGTACTCTGATGAGCTTCAGAAAGGTAATCAGGTATTCTGATGGGCTAGAGACAGGTACTCGGGTAATCTGACGGGGTGCAGATAGGTACTCGGGCACTCTGGGCTGGAGACAGGTACTCGGGTACTCTGATGATAGGTACTCAGGTACTCTGATGACAGGTACTCGTGTACTCTGATGACAGGTACTTGGGTACTCTGATGACAGGTACTCAAAGTACCCGAATACCTGTCATCAGAGTACCCGAATACCTGCCATCAGAGTACCTGAGTACCTGTCATCAGAGTACCCGTGTACCTGTCTCCAGCCCATCAGAGTACCCGAGTACCTGTCACCAGCCCATAAGAGTACCCAAGTACCTGTCATCAGAGTACCTGAGTATCTGTCATCAGAGTACCCGAGTACCTGTCATCAGAGTACCTGATGGGCTGGTGACAGGTACTCGGGTACTCTGATGACAGGTACTCGGGTACTCTGATGACAGGTACTCAAAGTACCCGAGTACCTGTCATCAGAGTACCTGATGGGCTGGTGACAGGTACTCAGGTATTCTGATGGGCTGGTGACAGGTACTCTGGTACTCTGATGGGCTAGTGACAGGTACTTTAATGGGCTAGTGACAGGTACTTTTTTTTTTTTCATTCAATTTTTATTAAGTTTAAAATAATACAGACATAACATAAGTCAACACAGCAAGCATAGCAAAAATGTCAAGTTGCAATGTGGACAGTGGCATCATATAGGGTTACAGGTAAGATACATAGTGAGGAAGTTAGCTATATATATCTCAATATTACTAAGACAATGAGGCAAGCAAGCATCGCAGCATTTGTCCAGGATGTGAGATGAGATAGGGAGGAGGAAGGAAGGGGGGGGAAAGGGTAGAGAGGAAGGAGAAGAGGGGTGGAACTGTGGTAATAGGAGAGGCAGGGGAGGAGAAGCGGAAGGAAGAGAGGGAAGAGGGAATGTGTAGTGAGAATAAGGAGATTGGGAGAGGGAAGAAGGGAAGGTAGGAAGGGAAGGAAGAGAAATGCTGCAGTTTCTAAGACTTAGACATTGCGGTTACTCAGTATGAGAGAATAACAGGGTAACACTTTCCCAAGGAGCCATATCCAATAAAAGGGCTCATATGTATGCAAGTGACATATAAACAATAACATCAACAAAATGAAAAACATCAACAGGTCAGCAGAGCATTAAGAGTATCCAGTAAACAACTAAACAGGTATGTCAATGTTTACCCGAGATCCAGGAGGACCACAGGGCCCAAGCTTGATCAAATTTGGCGCCATGGCCTGATTTGTAGGCAAGCAGCTTTTCATAGGTGTAGTTAGTTTTAACCAGGGCAATAACCTCAGAGGCATTGGGTACCACATTAGATTTCCATTGTCTAGTTATGAGGTTGCGAGCAGCCAGCAGTATGTGAGTAACTACAGCGCTGCAATCCATGGGAAAATTTTCAATCCCTATATTTAGTATTGCCAGTGCCGGGGAGGGGCGGGTCAGCACCCCAGTAATACTTGAGATTATGGAGAATATTTTGTTCCAAAAACTTTTTAGGTGTCTACAGGACCAAAACACATGGGTGAGGTGGGCTACTTCGCCGCATCCCCTCCAGCACAGGGGTGAATAGTCAGGCACAAATTTAGACAATCTATATGGCTTAAGATTCCACCTCAGATTTATCTTTTGCGACAATTCCCAGTGGTTAGTACACGATGAAGATTGTCGGACGGAGCGAAAAGCTGCTTGCCACTGTTGATCAGTAAATGTGTCTTCCAAATCCTTTTCCCACTTCACAAAGGGAACAGTTTTACAATACTCCAATTTGCGCTGGAGAAAGTTGTAAAAGAGGGAGGTCCCTTTAACCGAGCGTAGGCTACCCAGTAGGAACGTCCAACCCTGTGATGTCAAATAGATATGGGGGGATACCAAGGAACGAAGGAAATGAGATATCCGAAGGTACAGATATTGGTCGGTGGTTGGGAGTGAGTATTCTTCCCGCAAACGGAAAAATGATTTCAAAACGTCCCCAGACAGGATATGATCCACAGTGGTTATACCCCTGTTGGTCCAGCTCCTAAGCGAGGCATGAGGAATAACAAGTTCTAGCACACCCACCGGCACAGGGACTCTTACCATCAAGGGGGGTTGAAGCAAATGGGCCGTGAACTCGTGCCAGGTCAGAAGGGAGGCCTGGACCCAGATGGGGAGCGTTTTCAAAGTCATAAGACGCCACATATCCGCCAAAAGCACCGTCCGGAGGGGAAGGGGAGAGCATATCTCAGCTTCCATGGTACTCCACACTGTTGAGGACACTGGGGCCACCCAGTGTTTCAATTGGGCCAAATGTGAGGCTAGAAGGTAGTTCTTAATGTCGATCATGCCCATACCCCCTGCAGACCAGCGCTTAATCAAGAAGGAGTGGGCACTCCTCTGTCTCTTGCCTCTCCACACCAGCCCTTTGAGTGCTGCTTGTAGCGAGGCAAGAGTTTTGTGGGGTACCGGGATCACCAAGGTTCGAAATACATAAAGAATCTGGGGTAAGAGGAGCATTTTGAACGAGGCAAGGCGGCCCGACCAGGTAAGTTCAGTATTCGAAATTCTGCGGCTTTCTTGTGCGATTTTGACAATTAAGGGCTGGAAGTTAGCTTCAGCCAGCAAGTCCACCCTGGGAGTCAATTGCATTCCCAGGTACGGGATGCTGTGTTGTTTCCAGGTATAGGGGTATAAATTTTGTAATTTCTGACATAGGCTATGGGACATACCCAGAGGGAGAATTAAACATTTCGTAAAATTGGCTTTATAGTAAGAGGCTAAGCTAAATTGTTGCAACAGGGAATGTGTAGCCGCCAATGAACTTTCAGGTTCGGACATAAAGATAATGACATTGTCCATGAATAAACTTATAACATGTGATCGGGAGGAGGTGGCAAGACCCTTAATATTCGCTGAGGATCTCACAGCTTCCTCCAGGGGTTCAATGAGCAAGTTAAAAATTGAGGGCGACAACGGACAGCCCTGCCTCGTCCCGTTTGTAATAGGAAATGACAGTGAAAGCATATTTGAGGTATATACCTTTGCTGAGGGGTTAGAATACAGTGCTAGAATTGCATGTAAAATGGGACCATGAAAGCCAAATCTCTGTAACACCCTAGTCATATATGTCCAGTGGACCCAGGTGAATGCCTTCTCCGCATCCAAAGAGAGCAGCAGAGAAGGCACCCGACCGGATCCAGCCCTGTCCACAAGCCCTATGACCCTTCTAGTAGCATCTGAGGCCTGACGGCCCTTGACAAATCCCGACTGATCCGGATTGATAAGATCTGGTAAGATAGGGTGAAGTCTAAGGGCCAGAACCTTAGCATACAGTTTTACATCGGTGTTCAATAACGATATTGGCCTAAAGTTAGGAGGAGACATTAAGTTCTTTACCAGGCTTAGGCAATGTAACAACATATGCTTGAAGCATTTCACTAGGCAGAGAGGCAGAGGACACCGCAGCCACGTACACCGAGGCTAAGTGTGGACTGAGGACTGGCGCAAACTTTTTATAATAAAGATTGGGGAGGCCATCAGGTCCTGGAGATTTCCCCGTTGGTAGTGTACGGATGGCCCGTTCCACCTCATCTGTGGAGATTGGGGCATTAAGCGCTTGCAATTGAGAGGGAGTGAGAAGTGGTAATTTGATGGAATCTAAGAAGGAAGAAATTAGTATATCAGTTGGTTGGGGGGTATCAGTGTCATTTTTTAGATTGTATAGTGATTCATAATAGCTGGCGAAAGAGTCAGCTATTTCCTGAGGGTTTGTGATTTTTGTGTTATTGACAGGGTTCAAAAGATACGCTATTCTACTCTTGATGCGCCTGGCTTTCAACTTGTTTGCTAGTAATTTCCCTGCCTTGTTTCCGGCAGAGTAATGGGACAGCTGGAGAGCTCGAAAGTACTTATCCTGTTGCTCTACTTAGAGATCTCTCAAATTTGATCTTTGCTCCCTTAATTGTTGGGCTAAATGGGGGGATGGGGACGCTTTGTTCAGGGGTTCTAGGTGATTAATCTCAGCCAAGAGTTGGTCCAGGTGCCGTGTCCTCTGCCTCTTAAGCCGTGCACACATCTTAATGAGAACACCCTGTATAAAGGCTTTGTGAGCACACCAAACTATTGTTGGATCAGAGACCGATCCCGCATTATGCTGAAAGTATTCCCCAAGGTGCTTCTCGATTTGAGAGACATATTGAGGAGAAACTAAGACCTGGCTGTTTGCCCGCCACAGATATGCGGGGCCCGGAGAGTGGGTTTCCTGAAGGGTAATAGTCACCGGTGCGTGGTCGGAGCAAGTAATGTTATGAATATCCGAACTCTGAATGTTTTGTAGCAGATGTTTGTCAACCAATACCATATCAATGCGGGAATAAGTATTATGGCGTTGGGAATGAAAGGAATAGTCACGTTCGCCTGGATGTAGGCACCGCCAGGTATGGAACAGCTCCGCCTCATGGAAGAGGGCCTGTAGAGCAGGAGGGGGGCATTTAGGGGTAGAGGAGATGTCCAAGTTGGGGTCCGCCGTCAAGTTTAAATCTCCACACACCACAACAGAGCCATATTTGTGCTTATCCAACATGCGGAACATTTTTCTCCAGAAGTGCGTTTGGTGGGTGTTAGGGGCATATGCGTTAAGAACCGTAAACGGGCATTGTTCAATTCGCATTGCAAAATTAGGTAGAGTCCATTTGGGTCCACCAAAAGTTTGTGCAAGGAAAAGGCCACGGAGTCTCTAATGTCTATTAATACACCCTTGCGTTTTTGTGTGGCCGAGGCTGTGAAAATGTGCGGAAAATTCTTATGAGACAGAGTAGGGGGCTGAGAATGTTGAAGATGGGTCTCTTGGGTGCAAAGGAGATCGCTTTTAAGTTTCATGGCCTCCCTCCACATGGACGTCCGCTTGGCAGGGTGGTTGAGGCCATGGACATTAAAGGAAGCGATGGTTATGGTCATGGTGCAAGTGTAAGCAGGCTGATTGCGTTACCTGGTCCACTGCTACACTGGAGGGGTATCAGAGAGGACTCCCAGTAGTGTACCCGTTGAAAAGGAGAGCAAGGATCCGTGGCATCCGGAATCATTTCCTTAGAAGTCAGGTTCTTCATTACGATGTTGCTGACCAACAAAAAAATAAACGAAACAAAAGGACAAACTTGGTAATTTCAAGGCAAGTGTAAAAAAGAGAGAATAAACTCGTGAGCAGGTATACTGCACATATTTCAAGGGGGTAAAAGGTGGTCATGGTGGCCAGATTGAGGAAGGAAATCTGTGGTTTAAAGCTTGAGATGGCGATCCCTTGGATGATTTTTTCCCCTTTTTCCTATGAGAGACAGTGTGCCACTCCTCAGATATTGGGGAGATACGTCCAGAGGGTTCCGGAGGGGCAGAACCTTGTTCGGGGTGGATACCCCAGGATTGTAAAAGGTTTAGGCCATTCTGCAAGGATGTGACGACGTGCGCCTTGTTGTTGTATGTTATGGTAAGTTTCACAGGGAATCCCCATCTGTAGATAATAGTGTGATTTCTCAGGATTTTAGTAAGCGGGTGAAGAGCCCTTCTTTTCTGCAGCGTGTGCTGCGACAGATCTGCAAACAGTTGAATCCTAGAGTAGGGTTCTGGGGCTGGGGTCATCTTCCTAAACGCAGACATGAGGTTGTCCTTAACGTGATAAAAGTGAACCCTCATTAAGACATCTCGGGGAACATCATCCGGCAGATATGAGGGCTTAGGGAGGCGATGGATTCTGTCGATGACAAGCTCAGACACTGGGGTAGCTGGAAGAACTGGCAAGATAAGGTCGCGGGCGTACTGATCCAAGTCCCCTGGATGCACGGATTCCGGGACCCCCCGATTTTAACATTTTTCCGCCTAGAGCGGTCTTCCATGTCTGCGATTTTGGATTTGAGCTTCTTTATTTCTTCTTCATGGCCATAGTGAGAATCAATAAGCTCATTGTGTAAAGCAGCAAACTCCCCCATCTTATTCTCAACTCTGTCCATGCGGCCTCCCAAGGCCTGTACTTCTACCTTGAAGGAGCTCACACACTCCATGAGATCTGCGTGCATGGAGGCCCTCAGGGACATCATCATGTCTTTGAGCCTGGTTTCAGAAACCGGTCACTCACTTGTGGGGAAAGTGTCTATATTAGGGGACAACTCCCTCGTGGAGTCCAAAGAGAGTGACCCCCTTGGCTTACCTCCGCCGCGTGCGTATCCTCCGACAGTCGAGGTTTACTTTTCACCGGGCTTCTCGATAGTGGAGTGGAAGCCGCAGGAGACCGAGGTTGGCCCGCTTTTTTGTGCCGAGGAAGGCGGAGGGCTGGGCGAAGACTGAGAGGTCCCGCTGGACGAGGCCGGAGATCCATCGCCGCCACCATCTTGGCTGCGCTGCTTGTCCTGGGCCATAAAGAAGTGTTGGAGCTGCCGCGGCTGGCTGGGATCTTTCTTCTTTTTGGCCATCAGGAATGAAGGTGAGTCTCCCCCGCAAACCATTGGCAGGAAAAAAGGAACTTTACAGGGTGTAGTTACGCCGATGGATGCCGATTTCCTCCCTGGTCTGGCGGAGCTGTAAGCTCAGACGTCCATGCAGCTACGTGGCGACCACGCCCCCCAGTGACAGGTACTTTGATGGGCTAGTGACAGGTCCTCTTTATTGCGGCAGGGGCAATCAGTGTGTTTTGGGGTGCACTGTAATCGGTAACTAGCTGTTACCACAATCTCCTCCTCACACAGGATCAATGTGTGAGGTGGAGAACACGGTGACAGCTAGTTACTGTGTTCTCTGTTGACATTCTGTGACCGGCTGTGATTGACAGCCGGTCATGTGGTAAAAAGCCAATTTCATTGGCTCTTTACCTAGATCGGGGATGGGCTCTGTCCAAGGGACGAGCCTCGTCCCCGATCGCCCGCGCTGAGGAGAGAACGAGCGGCTCGTGCTGGAGCCGCTCATGTGATCAGCTGTGATTGACACAGCCGATCACGTGGTAAACAGCCAATTTCATTGGCTGTTTACCTTGATCGGGGATGGGCTATGTCCGGGGGACGAGCCTCACCCCCGGGGGCGCGCAGTAGCGGGGAGAGCTGGCCGCCGTCATATGACATCGGCCCGGATCGGTAAAGCCTTCCTGTCGCCGTCATTTTACAATGAGGTGGTATGGAAGTGGTTAAGAGGACCTGATCCTCTTTGAGGGTGTATTGTTTTTTTTTAAGGTGGGCTCCAGTTGTTTTGGTTGTTGCCTGGTTGGCTAATGTTTAGCCTTGGGAATTTTATTGCTGTCTCACACCCCTCATGTTTAACACTGCTTTGGGACGTCCCAATGGTCAAGAATGACAGGAGCTGTGTCCATCAACAAACAAAAGAGAAAAATGGGATTTTTGACTTACCGTAAAGTCCATTTCTCTGATATTCATTGACGGACACAGCACCTACCCCTCTGTGGAGTTATAATTCTCCTGACACTGCTTGTAACAAAACTGAGTGACTATAGCAGGGAGAGGGAGTATACCCCCTGGGACTGCCCATAGGCGTAGCCAGAAGTTTTTTCTGCCTAGTGTCCTACTCCTGTAGGGGGCAGTATAACCCAATGGTCAAGAATGACAGTTGCTGTGTCCGTCAATGAATATCAGATAAATGGGTTTTACGGTAAATCAAAAATCCCATTTTTTTTTTTCTTACTTTGGCTGCTAACAAGGAGGGGAATTTTGAATTCTAAAATATATCATACAGTTAGTGAACTATGTGTATTTTTTAATGCTCCCTTAAGTAAGACAAATACATCTATTATTTATAAAGAGGCTTTACTTAGGCTGGAAGCATAACCATCATTAAAAGATCTCTATAAATCATTTCATTTTGGTAAACAGATTTTAGCACTGGTTATTTTGCATCAATAACCTGCCACTAGATTTTATTGCATCACGATTTTTTTTTTTTTACTTTGTTTAAAGTTATCATTCCTAGTGCCACTGTGTGCATAGTGTTTAAAATGATGATAATTTATACCTTTGATAAAAAGTTTTAAGATTACAGTTAGGAATAGATTTGGAGTAAGGATCACGTTCAGGGGGTCAGTTTAAGGGTCAGGGGGTGACATTAAAATGTTATTAAACCCTCAGCGTTTTTTGGCCTAACACTATGAGCACGATAGAAAAAGTAAATTATTATTTTTAAATTCTTAGCCCAGCACTTTTTCAACTTTCAGTGCTGTTGGCTCCTGCTCTCTCAGTGCTGCTTCCCTGAACTTATTGTCTTCACAGGAAAGCATTTACAGTGGACAGTGCAGTCTCCAGTCTGTTAGCTTGAAAAAGGGAGGGAGGAGGGGAGTGCCTTGCCATTTTGCTATAATGCTAATAGGCTATGTGTTTCTATTGATACAGTGTAGAGAGGCACAACTCTAGTCCCTGATTCAAGGCTAACTATAGGTCTATTATTTGAAATAGTGGGGCCCTGCACAGCCTTCACAAGGGGCCCCATGCACCCCCTGCTAACCTGCACCCTTTGCATCCCCCTTTACTCCTTGCACTGCACTCCCTGCATCCCTCATTACTCCAGCACTCAGCATCACCTGTACTTTGCATTCCTATATCCCAGCACATTACATTCTGCATCCCCCCACTACTCCCACTGTACCCCTATTACACTGCACTTTGCAGTACTCGGCATTCCCAACTACTCTATCTGTATCTTAATTATACCTCACTCTGCAGTCCCCTTTATTCTGCACCCCCTGCATTTCCCACTATCCCACTAGCTGCATAGTCCATTACACCTCACTCTGCACCCTTGGCATCCCCCAGTACCCTACATTCATAAACCCCCTTCATCTCCCACTACTTCACATTCTACACCCCCCACCTTACACCTCCCTCTGCACCCCACAGTTCCCAGTACCCCGCAATCACTTTACCCTTCTTTTTTATGCCTACCAGTGATGCTGGTTTAAAGTGGAATGAAACCCTCCTACAGCCAAGGAAGCTCCAGTCTTAGCCTCATTTTGATTTACAGTTGCCATGGTGCTGCACATTTTATCAGTTATGACATCAGCTATTTAAAGGCTTGACAGTTCGGTTGGGAGCTTACATAAGCATACGACTAAATGTAACAGATATCATTTAAGACATCATGTTAAATTGATGGGTTTAGTCACTCTTTAAATATACTGTATGAAGAATCTGTTGAAAGTTTTAGAACAACATTGCTCAGCATAGTTATATACATGTTAATCAAAACGGTATGGTGCCTTTAGGAAACTAACCAGAAACTGAACCCTACATGACTTATCTGTTTTGGATGGTGTTATCCTTTGAATGCTATGTCCAAAAAAAAGAAAAAACATGTTCCACACTTGTGCTACTCTTATGAAGTCAGCTTATTTCTTATTGTTTCCTCTACACAGATACATTTTTATGCGCTGCACAGCGAGTAGGAATGTGTGATATAGAGAGATGTTACCTAAGCCCCTTAACATAAATTTGAATTAATTATTATCAGCGAGTAGGGATAATCTCAAATATAAAGAACATTTCAATTATGTTAAACTCTTTTTAACATAATAAATATATTTTGCATGAAAATACTGCTTCTAAGCCAACTTCTGACAATAGAAAGGGCAACTGTCCATGTGTGATATGCAGAGCTGATAAGGTGTTTTCTTTTCACATCTGAATGGGCATAATAGCTTGTTTCATAGATGGTGACTTCAAACACAATAAACATTATTTGAATGAAGGTACCCATATGCAATGGATCACCTGGCACCTTAGGGTGCTTCTGCCAAGATACTGCTTTCTCCACTCTGAAGCCAGGAGCCAGGTATTATAGCAGGGAATTACACCCAAGAAATAGAAGACACTAGCTTAGGTGCAAACTGGAACTGACTTTACTGTAAACTCACACAGAATATAAACCACAAGATCAGGTAAGAGCTTGATCACATTATCCTAAACAATGTAAACCGTAATATCATTAGCACATCTAAGGAACAGCCAACAAAACAGTAATCTAATTAAACAGTAAGCTAATTAACAACTAGTCACCTAGACAAGCCTAGATGACTCAGGTCAGTGCCCAACCAGACAGTTCAGCACCAGTATTTAAGAAGACCCAGGGCTGTTCATATCTCATTAACCAGCTTTCTTATCACATACTTCTTCTCACTGAGTTTCAAGTTGGCAGAGACCATCATGGCTTCCTTGAATGCGGTGGTGTCATCATGCATTATATAACATGACATCTTCCTGAATTCTTGTAGCTCCCTCAAATGCCAAGGCCCATGGTCAGTAGGCAAGAGACTACCTTGATAAAAATTGCAGTGCTAAATAAATGAAGTTCAAAGTAAATCATTAAAAAAATAATCCATATAGTGCTTGAACACTAAAGTACATAGTGGCAAAAAATAATAAATTGAAGTAATATCCAAAGAAATGTGATTGTTCAGATTAATACCCACTTGGTGCACCTCCACCGTGATAATAAACTGGATGTGAGCTTACCATATCTCTAGACTCCGTTATAGGAGTCTAGACAAGCGTTTGAATAACAATCCAGCACTCAAAGCGAATCCCTCAATGGTTAGACCGGAAAGGAAGGTAACATGGCTTGCCAAACAAACCCCAGGTGTTTCTCAGACATAACCAATAAGGAAGACAAAGGGGGTCCAGATAGTGTAAAACCAAAACACACTTTTATTTTGAAAAAAGTTTGCTAAACACTTACAGCAATCCAGTGAATAGTCAGCGGTTAAAATGGTGGTTCCCAGGATAAAAACAAATTGTATACAAGCTCAGACATAGATTACTTCTACATGTTTCGTCATACGTGACATCATCAGGAAGTGGGGACATGTCTATGTCTGATTTAACCACACTAACTGAGCTTGTATACAAGTTGTTTTTATCCTTGGAACTTCCATTTTAACCGCTGACTATTCACTGGATTACTGTAAGAGTTTAGGAACCTTTTTTTCATAATAAAAGTGTTTTTTGGTTTTACACTATGTGGACCCCCTTTTTCTTCCTTATTGGTTAAGTCTGAGAAACACCTGGGGTTTGTTTGGCCAGCCATGTTTGGTCAGTGGTGTACCTGGATTTCACTAAGGCGTTTGATACAGTTCCCCACAAGCGCTTAATTTATAAAATAAGGTCCGCAGGCATCGACCACAAGGTTGCTCTTGGACATGGAACTAGCTAAAAGGGCGTGTCCAAAGGGTGGTAATAAATAGCGCATACTCAGACTGGTCTGGGGGGGTAAGTGGGGTCCCCCAAGGCTTAGTCCTGGGACCAACCTTGTTCAATTTATTCATAAACAGCATTGAGGATGGGATCATTAGTTCTATATTAGTTTTTGCAGATGACACAAAATTGGGCAGGGCAATAACTGCACAGCATGAAGCAGATATCCTACAGAATGACCTGAACAAAATAACAGAGTGGGCAACGACATGGCAAATGAGGTTTAATGTGGAATGGGGACTAAAAACATAAAAGCACAATACACTTTAGGAGGGGAACCTTTGGGGGAATCAAAAATGGAGAAAGATCTGGGAGTCTTGGTAGAGGATAGACTAAGCAATAGCATGCAATGTCAAGCAGCATCTGCCAAAGCCGGCAGAATATTAGCATGCATAAAGAAAGGGATGTATTCCAGAGGTAAAACTATAATCCTACCACTTTATAAAACTCTGGTCCGACCGCATCTGGAGTATTCTGTCCAGTTCTGGTCGCTAGTCCAATGGGGGGGGGGGGATATGTTGGAGAGAGTCCAGAGAAGGGCAACTAAACTAATTAGGGGATTGGAGGACCTTAATTATGAAGAGTGTCTACAATCGCTTAATTTATTCTCCCTGGAGAAGAGATGCCTGAGAGGGGACATGATAGCAATTTATAAATACCTGAATGGTGATCTCAGCATAGAAAAAAAGCTATTCAGTCGCAAGGATTGCATGAGGACTCAAGGGCATACAATGCGATTAGAGGAGAAGCGTTTTAACCTCAGGCAACGCAGGGGGTTCTTTACTGTTAGGGCTACAAGATTGTGGAATTCTCTACCACAAGAGGTAGTTTCTGCGGGAAGTATGGCTACTTTCAAAAGATTCTTGGACGTACATCTCAAGGATCAGAACATTAAGGGGTATGAGAGATGATCACGGCCACACACACCTACACAGGTTGAACTGGATGGACTATTGTCTTTATTCTACCTCAACTACTATGTAACTATGTTAGCTTCCTTTCCGGTGTAACCACTGAGGGATTTGCTTCGAGTGCTGGATCATTATTCAAACACTTGTTTAGACTCCTATAACATGGAGTCTATAGATCTTGCAAGCACTATATGGATTATTTTTTAATGATTAACTTTGAACTTCATTTATTTAGCACTGCAATTTTTATAATGTATGTTTTTGCACAATTGGTTCTGTTGAGATATTGCAAGCAGCTTTATTTCACTTAGGTTAGGTATTTTTTTACTTTTTGCAAAGGCACTACCTTTCATGCCCTCCAAAAGCCCCTGTCTCGGTTGGATCTGTCACATCATAGATATGAGATAATTGGCTAGATTGGACAACAGGTCTTATGTCTGCTGGTACCAACAGATTACCCTGCCCTAAGGCCTGGAAAATCTGGATTTGCATCTACAACTTCACTTCTTTATCTTTATTTGAGCAGATCCCCCAACATAGGCCTTATTTGGCCTTAAGAATGCAAGTCTCCCTAAGCGCAAAAAGCAACTTTATTTTTTACTTTGAAACTTACAATTGCACAAGCTCAACTCTTTACTTAATGATAAAGCAAAACAATCTAAAATATATGGTTCTCCTAAATTAAATATCTGTCAATAGAAGCCTAAAATACTCTAGACAGGTCCCAAGGGGAAAACAACCCTCCCCCGAGACAGTTTCTCACATCCCAAATTTTCTTCTGTCTGTTTCTGCCCTTTTTTTTCCCGTTCAACAATCTCCTGATGCCCTATATTTTACTCTGTGGAAACCTCTTATAATGAAAAGAGTACTCTAGGTATATATTTCATTTAACCTCTCACACAATCCTGACTTCATTGTCTCGATCTTGCCCCAGTCTGAACCAGCTCTGTGACATCAGCTGACAGTGTGCTTCAGCCTACTGACTGCTGAAAATAGGTCACACAAGTGCAGAAGGAACTGCACTCCTGTCCTCCACAGGGAGAAGTACAGCCACACGAGCTTTGGCAGTACTTCTCCTTTAACCGCTTAAGCCCCGGAAGTTTTTACCCCCTTCCTGACCAGGGCCTATTTTGCGATTCGGCACTGCGTGACTTTAACGAACAATTGCGCGGTCGTGCGACGCTATACCTAAACGAATTTGACGTCCTTTTTTTCCCACAAACAGAGCTTTCTTTTGGTGGTATTTGATCACCTGTGCGATTTTTTGATCATGCGCTATAAACAAAAAAAGAGCATCAATTTTGCAAAAGTAGCAATATTTTTCACATTTTTTAATATGAAATTCCCCAAAAAAAATGTAAAAATCAAAATTTTTTAACATTTTCGGTCAATTTGTTTTATGCTACATATGTTTGGTAAAAAAAATCGCAAAAGCCTATTTTGATTGGTTTGCGCAAAAGTTATCGCGTTTACTAACAAAGGGAAAGATTTTTGTCATTTTTGTTGTTTTTTTTAACGCATAATGGCGGCGATCTGCGTTTTTTTTGCGGTACTGCGACATTGCGGCGGACAGATCGGACCCTTGACTGACATTTTTTGGGGTTACCAGTGACATTACTGCAGTAATCAGTGCTATACATATGCACTGTTACTGCAAAATGACACTGGTAGTGAAGGGGTTAACTTTATTTGAGAGGGAGGGGCTGTGTGTGTCCCTAGGGGCGTGATTCTAACTGTGATTGGCTGTGGCTTGAGCTGTAGAAACAGTGATCAACGGTCCTACATAGAAAAAGAAGATAATATTCCAATGACTTTCATCTTCGTGCTGGATGTGCTCCCCCTGCTGGTGGACACCTGTCTTAGTCCGGGAGCTGCGATATACTATTAAGGGAAGTGTTTCCCTTGCTGTCCCCTCCCCTTTGGGGGCGGAGCCACCTGTATATCGGTGCCATGTTTCCTGTCCACCACGTGAGACGCCGGCTTGGTGTCTGCACGCTCTGACAGTGTGTTTCAACTGTGGCTGTGGCTACCAGCTATGCTGGATACCCAATTCGGACGGACAGGTGCTGGATTGCGCCTGCCTGTCCTATGTACCACTACATGGCGCTCGGGACTGGATCCACCTGCTCACTTTGGAAGCTACCAGGTTTGAATCTTTTTCTCCACTCATTCTCATTCACTCCTCTTTATCTCCTATTTCCAGCCACTTCCCATCTGACTATCCCCCTTCACCCCTGCCTTTGGAGGTCACTTTTTCTTTCAGCTTATCATGGCTTGTGGGTTTTTCCCTGATTATCACCATCACATCTTTTACTATATGTGTCTCAGTTCTGGGGCTTCTCACTGTTGTAATTGAAACACCAGATATATATAGATACTCACCCTCCTATATATCATATACCTATATACACCAAAATTATATGCATATTACCTGGTTACCACTGCACTGGTGATTTAGCCCACTTTATTCACACTCTTTGTCACTGATTCTGACAATGCTTCTTGTCATTGATTTCCTCACATCACCCTTTATATCCCTGCCCCCCTCCTTTCTTCACTTCACTCCTTTCCTTCACCTTGGGTCCACAGTCTCTTCCCTGCACTTTTGGTTTTCCCCCAACTGGTTTAGATTTATTCATACTGTTACTGCATTATATTGCCATGCAATATCTTATTACTTACATATATATCCATATATCTCTCCAGTTACTATTATACCATCAAGCAGGATGTGGCACCCATCACCTATGAATTCTTACCTGGCCTTCCATTCTGTTGCCGTGCATCCACGCCCCGTCAGCTCCCGGACCAGACTTGATTTTTCACCCTGGGACGGTGCTCATCCACCATGTTCCAATTTTATAGCCGCATGTAAGTGCGACTCCCCCATTTGGGGTATACATACTTATGTTGTAGTCTCACAACTGCTGGCTAACTATATGCATATCCACATCCAGACTCATTCCATTTATTTTTGTATTTTTATACAGGCATACTACCTCATGCTACTGATGAGTGGGCATATAGGACCCACGAAACGCGTAGAGCTCACACTTCAATTATGAGTTATGCATGTCATTCTCTTATTCATTGATGTTAATATGTTATCATGCTTTTACACTATGTATTGATGTCTGCTGTCTATATGCATTTATGTGTATTATATGTACAAATAAATTTGTTACTGCATACTTATGCTTTTTACTCATTTACATTTCTGCATCCATCTCATTCAAAGTCCCATGGGGTGTTCTCTTTTTGTTTTCTCCAACGGTCCTACATAGTAGAACCGTGTGATCACTGTTTCTACACAAGGGAGAATGACAGGCGGCTTGTCTACACTAGCCGCCTGACTTTCTCCCTCTGCAGCGACGATCGCAGAGTAACCGGCGGACATCGGGTCCGCCGGTCACACGCGCGGGGGGGTCCGTGACCACGCGGGAGCGGGAGTGCGCCACCGTGACCACGTGCTCGCTCCCTAGACCCTCACAGGCTAGCGACGTAGATCTACGTCACTCTGCCTGTGAGGGGCTGACTGCCGCAGTAAATATACTGTGAGCAGTCGGCAAATGGTTAATGTTTACTTTCATGAGGAATATACTATACACATAGCTTGTACTCAGGTGTACTTTTATGAACGGGTGAATTTTTTTCTCTGTTGGCTTCTCTACAGTTCTCCGGGGAAAATGATCACATCTGGCACCCTTTTTATGAATCGGAGAACTTCAGTTCGCCCAGGGTGATCAGAGGAGAACGGTTTTCTCGGAGATCTGTGTAGAAGTCAATGGGGCGTCTGTAATCTCGTGAGACAAAGCGAGATTACAGTAGTATGAAAATCCCTGGCGCACTTTAACAAGCAGTGATAAATTATCACTGCTGAGTACACGAGGTTAATAAATAATAGTCCCCTTACATAAATATATATATATATATATATATATATATATACACTGAATACACACACACACATACATTGTATATATATATATATATATATATATATACACATTAAATATATAGCTACATGTATGTGTGTGTATATATACATCTATATATATATACATAAATATGGCAGGGGGACATGATTACTGTGTTGGGGGGTCTGAACGAGGAAGAAGGAAGTCCATAATCTTCCTTTTTCCCCCTCAGTTCTCCCCCAATTCTGTCTTCACTCCCCGCTTCACAAGCTCCAGGCTGGTGAACCCGGGAGTGTGAATTCTGGCACAGATCGCCAGTGAAGTGCGGGGATCGCAGCTTCATAGCCTGGCTGTTTCTGTGTCTGTCAATGACAGATTCCCGTGTGAAGAGATGATCAGCGAAGAACATGTTCTCCCCCGATCATTTCTGTTTCATAAACTGAGAATGATCGGAAATGAGCTGTGATCAGCAAGATCACTGCTCATCTCCGTTTCATAAAAGGACACCTCAGTGTATAATATTATGTTTTGAAATCGTTCAACATATGTAATATTTTACTTTATTGTAGCAATAAACATTTTTAAAAAGAAGCAATGGATCTTCTGGTGTTGAAACTGTACCCTCTAAATGAGGCACTTGCATGTGGCATAGCTTATGCTCTTTATTGTTTACTCTCTATTTAACGTAACAAATGATTTAAACTTGCTTCCATTTTATTTACAGATCCTTACCAACCCAAATCATCATTTTACAGACAGCTCGTTATATAAAGAGGTTACCTTAGTTGCATGGGATCCTTCTCCATATTACGCCGATCTTCATATGGTATGATTCATTTTTCAGCAATAACTTTCTAATATAGGTATCTTTGTAATATTTTTAGAAGTTTATTAAAATATATTTATAGGCCTGAGATGCCAATGGGATATTAAAGCAGTATAAAACCCAAAAGCAAACACTTATTATATTGCAGCATACCAATTCTTAGATGTGATGGCTGTATTAGTTTCCTTTTTAGGCTTGCTTTCTTTCTTCTATTTTTATCTGATAATTCAGCCAGCAGGTCTGTTGTTTTTCACAGCACAAACTCTCCAGCAGAATGTATCACACGGATGAGATGGATGTTTACATGGATGAGACAAACCACTTGACACTGGCAGGGGTGATTAAATGATCAGCTTTTATTTATTCGTGCAAAGCCTTTATCCCAAAAGGAAAAACAACTGTTTGCTATAACTGCATATAAACGTGTGAGCTGGAGTTAGACTTCAGTTTGTTAGTGTATCTAAATCTGATTTTATCTGATACATTTAACACTACCCTCCCCCCAGACTTACAGTGTTGCTGTCTGCTGTGCCTCCTGTACTCATTCATCTAGAGTGGTGTCTCACTAATACAGGAGGTGTGTTACTGGCCAGATCACCAGGAGAAAAAAAGAGGGGAAAAGACAAAGAAAAGAAAACTGATGCAGCCACCACATCTAATGATTGGTAAGCTGCAATATAATACATTTTTGGTTTTGGGTTTAATACCAGTTTAATTTTCCACTGAAAAATGACCACCATTTTTGGTGTTGAGTAATGGTAGCAACCTGTGTGTAAAATTATATATATAAAAGCAAGGGCTTATTCAGCGCTATAATCCATAGAATAAAAAGAAATAAGAAGCTGAACACCGGTATTGGTCAAAACTAACAAATCCAAAACAGGCAATATGTATAAAAAATGGTGCAGCGCTAAAATGTTAAAACCAATAAACAGGAGTAATGTCCATATTAATCAATAAATCTGGGAATGTTCATAAAATCCAAAGCCAAGATTGAGGTAAGGGTGACCCGTGTTGAGAAGTAGAACAAATCACCAAGCATGCGTGATTCCACCACCACAGTTAATGCCAGCCTCTCACCTCCATACACTGACCACAAGGGCCGTTGCGCTTTATCATAGACTCTGGTGAACTCCTCCTGTCCCAGTCTTACAACCATGGAAACCACAGCGCCTCAGCAGATCGGCATTAAGATTCCACATGAAAGGATAACAAGGACATCTAGTGCTCTCCGTTTCAAATTGGTACATTTATTCAGAATAAAAGTATATTACTCACAATCATAGCACTATTCCTAGTGCATCGGGAACAGCATGTCAAACATCTGAACAGTGTGCTCGAGCGTGTGGTCCTCTCAGAGCGTCGCGGGTGACGTCACAGCTCCTCCCCCGTACGCGTTGCGTCAATGGGCGTGACTTCTTCAGCAGGGGTACGGAGAGGGCAGCACCCGCGCACCTTAAATAGATGATGCCTAGCAACCGGACGCTAATTCTCAAAGCGGAAATGACGTGACGCCAATCTCCATCTTAGATGAGGGAAAGCTCCCAACTTCCGGGAGGCTCCGGAAGGCATAAAATAGACCGATACTTGGAGAGCTCTTAACACGGAACTAATGCACTCCTGGTCCATAGATATAGAGGCTAAAATGTTGCACAAATTCCAATTAGTTTAAAACAACTTTATTAGAGATGGCACATAGCCTAAAAATATAAATAAAATTAAAAGGAACAGAAAACCCAATCTGCCCTCAATAAGTAGTGGCGTTTACCCACGAAGCTCCGAGATGTCCACATACACTAAAAGAGCACCATTACATATGAATCAAGAATTTTAAAACCAACAATTAAATGATTTAAAACATATAGGTATAAAAACAAAAACAGAAGCAAAAACAAAAACAAAATAAACCTCACATATTACCTATTGGAAATGAAACAGTTTAAATCAAAATCAATATTAAGCCCGCCAGGTACTAAAACTTTAGTCTGATATATCCAGAATGATTCCCTGCGGCTTAATTGCCTTACAAAATTGCCTCCTCTCCAATGGCGTGTGGTTTTCTCAATACCCCAAAACTTTAAACCTGTGGGGTCACACTGATGGTATCTTTTGAAGTGTTTGGGGACATTGTGCTTATCTTTACCTTTACGGATTCTATTCATGTGCTCTCCTACTCTTACATGTAAGGCCCTCGTGGTCCTGCCCACATACTGGTAACCACACTTACATTCAAGCATGTACACAACCCCTTTTGTTTCACATGTGATGAAATCTTTGAGGACATGTACCTCTTGTGTAGCTGTGGCCACAAATTCTTTTCTTCGCTTCATATTACCTTTAGAGGTCTTACAGGCCGCACACTTGCCACAGGCATAGAATCCTTTTAAAGAGGGAAAGAGCGTATTGCCAGATTTGACAGGTGGGTCAACCACTCCTGGAGCTAGTCGATCTCTGAGTGTGGGTGCCCTCCGATACACAAACCTCGGCCTAGCCGGGAGTGCAGGACCCAATATCCTGTCATGCTGTAGGATAGGCCAGTGCTTGGCCACAATTTTTTCAAATTTCCTGTACTGTATATTGTAGTCCAGCACAAAGCAAAATTCATTACTAGAGGTAGTTTTTCTAGAAGACATCAGGGTAGTTTCCCTTGCGGTAGTGCTAATTCTAGAAAGTTCTCTCTCAATATGTTCAGGGTCATACCCCTTTTCCAGAAATCTTGATGCCAGTTTTTTTGATTGGGACTGGAAATCCTCTTCCAAGGAGCAGTTCCTTTTCATCCTCAGGAACTGCCCTCTTGGGATATTATATAACCACAGGTTATGATGGCAACTACCTGTGGGTATATAAGAATTTCTGTCCGTCGGCTTGAAGTATGTTCGAGTTTTCAAACCACCATCTTTTTTAAAAATCTCCAAGTCAAGGAAAACAATACTTTCAGTATTCACATTCCACGTCAACTCAATGTTCCGAGTATTGGAATTGAATCGATCCATGAAATGTTGTAAACTGATCATGTCCCCTTTCCATATCAGTAGAAGGTCATCGATAAAACGACGATAGCAGCTCAATTGGGGAGGACGGTTTGAGAAGATGACCTCTTCCTCCCAGTGTGACATAAACAAGTTAGCCACACTGGGGGCAAACCGCCCCCCCCATCGCTACTCCCTTTACTTGTAGGAAATATTTCTTGTCGTACCAAAAATAGTTCTTTAGCAGACAGAAATCTAGACACTCTACCAAAAATCTCCGATGTTTCAATGGTAAATCAGACTTGTTTAATGCCCATTTCACTGAGTTCAAAGCATCTTCATGGTTGATGATCGTGTAAAGCGACCCTACATCAGCGGTCACCAGGATGCAATCTGAAATCTCTGTTAGGTCGTCCAGAAGGGTTATGGCATGTTTCGTGTCCCTAAGGTATGCATATGTCTCACACACCAAGGGCTGCAGGTAATGGTCAATGTATTGACCAAGCCTTGCCGTTACTGACTCTATGCCATTTACGATCGGTCGACCTGGGGGGCAAGTCTGATGCTTATGGATTTTAGGGAGAAAATAAATTATAGGGGTCCTACAAAACAAAGGGTTAAGGTACTGGGCCTCCTTTGAACTCAAGATTCCTCGTTTCTCTCCTCTGTCAATCAAACCTCCAAGTTCCTTTTTGAACTTGATCATCGGATTTCCAGGAAGAGGGGAATATGTATCCCTATCGCTTAGCAGTCTCTGCATCTCTTGGCGATAGTAATTGCCACTCATTACTACCAATCCTGCTCCTTTGTCCGCTGGGCGGATTACAAGGTCTTTTCTCCCCTCCAGTAAGCGAATGCCTTTTTTAATTTGCTGTGGGTCACTGGCTTTTCTCACCTTGAGTGAATCAAGATCCCTACTTACCATACTTCTAAACACCTCAATGTTTTTATTATCCACGGGTTAAACACCGATTTGTTTCTTAATTTAGAGTGGTGTGAAACTTCTACATCCTCTCTTACTGGTTGTGGGTTTGCCAAAAAGTGTTTCTTGATACTCAAGGTTCTGGTGAATTTCTGGAGATTTATGTACGTGTCAAACTTATTAAGATTTTTAGTTGGTGCAAATTTAAGCCCTTTGTCAATTACTCGAATTTCATCAACTGTAAGAGAGACACCGAGATTAAAATCCCAGTGCCTATCGGGATTTTGGCTTTTTGTATCCTTCGGCCTCCTCTACTTCCTCTTTTTTTTCATGTTTCATTTCCAATAGGTAATATGTGAGGTTTATTTTGTTTTTGTTTTTGTTTTTGCTTCTGTTTTTGTTTTTATACCTATATGTTTTAAATCATTTAATTGTTGGTTTTAAAATTCTTGAGATGATTTCCAGTCCCAATCAAAAAAACTGGCATCAAGATTTCTGGAAAAGGGGTATGACCCTGAACATATTGAGAGAGAACTTTCTAGAATTAGCACTACCGCAAGGGAAACTACCCTGATGTCTTCTAGAAAAACTACCTCTAGTAATGAATTTTGCTTTGTGCTGGACTACAATATACAGTACTGGAAATTTGAAAAAATTGTGGCCAAGCACTGGCCTATCCTACAGCATGACAGGATATTGGGTCCTGCACTCCCGGCTAGGCCGAGGTTTGTGTATCGGAGGGCACCCACACTCAGAGATCGACTAGCTCCAGGAGTGGTTGACCCACCTGTCAAATCTGGCAATACGCTCTTTCCGTCTTTAAAAGGATTCTATGCCTTTGGCAAGTGTGCGGCCTGTAAGACCTCTAAAGGTAATATGAAGCGAAGAAAAGAATTCGTGGCCACAGCTACACAAGAGGTACATGTCCTCAAAGATTTCATCACATGTGAAACAAAAGGGGTTGTGTACATGCTTGAATGTAAGTGTGGCTACCAGTATGTGGGCAGGACCACGAGGGCCTTACATGTAAGAGTAGGAGAGCACATGAATAGAATCCGTAAAGGTAAAGATAAGCACAGTGTCCCCAAACACTTCAAAAGATACCATCAGTGTGACCCCACAGGTTTGAAGTTTTGGGGTATTGAGAAAACCACACGCCATTGGAGAGGAGGAAATTTTGTAAGGCAATTAAGCCGCAGGGAATCATTCTGGATATATCAGACTAAAGTTTTAGTACCTGGCGGGCTTAATATTGATTTTGATTTAAACTGTTTCATTTCCAATAGGTAATATGTGAGGTTTATTTTGTTTTTGTTTTTGCTTCTGTTTTTGTTTTTATACCTATATGTTTTAAATCATTTAATTGTTGGTTTTAAAATTCTTGATTCATATGTAATGGTGCTCTTTTAGTGTATGTGGACCTCTCGGAGCTTCGTGGGTAAACGCCACTACTTATTGAGGGCAGATTGGGTTTTCTGTTCCTTTTAATTTTATTTATATTTTTAGGCTATGTGCCATCTCTAATAAAGTTGTTTTAAACTAATTGGAATTTGTGCAACATTTTAGCCTCTATATCTATGGACCAGGAGTGCATTAGTTCCGTGTTAAGAGCTCTCCAAGTATTTTATGCCTCCCGGAAGTTGGGAGCTTTCCCTCATCTAAGATGGAGATTGGCGTCACGTCATTTCCGCTTTGAGAATTAGCGTCCGGTTGCTAGGCATCATCTATTTAAGGTGCGCGGGTGCTGCCCTCTCCGTACCCCTGCTGAAGAAGTCACGCCCATTGACGCAACGCGTACGGGGGAGGAGCTGTGACGTCACCCGCGACGCTCTGAGAGGACCACACGCTCGAGCACACTGTTCAGATGTTTGACATGCTGTTCCCGATGCACTAGGAATAGTGCTATGATTGTGAGTAATATGCTTTTATTCTGAATAAATGTACCAATTTGAAACGGAGAGCACTAGATGTCCTTGTTATCCTTTAATGTGGAATCTTAATGCCGATCTGCTGAGGCGCTGTGGTTTCCATGGTTGTAAGACTGGGACAGGAGGAGTTCACCAGAGTCTATGATAAAGCGCAACGGCCCTTGTGGTCAGTGTATGGAGGTGAGAGGCTGGCATTAACTGTGGTGGTGGAATCACGCATGCTTGGTGATTTGTTCTACTTCTCAACACGGGTCACCCTTACCTCAATCTTGGCTTTGGATTTTATGAACATTCCCAGATTTATTGATTAATATGGACATTACTCCTGTTTATTGGTTTTAACATTTTAGCGCTGCACCATTTTTTATACATAAAATTATATATATATGCATATATAATAGTGTGCTTCTGGTTACCATGCAAGAAATTAATTATTGAAAATGCATCAATAAACAAACAGTGAATTGAATAGTCCATAAGGTTCAATTTAGAAATAAGCCCATTTGCTAATAGCAATGAAAGCATATAGTGGAGTGAAGGTGTATCCAATGCTTTTCAAGATAATGATATATCCCACTGGGTGGCAAACCCTGTGAATTGTTAAGGAATTCCACCTTACACACGTGCCCTCCTCCGTAATGAAGCCTCTTACCAGAAGGTTGTGATGCCCAATTACAGAGATCAAATGCACATGAGAAAAAATTGACCCCTCTGTGTATATTTAAATGGGATCGTTATGGTCCACTGGGTTTCAACTAGTTGGGCGGGGCCACAAATGTGTGACGTCTTTCACGCCCGCTAATGCCAGCTGTTGGCGATGCTCCATGCGGTTTGAAGGCTTTTTATTGTCCTGAATCATGTGAATACCTATAGGCCCCGTTCACATAGCAGCGACGCTACTTCCCGGGGCGACCTCCGAGGTCGCAGCGCGCTGCTCGCCCCGCGACCTCGGAGCGGCCGGCACGGACTTCATAACATTGAAGTCTATGACGGTCTCTCCGGGTCGCCCCAAAGAAGCTCCGGACCCTTTTTCTAAGTCGGAGCGACTTGTGTCGCTCTTATTAGAACGGGTCCGCAGCTTCCCTATGGAAGGCGACCTACGGCGACCTGTGAGGCGACCAGGTCGCCTCACAGGTCGCCCCAGTGTGAACGGGGACTTATGGTGTTTTTAACAATAAATGTTTACTATCAATATTCACGCTATGTGAGGCCTATGTTCCTTTTCCTCTATGGTTGCCTGAGTTGGATCCTAAGTTGTGGCATTGGGCAATATATGGCCATATGGTGGGACCAAACCCCCATTTTTATTTATGGATTGTCTTCAGATTTGGTAGTAATTTCTTTTGCATTTGCGCGCTATTCTTTTTTAATATACATGTCTTTTGGTTCATAGCTGCGGCAGCTTTAGAAATACATGGGTATGCTCCCCCAAAAATTTTTTGCCTGTTTATTAAATATTATATGTTGAAACCCAGTGGATCATACTGATCCCATTTAGAGATACCCGGAGGGGTCCATTATTTCTCATGTGTGTTTGATCACAAACATCTGGTAAGAAGCTTGATTATGGGGGAGGCCACGTGTGTATGGTGGAATTCCTTAACAATTCACGTGGTTTGCCACCCGGTGGGATATATCATTATCTTGAGAAGAATTAGATACACCTTCATTCCACTATATGCTTTCATTGCTATTGCCACATGGACTTTTTTTCATATTGAACCTTATCAATTCACAGTTTGAGGTATTTCATTTCTTGCATGGTAACTATTATTTATGTGTATATATATATATATATATATATATATATATATATATATATATATATATATATATATATGTTTTCACATCACTTTTGGTATTCAGGTGATATATAGGTTCAGCGCAGAAACACACTTTTGTTTAAAAAATATTTTTGTGTGTAAAGGTATACTTGGGATTTCAGACTTTCTGTGGAAATGCAGTGCAGTTAAAGAAGTACTACGACCTGGATAAAAATCATAACTTACATCAACTTACATAGTGCCAGACTTTGTACTTCCTTTCCTATTCTGAGCTCTGTCAATACCAGTACTGAAGGTTAGAAATCCCATGTCCAGAGCTAGGGACAAGTTTAATCAAGGTTTTTTTTTATGTGTGGTGAGGTTCTGGTTGTGTGAATAACTAATTGATGTCCAGGGCCCGCAGAAGTAACAGATTGTCAGAGAAAATCCTTATTTTCCCACTGCAGGTTCACAATTTTGTGGGCATTATATTTTTGTTCCCAACAATGCAAAAAAATAGACACATGTATATAGGCTGTGACTCCCTTTACTATGTAATGTTGTGTTTCCTGACATTCTTCTGCAATCTCACCCCACTACTGTTATACAGTGCATGCAGAAAATATTCACAGCGCTTCACTTTTTCCAAATTTTGTTATGTTACACCCTTATTCCAAAATGGATTAAATTCATAATTTTCCTCAAAATTGTACTAGCAATACCCCATATTGACAATGTGAAAGATGTTTGTTTGAAATTTTTGCAAATGTATTAAAAATAAAAAAACGAAAGAAAATCACATGTACATAAGTATTCACAACCTTTGCTCAATACTTTGTTGAAGCACCTTTGGCACCAATTATAGCCTCAAGTCTTTTGGAATACGATGCTACAAGCTTGGCACACCTATTTTTGGGCAGTTTCTCCCATTATTCTTTGCAGGACCTCTCAAGCTCCATAGGTGGGATGGGTAGCATCAGTGCAAAGCCATTTTCAGATCTTTCCAGGGATGTTTAATTGGGTTCAGGTCTGGGCCACTTAAGGATATTCACAGAGTTGTCCTGTAGCCACTCCTTTGTTATCTTGGCTGTATGCTTAGGGTTGTTGTCCTGTTGGAAGATAACAATTCAGCCCAGTCTGAGGTCCAGAGAGCTCTGGAGCATGTTTTCATCAAGGATGTGTCTGTACATTGCTGCATTCATCTTTCCCTTGATCGGGAATAGTCTCCCAGTTCCTGCCGCTGAAAAACATCCTCATAGCATGATGCTGCCACCACCATGCTTTATAGTATTGGCCAAGTGATGCGTGGTCCAGGTTTTCTTCAGACATGACACTTGCCATTCAGGCCAAAGATTTCAATCTTTGTTTCATCAGACCAGAGAATTTTGTTTCTCATGGTCTAAGAGTCCTTCAGATGCCTTTTGGCAAACTCCAGGCAGGCTGTCATGTGCCTTTTACTGAGGGGTGGCTTCCCTCTGGCCCCTCTACTATACAGGCCTGATTGGTGGAGTGCTGCAGAGATGGCTGTTCTTCTAGAAGGTTCTCCTCTCTCCATAGAGAAATGCTGGAGCTTTGCCAGAGTGACCATTGGGTTCTTGGTCACCTCCCTGACATGGACCCTTCTCCCACGATCGCTCGGCCAGGCGGCAGAGTCCTGGTGGTTCTAAACGTCTTCCATTCATGGATGATGAAGGCCACTGTGCTCATTGGGACCTTCAATGCTGCAGACATTTTTTGGTAATCTTTCTCAGATCTGTGGCTCCATACAATCCTGTCTCGGAGGTCTACAGACAATTCCTTGTACTTTAAGGCTCGGTTTGTGCTCTGACATGCACTGTTAACTGTGGGACCTTATATGGACAGGTGTGTGCCTTTCCAAATCATGTCTAATCAACTTAATTTATCACAGGTGCACTCCTATCAAGTTGTATAAACCTTTCTATTTTTAATAAATTTGCAAAGGTTTCAAACAAACTTCTTTCACATTGACATTCTGGGGTATTGTTTGTAGAATTTTGAGGAAAATAATGAATTTAATTCATTTTGGAAAAAGGATGTAACATAACAAAATATGGAAAAAGTGAAGCGTTGTGAATACTTTCCGAATGCACTATAGCTGCCACCTTTATGCACTATAGAAGGTAAAGTGTCTTTGGGTTTTTTACTGGAGCGCTGGTTTGACCAGCATCTGTGTTTTCAGCAACTTAGATATTTCTCTGCCTTTCTTTCATAGTGGTACCACAAACCAGACTACAATCTTTTCCCACCTTATGAGCAACATCGGAAAAAAAATCCTGACCAACCATTTTATATTCTTCACCCGAAATTCACATGGGAACTGTGGAAAATCATCCAAGAGAACAGTGAGGAAAAGATACAACCGAACCCTCCTTCATCTGGTTTCATTGGTAGGTGTGTTTGGCGTACCAATTAACCACTTACCGCAAACCTACGTACCTGTGCGTCAGCTTAAAGAAGTGGTTGCACCAGGATGATGTCTGCAGCTGCAGGCATCAACCCGATATCGTTTTTTTAGAGCCGGCGGTCGGATTTCAGGAGATAACAACCGATGTGGCTCAGCAGCCTCTCGGCCGTTATCCCAGCAATCGGAAAGATCCCATCGGGAGACCCGAACAACCAGCCGGCACGTCCGTAGTTTGTCACCATTCCACGAGTGTGCGAATTTTAAACCGTAACATGTTAGGTATCTATTTACTTTATTTAGTGTGACATCATCTTTCACAATATACAACAAAAATTGGGCTAACTTTACTGTTTAGTTTTTTTTTTTAAATTCAGTGAAATGTATTTTTTCCCAAAAAAATTGCGTTTGAAGGACCGCTGTGCAAATACATGGTGACAAAAAATATTGCAACGACCGCCATTTTATTCTTTGCTAAAAAAAAATACATAAAATGTTTGGGGGTTCTAAGTAATTTTCTAGCAAAAAATAATGATTTTAACTTGCAAACAACATGAGTCAGAAATGGGCTTGGTCCATAAGTGGTTAATTACATCTACTTCAGCCACAACACAGTGCAGCCTTTAACTTTATATCCTCAAGTAGAATGCTTAATGGCCACTATTGATTGGAAAATAATTATCCTACACAAAATTAAAGATTGCTACCGCAAGTGAGTGGTGGAATATTTTGTTAATGGGACAAGTCACATAAGTGTTGGTATCAATTAACATTCCACAAGGTTACAGTGCCCTAAGGTGTATTTGGAATGCAGGGAGTTCAACAGGACAAAGGAATATAGATTAGTGTTAACACGTTGGCCTAACTAGTCATGAATCATAATTACGGTATTAAAGCAGAGAATAGATGGTTCTCTATACTATTTCAGAAATCCTAATTCAATGAAATATACACAACATTGTTGCTTGCTTTTAAAGAGGTTATAATAGGGGTGGAGCTTAGCCACATTCAAGAATGGCCACCTGAGATCTCTCCCCTCCACTATGTAGAGGGACCACAGCACAAATTGCAGCAACACCGGCCGCTAATATCTCACCTCCACTGGAAGGCTCACAGGGGTCTTCAGCTTCACGCAGTCCCGGAACCTCCAAGATGGCGCCGACTCCTCAAAGAGAGTGGCGCCTGCGTCTGGCTATGCTTGGCGGGACAGCATGAACTGCTCTGCTCCTCAGAGTGCATCCCACAATGATAGGGGAAACAAGCTGCCTCCTCGCCAACCCATACAGCCCCAGTGAGAAAGAAATCCCTCACCTTTCAGGCTGTGGATGGTGATAATGATGATGGCAACCCACACACTCCACTGGCTGACCTCCCTGCTTCAGACAATGCAGTGCCAGAGCACACCCTGAATCAAATGCTGCTCTCCCTACAAAAAGGTCTGCAGAAAGATATCTACAATTCAATCTCCCAGCTCCAAACACAAATTGATGATCTAAGAGACCGCACTGACAAGGTAGAGCATCACCTCACTGACTTTACAGACGCTTACTATGAGCTTGTGGATGCTCATAAGGATCAGTCTGAAGACCTGCAATGGATTAAAGATAAACTCGCAGATCTGGAGGACCGGTCTCGTCGGAACAATCTTAAGATTAGAGGAATACCAGAATCAGTGCGACCTCCTGACCTGATCCAGTATCGACATTAATATTTTCAAGCATTGATTCGGTCACTGACACCACTTGATCTCACCATAGATCGCACGCACAGAATCTTTAGGCCACCGCATATCCCCGCAGAGAAGCCACAAGATGTATTAGCACTCCTGCACTTCTATCAAGCTAAAGAATGCATCCTGCTAGCTGCCAGAAACACACCATTCTTTCTGGAACCTTACTCATTCTTGGAGATTATGCAGATATCTCAGCCGCTACAGCATGGAAGAGAAAGGAATTTGGGCAGGTCACAAAAATCCTACAAGAGAAGAAAACTACATACAAATGGGGGTTCCCTACAAAGCTTCTCGTGACCTTCCAAGGGAAAACCACAATTTTTCTTCACTTGAAACACGCGATGAAGCAGCTACACAACTGGGGACTTGCATTGTCTCCAGATGCCGGATCGCCTTGTAGAGCACCTCCAGGCCGTGGCACCGACGACTGGCATGTAGTGAATAACAATTTATAGCTCTTTCAGGCCTCCTTCTGTTAGGTTTGTTTAAAACCTATTTTATAGCCATAATCCACTATTCACAGGGTCCCTCTATGTTTGGCTGAATTCCCTCTGATTAACTCTATACACTAGTTTTTGTTCTCTCCTCCCTCAAGAGAAAGTGTACCATACACACAGATACGGTTGTTCCCTTTCTTCCCTTCCTTCTACTTCTCCCTTTGGCTATGTCCTATTATCTACCTACTAGCTGGTGTAGTACCTGTTGTATCCTCTTTGTCCATGGCAGTGTAATAAGCTTTAATGGAATTACAATGTGGCTCCTATCTACAGAAGGTTTAGTCTCTTTCATAGACCATGTCATACAAGCATACTTTCAAACATTGATCCCACCACTCCATGGCTCTTAAAATCCTATCTCTCAACACAAAAGGGCTTAATAGTCCTTCTAAATGATCCCTCATCTGGAAAGAGGCTCTAGCCTCTAAATGTGAGGTTATATGTGTCCAGGAGACTCCAAACCACCCACCTGCACCAACCCAAAATTCCCCCACTTTTATTTGGCTAATGCAGATACCAAGCGCAAAGGGGTCATGATAGCTATTAGAGACACTGTTCCCTTCCAACTACATACCTTAGAAGTGGAACCCAATGGTCGATAGCTAATCCTCTCTGTGTCCTTTCACAAAACAAGTTATCACACTAGTCAATATCTACGCCCAAAACACTCACCAAAAAACTTTTTCAAATCTCTGACACATAAACTACAACCCTACAAAGCCGGATCCATCATTATCTGTGGAGAATATTATGATATTATAGATCCTTACATTGACTCTACCATATCTACCCGTAGATCATCCTCCTCTCTATCCACTTTACTATCAAATGAAGAACTATTCAACGCATTGTGTTGTATCCATGGTAATGAAAGAGACAACACGTTCTATTCTAACATGCATAAAGTATACTCTAGTGCAGGCATGTCCAACCTGCGGCCCACGGGCCGTATGCGACCCGGAACCGCAGGCAATGCGGCCCACTGCCCCCTGACAATTTTTAAATTTTTTTTGCTGGGGAGAAGGGAAGTGGAGTCGGGGGCACGGCCACAGCAGCTTCTAACTAACTGTAAGCAGAGGCTGCCTTGGAGGAGAGGGGAGGGGAGAAGAGGGGAGGGGAGGAGAGGAGGGGGGCAAGCGCCGCCAGATTACAAACAGAGCAGGGATTTCCTTATTACCCGGCGGCCGCTGTCATACTAAGCCCCACCTCCTGGACTGGCTCCTATGATAGACAGCACATCGGTGACATGATATGAAATGCACCCCACCTCTGCCTGTGGAAGGAGCCATACAGGAAGCAGCAGGTCTGCTCTCTACTGCAGCCGCTACTTCCTCTAGCAGTACCCGCATGACCAGCAGTACCCGTCAGCAGTAACCACACCAGAAGTACCCGCCAGCAGTCTGCAAAATAAGTAGAAAAGGTATGTGCATTAGCGTTTGTAAATTGTTGCAATATGTTTTTTAACCACTTTACCACTAGAGCATTTTGCTGCCTTACGTCTGGGCCACTTTTTGCGATTCGGCGCTGTGCGACTTTAACTGACAATTGCGCGGTCATGCGACGTCGTACCCAAACGAAATTTACGTCCTTTCTTTCCCACAAATAGAGCTTTCTTTTGGTGGTATTTGATCACCAGTGCGATTTTTACTTTTTGCGCTATAAACAAAAAAAGAGCGTTTATTTTGAAAAAATAACAATATTTTTCACATTTTTTTATATGAAATTCCCCCCAAAAAAGATGTAAAAACCAATTATTTTTTAAATTTTTGGCCAATTTGTTTTCTGCTACCCATGTTTGGTAAAAAAATTCGCAATAAGCGTATTTTGATTGGTTTGCGCAAAAGTTATCGCGTTTACTAACAAAGGGAAAGATTTATTTCATTTTTGGTGGTTTTTTTTAACGAGTAATGGCGGCGATCTGCGATTTTTTTTGCGGGACTGCGACATTGCGGCGGACAGATCGGACCCTTGACTGACATTTTTTACACTTTTGGGGGTACCAGTGACATTACTGCAGTAATCAGTGCTATAAATATGCACTGTTACTGTAAAAATGACACTGGGAGGGAAGGGGTTCATTTTATTGGAGAGAGAGGGGTTAATGTATGCCTGGTGCTTACTGACGTGTGGGGGGGGAGGTGACTGTGTGAGCCAGGGACAGATCGGATGTCCAGCTATGCTGAACACTCCGATCTGTCACTCCCTGTCACTGAGGAGATCCGCCCGCTCTGTTTACACAGGCGGGCGGATCTCCAAACTGGATTCCCCGATGATCGGGGCAGAGCAGCGGCGGAATAGCAAAGCAACCTAAAATGCGATCTGCCTCCTCTAGGATTCTATTCTTACTAGACCACACTGTACGCCAAGTCCATAACCCCTCAGATATTGCAGAACAATTCTGTCAATACTATGCAGGCCTATATAATCTGAAAACTCCCCCTCTCCTTCCCCTAAAGCCATTCAACAATTTCTAGGCTCCATTCATCTCCCCACCTTATCTTCTGAGCAACTGTCCTCCATTTCTGCTCCTTTCTCTGAAGCAGAAGTCGCTAAGGTCATTAAATCCCTGCCCCTACATAAATCCCCAGGCCCAGACGGCTAATCTACAATGATTACTAAAAAATGTACATGACCAAACTGACACCCCATCTTACCACCTCTTTTAATAATATTGTAACTTGCAGCTCCTGCCCCCGAGAGTTTTTAGAATCTTTTTTTGTCACCATCCCTAAACCTGGAAAACCCACCGACAACCTTGTCAATTTTTTTCATATCTCTCTGTTAAATACAGACACAAAATTATATGCCAAGCTGTTAACCAATTGTCTTGCTCTTATTGCCCCAATGTTGATCCACCTAGACCAGGTGGGATTTGTTTCAAGACCCCAAACGTCCGATGGCACCAGATGCTTTTTTGACTTGATTCAATGGGCAGAACATCATCACCTTCCCTCCTTGTTGATAACCCTTGATGCAGAAAAAGAATTCAATAGGGTCCACTGGCTCTATATGAAAGCTGTCCTCTCAAAATTTTGATTCTCAGGATGGATCCTCTCCGCCATTCAAAATCTTTACACTAACCCTAGTGCCCAAGTTTGGACCTCAGGGCTTCTATCTTCCCCCTTTCACATTACCAACAGGGCTGTCCATTCTCACCAATTATTTTCTCACTGATTATGGAACCCCTTGCAGAACATATTGGCTCTCACCCCCTGATTTCCATCATTACGGTAGGATCAACCCATCATACAATAGGCCTCTATGCTAATGATGTCCTCTTATCACTAACCAATCCAGTCCAATCTCTTCCTCATTTATGTAACCTATTAGAACATTTCAGCACAATCTCTTTATACAAACTTAATCATTGTAAATCCCAAATGCTCCCCATTGGCTTAAATGCGTCCCTTAAAAACCAAGCCTTACACGTTGCTCCTTTTTCATGGGCTCCCTTTGCATCTATTCAATAGCTAGGTGTACAGCTAACCTCTTCCAGCTCTAGGATCCTATTTCTCAACCACTCAACACTTTTTACGAAGCTCGCCCAAACCTGTACAAAACTTCGCCCCATAACTACTTCCTGGGCATAAAGAATCTCCCAATCTAAAATGTTCCTACTTCCACATATTCTCTATATGTTTTGAATGTTACCTCTTCCATTTCTCCCAGCACACCTAAGGAAAATTCAATCCATTCTACACGCCTTCATATGGCAAGCTAAGAAACCACGCATCAAAACGTCTATACTCCATCAACCTACATCGGCTGGATTCAGCGCTCCTAACATCAAACAGTACTGCAAATCTACTATCCTGACACAACTCAGAACCTGGTAGAATCCAGCTTAACATTTGCCCTGGTTACAAATCAAAAGCACAGCTTCCATGGAAGACCTAAAACTCAGCCTTAGAAGTGTTTACCTTTGGGGAGTATCTCCACAAAACTGAAAGTCCTATTGCAGTGGATGCCTAAAATGTTACTTGTATCTTAGTGCAGACTTCTCGGAAAATCCCTGAGCCAATCATGTAACCGGGAAATGACATTTCTAGGGGCATTTTGCACACCAATATTGTCCAGAATGCCTTCAGGTGGCAATATTGCATTGGTTATTGCAGAAAATAATAGCCGCTTCAGATTGAAAATGAAATATAACTTTAAATAACATTAAATTACAACAGGACTTGTGTAGCAATTGAATATTCTATATATATATTTTTTTTTTTTTTTGCGCAAAACTAGAATTTGCTTTTAACTCTTGCAGAAAACCCTATATTTTTAAAGAGCGTTTTGAATTCTTAGCTATGTCCTTTTTCAAACATTCTGTAGCCTTGTTCTGTTAAAAACGATATAATTTATATAAAGGAACTTAATTTTACGTGAAAGGTGAACCTGACTTCTGGCTAGGAATGAGCAGCCGATTTTGCCAAACTTAGGAAATGACAGATTTTTTTCACTATGCGGCACCTCTAGTTCCTTCGTGTGGCACTGCTAGATGAAATTGGCTAAAAATGTTCCCCTTTCAAGCTAGAAGCGTCCAGTGTTCCTAGTTGTTATACCCAGTCTCATTGTGGCTTTGTTGACTTGCACTGGTAATGAATGGATGATGTGAGTCTGTAAAAAATCTGCGCTATGGTATATGTAACAGGCTGCAGCCTACCTCATATATTATCCCAATAATGGGATATATAATCATGAATAGGAAAGGGAGGAATAAGAGGCACTGCTTAATAACAGGAGAAGTGTGAGCCACTAAGAAAAAAATGAGTCAGTCTGAAAAAATATCAATCATCCAAAAAAAATGTATATAAATATAAAGTTCTAAAGTGCATGCAGCAAAAGGTGTGTATAAATATAAATATATATATATATATATATATATACAGAAAAAACAATACCAATGACGTTGCTACTGCTAAAAGGGGTAAATTAAACTAAGTACCCAAAAAAAGAAAAAAAAACATCAAGAAAGTGACAAAGTGCAAAAAATTGACATCTGTGCAATAAATATGTAAAAATTCAAAAAGGTAAGTCCATAAAGAAATTAGTAATGCGTAATCAAATGCCAAATGGTTAATCAATCTTCAATGGTGGACTCAACTTCACAGTCACCAATCACCATTGAAGATTGAATCACCATTGAAGATTGATTAACCTGTCAGACTCACTCATTTTTTTTTACTGGCTCACACTTCTCCTGTTATTAGGCAGCGCCACTTAACCCTCCCTTTCCTAATTCTGGTTGAGAAACAAAGCTGTTCATCACCAGCTACGCTGTTATGGTGATCATACTTTTTTTTATAAACCAAGCCATGTAATTCCAATGATAGTATTAACATTATGGCTAGGATTACTATTAGCAAGTCCACAAGGATTGGTACAGGATAGTTGAAATTAGTTTCCTGATCCCTGTAAATACATTTAAATCCCATTGTCCATTTAAAAAACTACCTTAAAGTGGTTGTAAACCTCAGACATGAAATATGAAAAAGTGTCATTTCCCCCTGCTGCCTGGTTCCTCTGTTATCAGCATGAGTCACTTCTGAAAGCTTTTCCTGACACCAAGAGTTAAAATGGTGATAAGGGAGGGAGCTGCAGCACTCAGCCTGTGGCTTTTATCTACAGCTGTGCTTGTTCTCCTACTGTGTGAAGAGGGGTGTTTCCTTCCCTCCGATCAGGGCTCAGAGCTGTCTGCTGTGTGAAGACTTTAGATACTAGCTCCCTGCACCTAGAACTAAAAAGAACTCCTTTGTGTGTGTGTGTGCGTGTTTTCAGAACAGTCTACAGAAGAAATGGCTGCAGATACAAAACTTTAACTTATGCAGGAGGATTTGTTTCATCTCTGTGTATCACCTAATGCTAGTCACTTCATTGGGTACATATGAGGGTTTACAACCACTTTACTTTTGCCTTGCTTATTGACTTTCAAAATATTTTGGTGGCATGCCACAGTTCTAGTCCAAATTTCAGCAAAGTGAAAGTTCAAGAATTTACTCATCCCTGTTTCTAGCACTCAGGTAATGAATGTAGTTGAGAACATCCTACTTGCTGAGCTTTGCAGAAGAAATCGGTCAGCTAATGTATGACACCACTCATTGTACATTTTATATATAGATATTGTATATGAATTTGGATCTTTCTCATGTGGTGTTTCAACATAGTGGTGTCCAGTCAATATCACCATTTAATCAAAGTGAAAAATACTTTTTTTTTTTACCATTTTCAAGTTTGTTAATGTCAACATGACAGCATGTTGCGGGATCTAATAGACAAAATTTGAGCTCCGCTCTCAGGCTGATTGCATGTGTTTGTAACTGGACCAAGCACAGGTGCCCATGGCCCAGCATCACGTCTCCTTCCCAAACTGAATTCACCCAGCAAAGGAATGGATCTTACTACTGCTGCCTAATTTTTCAGTAACCTTCTTATGGTCCACTGAGCAAGGACATGCCAACAGACACAGGCCTGCCCTGACATGTCTTGATTCAGGGCTTCATTGTAATGGGCCGATTAATAATTCTAATGTCACTTAACACACTTCATCTAACATTCGCATGAGGCATGTGGAATAAAATGTAAAATGTGTCAACAAGTAAAAAAGCAGTACTAAAACACTTGTCTAAAACAAATTTTATTGTATATTGTCAATCCCATTAGTTAAATTGTTGTATAGTCAATTGCATTGCAAGTGAGGATGTAATCCGCTATTTTTCACTATACTGTGCCTAGGTTTGGGGTACTGTTTAGTACCATATGTGCTACAGTGAGATCTGTGAAGAACTTACAGACACTTCAGATGCTCAGAGATTTTTGTAAAATTTTATTTTGACAAGGAAAAGTTACATTATACTATTTGGTGACACATTCTGGTAAACCTCGGGAGGGGAGTCATGGAAATAGTCTTAGGTCCCTTTCACATGGGCGCTCCGTATGTCCGTATATCACCCCATCCGTTTGCGGGTGATATACGGACATAATGCATGTCAATGGGATTGCGGATGTCAGTGGATGACCATCCGCTGACATCCGATTTGCATCCTTTCAGCTCTGTTCAGTTTTTTGGAATGGAACAGAACCTTATTTTTCTTCCGTTTAAAAAATGGAAAGGAAGCAAAATCGGATGACAGCGGTGTCATCCACTGACATCCGCATTCCCCATAGACATACATTATGTCCGTATATCATCCGCAAACGGATGGGATGATATGCGGACATACGGACCGGATGACACAAGTGTCATCTGTGTCTGTGAAAAAAAAAAGTGCCGCAGCGGAGGAAAAAAACTGAGCGACCGTGTGAAAGAGGCCTTAAGCTATGTGTTAATGTTTGATTTTTTTAAACAGGATGTGGCTACAGCCAATACAGATTGCTCTTTTTGAGACTTGATTAATCCATATTATTAGACTGATGCAATAATATATGAGTGTTTTTTTCCGCCAAGGGAACTGGCGTTTTTTTTTTTAAGCCCAGTGTGAAAGGACCTTTAAAAATAAGTCAGCGCTGGCAGCTCTCATTTTTCTGTCCTGACAGGTTCCCTTTTATGCATGAAGTACATGTGTACACATTTTGTTAAGGCCAGCACAAAATGCACTTTACATGAGGAACATATCAAATTCAACTAATATATTTTTTCCCAGTACTGCTCTCTTCACGATTTTGTAGGGAAAGGTTAGACCCTATGTCAGTTTTTTTATTGCCATCTTTTTCCTCACTTGGTGGATTCACTACTCTATTTGTAATAGTATCCACTCTTGCCTAGACAGAAAGTGAGGAGAAATCCTAAATGCTTTGAGCTGTCATAAGAACATAAGGTCCGGGAAATTCTCCAATAGGCACACTTGTTCTTGTGACAGGTCTCTAAGATGAGAATTCCATTCACTTGGGAGAGATTTCTTCTGATTTCCTATTATGCCTTCAACATAGAAAATTAAGGTAAATCTCCCCAATGGGGCACAAGCAAAAAATAAATTGACAGAGCTTTTAAAATGACCCCACCCTATCCACAACTGGGGAAAAAAAACAATTTTGGGCTATACATACATTTTTAAGTTTTTATGTCAAATCTGCCTTATTACCTTGGTATGTTAGTATAAACAGTTGGTATACAGAAATATGATCTTTAATAACTAGACTAAAAAGGTAGTGCTGTGCAATAACCTAAACAGATTTTTCCCAAACCTGCAAGTCCCACCAACAGTTCATGTGAATATCTACACAGGTAGGTACATTGCATTGTAAAGACCCTGGGTACTTCACCTGTGTATATATGCAATGGCCTGCAAAACATACACTGTGTGCCATTTCTGATTTCTTGATAGATCACAAGGCTGTCCTAAAAGATAGTTGACTCTTTGAGTGACAGCACTCCTAGCTACAGGCAGTTTGCTGTGATACTTGCACCCATTGTCATTAGCAGGTTTCACTTTGCTGTAGTGCAGGGGTCTCCAAACTATGGCCCTCCGGTTGCTCAGGAATTACAATTCCCATCATGCCTAGTCATGTCTGTAAATGTCAGAGGTTACAATGCCTCATTGGACGTGTAGTTCTGCAACAACTGGAGAGCCATAGTTTGAGGATCCCTGCTACAGTGGGACCCGTGAGCCTTAAATAGAACCTGCAGTCAGGCTATGGACATTCAAGTATTTACATACTCTTATGAAGCAGGAAATGGGCTTTAAAATGCACACTGGATTCTTCCACATTATTTTTTTAGCAGCTTCCTTACCCCTTCTTCAGCAGACTTCGAGCCTTCCAATATGTAATATAAACACAAAGTAGGAGCTCTGAAAGGGTAGAGCTGAGCTGCTGACTAGCTTGGACAATTTCAGTGCTTGGAGAAGATGAAATACTCCACAGTGCTACACTGGTAATTGAGTGATTGTTTTAAACCGATTTACTACTTGTTATGCCTATGTAAATATTTGAATGTCCATAGCCTGGTCACAACTGAATTTTAGCACTGTATTCAAAAACAATAAGTGAGTTAGCCCTTACAAAAAAAAAATTAACATTATAGTTATTTTGGTTTAAAGGATCGCCCGTCAATGTCCCTAACAAACTCCATCACTTAAGTTTTCAGTTCCAAGTTTGAAAGTTTTTATTAAATCTATAAGCAAGTGTCTGTGTACCAATATTTCTCTTCTGAAGTTTTACAGTAAAATGCACAAGACCAATTACCTTTGCATTAAAACAGCTTGTTATAGAGAACGTTTGCATGAAAATCATATCTCAAGTTTGTTCTGGGAGTTAAGTTAGCCTGTGTAAATAAGTAAAGGGTTAGGTTATACTTAAAGCGGAGTTCCGGCCACAAAATCGACATAATTTATTTTGTGGCCATCCGCTTGCTTTTCCTCACCTGAAAAGGAAATGGATAGTTACGATTTTTTTTTTAACTTACCTTGTTATTGTAGAAAAATATACTCACCTTTCTTCTACTTCCTCCCTCGGCGGCCGCGGCCCGCGCCATCACTTCCAGTTTGCAATGATTCCTGGGAGCTGAACGTCATCGCTCCCAGGAATCAATGCGACGGCACCGGCCCCGCTCGTCACTTTCCGGTGCGACGCCGCATTCCCTGCTAAACAGCTTCTGGGCATGCCCAGAAGCTGTGGAGGAATGCGGCGCCACACCGGAAGTGACGAGAGGGGCCGGTGCAGGCGCATTCTGGGAGAAGAGGACGCAGAAGAGGATCGCGCTGGCTTCAGCTGCCCACATCAGAGATGGCAACGCTGGAGAAGAAATTTTAAAAGTGAGTATTTCTTCTGGCAGGTAAGTGCGAACCGGGACAGATCAGAGGCTAGCCATTGTGGAATGTACTAGCTCTGACTGTCCCGGGGGTATTTTCATTGAAAATATTTTTTCGTGGCCAGAACTCCACTTTAAGATCAGGGTTTAGGGTTGGATTATTGTTTGACAGAGGATAGGGTTAAGTGCTAGGATTAGCTTAACTGTTAAGGTACGTTTTCAGTGCTAGACTAGCGGTCATTTTTAGGTGTCAAGTGTTAAGGTAGGTTTGTGTTTTTGGTTTACTTTAGGGAATAAGTTTAAGCGCTAGGGGTGGGTTGAGTGGGAAATGGGAAAGTTAATTTTAATAGTTAATTTTAGGGGAAGGCTAGGTGTTAAAGTTAGAGAGGGGATAGTTTTAGGGTAAGGGTTACTGTTAGCAATAGATGACACATAAGAATCATGGGTGTTTATTCTTAAATCCATTTATTCATTAGCAATGAAAGCCTCAGCCAAAATGTTCAGCTCTGGTTTGCCCAAGAAAGGGTTATAAGAAAGTAGACAATTTCTAAAAATAAGAGACATTGTTTGGGTGATAAAATGAACATTTCAGAATATAAAAGCAACGTGTTTTCTGTAATTGCAGCTGTTTCAATCCATTTGCTACAAGAAAGACAGAGAGAGGAAATAACTGGTTATATTGATTTGGCCCACATGCACACATGCTATAATAGTAGTGGGCTTATTTAATGGGGTAAAGCAAAGTGTGTTAAAAGGTAACTATTTTTGAAAGAGTTGGTGCCTCAGGTTTTTATTAATGTCTGTATCCCAGTTGGAGAGATTTCCTTTGCCTTCATGTCCTGGGGACAGGTGGTTATTGGTTTAAGGAACTGAGGGAAATTCGAACCAAAGAAAGAATAGATAGCATTGAAAACACTTAGGGGTCTGATTATAAAGGTTTTCACACATTTTTCCAATTTAATCCAGACAGAAAAATGACTGATTCCTGGGTAAAAGCTGTGTAAAAACATAAAAGACCCCTTAGAGTAGTTTGGGAAAGCTTAGAACACCTGTAAGGTTTTTATTCCTGACTATATTAACATTGGAAGATTTGTTTTTTGCTTCCTGTCCTGATAACAGTTGGTCACTGGGAAAGGAAGTAGGGAAAAATGTCCCCATGGGAACATGTTTTAAACCTTTCCCACTCTGTCAAAAATTTACCCTACCTTCCTTTCCACTTAAAAAAAGTCTATACCAGTTACCATCAATCTCCTTAATTTCTTTCCCATTTTCAACACCCACACATTTTGTACTAAATATGTTATGTATTGTATATGAAAAAATACACATATCATATCATAGCCTGTGAATATTGTCATTCTATATCTTCCACAATATTGTTTGCCATGCATGACACTGGGCAATTAATAGTGTGGTTTGTGTATAGGCTTCTCAAACTTTGGTCCCTGTACCCCAAATGGTATTTGACAGTTTCAGGAGTATTTTTATCTTTTAAATTACATTAACAATAATAGAGTGGAATTGCAGCAAAATCCTATGTAGAACTGATTTTGAAATTGTGTTTTTTTTATACACATGACATTGGTTGGAAAACACATACACAACCAGCCAATAAATGTATACATCTATGGGTACTTAAGAAGACTCACAGTGGGTATTTATGGAAAATATTGGCATTAATAAATGGGTTGATATATTTGAGAAACACTTTTAAAAGCTATCACTACAAGACATCAATAACAACACATATACTAAAATTAAACACTAGCAGACTTAACTATAGATCTCATCTCAAATATGTTGCCATGCAACTCTGCAGAGAGGGGTTACTTTTGCTGAAATTACTTGTGATTTATGTTTTGTTACTGGTTTATATGTAAGGAATAAATAGTAGAGTTCACTATGGAAGGGACAATTTACTTTTTCTTTACTGAAATCTCACTTACCACATACAAATAATCAATGGCTTAATTAGGTACAGGGCTATTACATGTCTTGGTTTTAGGTGGGGGATAATGTTCAAACTAGAGGGACAGTTTACAGTCATATAAACAAAAATTGTCTCTGATTGACCATGAATCCTCTGTAATTACCAACTAGTTCTATTTACCTTTTCAGTGTTTCAAGTCTGGATTTGTTTCACTGCTCACATATTTGGCACTGACCAATCAACACTAGCAATCACTAGAGAAGTGAACAGGTACAGCTTTATTCAGTAGAGGAAGGTACAGGAGTTATGTACTGTATTTACTTTTGCTTGTTGCATTGATCAAATGGAATCAAAAAGGTTTATATATTTTTATAGATAAACGTGAAATATGTGAACCACCACAGCTTTGTGAGAACAGTTTTTCCAGTATACCATTTTTTTTTACTTCATACTTATTAAGGATGTTCTCTTTGCATTTAATACTGTAGAACATTCTGTGCTTCTGTCAACAGAATGTTGACAAAAAAAAAAGAGCTGACAACAAACAAAATACCAATGCTCTCGAGGTGGTTTATCATGTAATTAATATTCTAAAACTAGCTGACCTGTAATTGAATTAGAAGGAGTACCTACAAATAAGTACATTCAAGTTGATACTTCACAAACATTATAATTTCACAGCAAGCACATCACATCAAAATTGTTTTTAAGTAAACTCAACAAAAGTAACTCCTCCAAATATGAACTAATGGCAGTGCCTCTTTAAAGTGATGTGACATCAAATGTCCTGAAGCTTCATATATTTTCAGTGTTCAAAATTTTCAATATATGCTTAAAGTATAACTAAAGGCAATACTTTTTTTGAGTTTTGGATAGAGGGGAGGTGTATTAGAATACCTGTCAGTTTTTACTGCTGTCTGAGCCTCCTTTAGGGAGATTCACCTTCTCTATTTGTCCAGTTTACCATTATCATTGAAAGTAAAAAATACCAAAATGTGGGTTGTCCCCACAAAATTAAAAGATGCAAAATCTTCCAGTGGGGACGCTAGTTCTAGAAGAAATTCCCTTAATTTGCACGAATTTCCTCTCACTTTTTGTTTGGCTATGGGACAAGAAGTGAAGGTAAATCTCTCCAATGGGACAAATATAGCAAAAATAAACCTTACTGGGTTTATAACCCTCCCTTTCTCTATACAAAATGAAAATACATGTTTTGCCTTTAGTTCTACTTTTAAGTTTACAATGCTGTACGCATTTTTCTGCTGTCACCTTTTATAGAAAAGTATTATAATACAACTAAAACACACATATACATATTAAATAAAGAGTGTAAGGAGCACAGTACAGAAACTCACAGCAATCCGTCAGTATTCCCTTAACCTCCCTGACGGTCTGATTATGTCAGTTTTTTGAATGTTAAAGCGGTACATTGTTTTATATGGAATCTGTTGTTTTATATTGTAGGCCTGTAATTCTTAGGAAAAAAACAGTAAAAGTGAATAAAAGATATTATTAAATTAATAAATTATTTATAAAAAAAATTAATAAAAATATTGATAAAAAAAAATAACTGTGAAAGTGCCGGCAGGACACTGGACAAAGCACTAGGGACAAAACTGAGGTGAAATGGTTAAAAAAAAGTAATGTAATCCTAACAGATTACAATGCATTTTGTCATGTTTTTTATTTTTTTTTTTAAATTTCCTGTCTGGTTCCGCCCCCCTGCGACACGGCGCTTGCAGGGAAGGGAACCTGGAAGACGGATGCCGGCATCGGCCAGAGGACACAGCGGGAGGACATCGGGGGATCGTAGGGACAAGGTTAGTATCACTACAGGGTAATCCTGAGTGTGGCTCAGGGGTTACCGCTCTTGGTATTGAAAATTAACCCCAAGCCACACTCGGGATTACCGCCAGGGAGGTTAACTAAAATCATATCAGAATGGATTTTACTTGGCTACTATGGATACTGTACTTTGTGCTTAGATCTTTGCTCCTTGCAATACTTCAATAATCTCAGTAGAGAAAGTAAGATAGTGACTGTAGTGTAACACCATCATGGTACCTTTATACTCTAAGTCACATTTACAACACAAAATATGGCTACCAATGCAAATGTCTTTTCTCTGTCCAAAACACATATTATATGCATAGCAACAACAAACCTTGCAGGGGCTTCATTGAAGCTGCTGTTACACCTTGATTTTTTTAAGAAACGTGGCTTGCTTCAGAAAGAGAGTTGGCTCAAAGAAAAGGAAAAGCTTATCAGCTCATCTTTTAGAGAAATCTGGTATTGCATTCCCCCTGCCGAAATAACAAACCTGTTTTATAACCTGGTATTAAACAGACTTTACTGTTGCTGACATGTTTTTTTCTTCCGTAGGGGGGTAGCATAGACATCAAAATGAGCTTGTTTGTGTATAGCCCCTTTATTGGGGAATTGGAAAGACTTCATAAGGTCTGGTTCTGTCGATAGACTGACATGCAATCATACCGTGATATCAACTTTTTGAAGTTTTTGAAAACAGTTTGTGCTCATAAAGCATATGTCAATGACCCATATGTGTATCATTTAGTTGTACAGCATCAATACATACAGCTTTAATTTCTTTGGTTAAGTAAAAGGAAAAAAAATGTTGGCAGTCAAAAAACAGAATTTTCTTTTGAGATTTGTGGCAATGGGTCAGATATGCTCTCTTTGTCCTTACTTAGTAGACATGGAACCTTCTCTGCATTGCCTGGTATCTGAGTATGTTTTGTTTCAAACACAGTGCTGTTTAGTCTTTGGTTTATCTGAATTACTGTTAGATTTGATTGGCACATAGACTTCCCGTCAATAGGAGAAGAAGGATGGCAGTTGAAAAGCAAAAGAAAACATTTGTAGAACTGCAAAAGAAAGAAAGAAAACATTATGTTGAAATACAAATGTGATTTGGCTGAATTAATAAACATATATACAGTATTGTCAAGTTGAAGTAAAAAAATAAATACATAATCTGCAATTTCCATCTTTGTAAAAATGCTATATTAGCTATCATGCTGTCCCTTTTATACCCTTTGAGCTGGTACAGTCATGCAGCAAGTAAAATCAGAACCCCTGATGTGTTTAGATCTCTATATAATTTTATATTGATTGCATTCAGGTCATATAAGGTACAATATATATACACTTGCCGACCAAGCCATTTCTGGTATTTTTTGTTTACAAGCTCACACGGTATTTTTTTTGCTAGTAATTTATTTAGAACCCCCAAACATTGTATTTTTTGCAGAGACCCTAGAGAATAAAATGGCTATTGTTGCAATATTCTTTGTCACACAGCTTGTGGGCAGCGTTTTTTCAAATGCAATTTTTTTTTTTTAAACAAATACACTTTAATCTCTTCGCGACTGCGCTATAGCCAAATAATGGCTACAGCGCGGCTGAACTTTTCTGAGAGGCCGACATGTGACATCCTCCTGTGCTAGCGCAATCTGCTCACCCCCTTGCGGAGTGCATCGGCAGCGATCTGTTATTGCCGCATCCTTCGGACACAGCAGTCACAGACCTGGGTAAAGAGCCAATCCCGATGGCTCTTTACCACATATTCAGCTGTGTCAAATCACAGCTGATCACAGGTCTAAACAGGATTTGCTGGTTATCGGTAATCCTCCCTTCATGCTGACAGGGTATGAGAAGATGAGAGCCAAAAACTGACAAATCCACACAGGGGACATCTGCACTGACAATCAGGACACTGATCATTAGTGTCCTGATTATCAGTGCAGCCCCAACAGTGCCCACCAGTGCTGCCAATCAGTGGCCATCAGTGATGCCTGTTAGTGCCACCTATCAGTGATGCCTATCAATGCCACCTCTTATTGCCGCCTCTCAGTGCCGGCCTCATCAGCGCACATCAGTGAAGGTGAAAAATTTACTTATTTACAAAATTTTATAGCAGAAACTAAGAAAAACTTTTTTTGTTTGTTTAGCAAAAAAAACGGGATTAAAGAAAAGAAGAGGAGGTGGTAAAGAACTGCAGGAATACTATCATCCCAATCATAAAGTAAAAAAACCCTCCAAGGATGGGACTATTTGTAGGCATAATCAAACACCAAAAATATCGACAAATATATAAAAAACTTTTTGAAAATCACAATATAAAAATATCCACAACTAGGTGGAGATGCGGGCTAAAGGGGTATAGACATGATAGAAAAGTACAAAAAAGAACTTCTACATAAGTAAAGACACATGAGATGAGACATCCTTCGGAAAAAAAAATAGTTTACCCTCCCCCTAGACCAGAATTGACATTATGACGTCGCTCTGGTCCTCCAAGACCATAGAGGTGATTAGAGACAATCAAGTCTCTGAGAACCTCTATAGCCAGCCGTGCAACCCGTTAGATTGTTTCTTGGGCATGTCGGTTAAACAGTAAGCCTGGGAAACACTGGCGGGAGGGGGGGATATCCCCTCCCACTGCTTTAGAAAGCGATCCAGTGGCTAATTAGCTGCTCTGACTTCTTTCATTAGAAAGCTAGTCGCCGGCTTCAGCCATAAACCACTTGCAAACCACAACATATATATATATATATATATATATAGTATCTCACAAAAGTGAGTACACCCCTCACATTTTTGTAAATATTTTATTACACCTTCAACACTGAAGAAATGACACTTTGCTACAATGTAGTAGTGAGTGCCAGCTTGTATAACAGTGTAAATTTGCTGTCCCCTCAAAACAACTCAACACACAGCCATTAATGTCTAAACCACTGGCAACAAAAGTGAGTACACCCCTAAGTAAAAATGTCCAAATTGGGCCCAAAGTGTAAATATTTTGTGTAGCCACCATTATTTCCCAACACTGCCTTAACCCTCTTGGGCATGGAGTTCACCAGAGCTTCACAGGTTGCCACTGAAGTCCTCTTCCACTCCTCCATGATGACATACCGAAGCTGGTAGATGTTAGAGACCTTGCACTGAACCACCTTCCGTTTGAGGATGCCCCACAAATGCTCATTAGGGTTTAGGTCTGGAGACCTGCTTGGCCAGTCCATCACCTTTACCCTCAGCTTATTTAGCAAGGCAGTGGTTGTCTTGGAAGTGTTATTGGGGTCATTATAATGTTGGAATACTGCCCTGCGGCCCAGTCCCTGAAGGGAGGGATCATGCTCTGCTTCAGTATGTCACAGTACATGTGGGCATTCATGGTTACCTCAATGAACTGTAGCTCCCCAGTGCCCGCAGCACTCATGCAGCCCCAGACCATGACACTCCCACCACCATGCTTGACCGTAGGCAAGACACACTTGTCTTTGTACTCCTCACCTGGTTGCTGCCACACACACTTGACACCATCTGAACCAAATACGTTTATCTTGGTCTCAATCAGACCACAGGACATGGTTCCAGTAATCCATGTTCTTAGTCTACTTCTCTTCAGCAAACTGTTTGCGGGCTTTCTTGTGCATCATCTTTAGAAGAGGCTTCCTTTTGGGACGACAGCCATGCAGACCAATTTGATGTGTATGGTCTTAGCACTGACAGGCTGACCCCCACCCCTTCATTCTCAGCAGCACTCATATGTCTATTTCTCAAATACAACCTTTGGATATGACGGCGAGCACGTGCACTCAGCTTCTTTGGTCAACCATGGGAAGGCCTGTTATGAGTGGAACCTGTCCTGTTAAACCGCTGTATGGCCTTGGCCACCGTGCTGCAGCTCATTTTCAGGGTCTTGGCAATCTTATTCTAGCCTAGGCCAGTGATGGCGAACCTTGGTACCCCAGATGTTTTGAAACTACATTTCCCATGATGCTCAACTACATTGCAGAGTGCTGGAGCATCATGGGAAATGTTGTTCCAAATCATCTGGAGTGCCAAGGTTCGCCATCACTGGTCTAGGCCATCTTTCTGTAGAGCAACAATTCTTTTTTCAGATCCTCAGAAAGTTATTTGCCATAAGGGGACCATGTTGAACTTCCAGTGACCAGTATGAGAGAGTGAGAGTGATAACACCAAATTTAACACCGCCTTGTAACACTAACGAGTCACATGACACTGGGGACGGAAAATGGCTAATTGGGCCCAATTTGGACATTTTCATTTAGGGGTGTACTCACTTTTGTTGCTGGCAGTTTAGACAATAATGGCTGTATGTTGAGTTATTTTGGGGGGGGGGACACAAATTTACACTGTAATACAAGCTGTACACTCACTACTCTCGATTGTAGCAAAGTGTCATTTCTTCAGTGTTGTCACATGAAAAGGTATACCGTATTTATCGGCATATAACACGCACCTAAATTTTAGGAGAGAAATTCAGGAAAAAAGCTGAAATTTAAAATAAACAGCTTTGAACTCAACATTTTTTTTAATCAAATGCAGTTTTACCAGTGCCCACGAATGCAGCCTCATCAGCGCAGTGCCCACAAATGCAGCCTCGCCAGCGCAGTGTCCTTAAATGCAGCTTTGCCAGCCCAGTGTCCATCAATGCAGCCTCGCCAGCGCAGTGCCCATAATTGCAGCCTCGCCAGCGCAGTGCCCATAATTGCAGCCTCGCCAGCGCAGTGCCCATACATGCAGCCTCGCCAGCGCAGTGCCCATAATTGCAGCCTCGCCAGCGCAGTGCCCATACATGCAGCCTCGCCAGCGCAGTGCCCATAATTGCAGCCTCGCCAGCGCCATTGCCACTGTCCGAATCACAAGTCCGGGAAGCAGCAGCAAAAGATAGAATGGGGCGGGGGCGACGCCGAGGAGAAGGAAGGACACGCTGTCATCGGAAGTCCCGGTGCCTATGATAGACGTCGGCATAGGAGGCGGGACTTCCGATGACACTGCGTCCTTCCTTCTCTTCGGCGCCGCCCGCCCCCTTCTACCTCTTGGCGCTGCTTCCTGGCCTTTTTTTTTTTTATATCGGCGTATAACAGGCATTGCTGCTTTTTCCTCCATTTTTTAGGAGGAAAAAGTGCGTGTTATACGCCGATAAATACGGTAATAAAATATTTACAAAAATGTGAGGGGCATACTCACTTTTGTGAGATACTGTATGTATTACGGTTGGCAAGTAGATATTTTAGAACAGTATATTCTAAATATAACTTTAGATTAAAATGCAGAATAAGTATACCCTTATAATGCAGATTTTACTGGAGGAATGATGTTTTTGACTCAACATTCACAGATATACAGGGATTAAAAAAAAGGTACATTGGCACTTGTTTAGAGGCTTAAAGCAAAGAAAGGTTCAGGTAACCTGAAAAATGAAGTGAAAATGACTTCTTAAACCTTAAATGATGTAAATTATTATAAATCACACCAGCCATTCTTGGGGGAAAAAAAACTTCAGTTTCTTAAAAATGCTATCTTTTCCTCTATCGTCCATTGACAGACACAGCCTCATCTTCATGAGCTGTGTGGGTTATGCTGCCACCTGCAGGAGTAGTCTAGTCAGTACGTTAGTGCAAAGTTTTGACATATACACGCCCACGGGGCTGTCCCTCCAGACATAATCCTCACAGACACAGCCCAGCACATCAATTTGTTTCTGCCTAGAGAAGGAGTAGGACCTAGGTTTCCTGCTGGGTCTCCGGTCTCAGTTTTTTGTATTCTTTTCAGGATTTTCTTTTATTTCTCTTTACTCACTTGCTAGCTAGCGTTCAGGGAAGAGTTTCCTGGTGATCTACAAGCAACGATGACGGCTGGAGCTTCGCACTGGATAATCTAGATCCTTATGGTCCTCCCAGCCTACCCTACGAGCGTGAGCAGGTTATAGTCCCACACTAGGCCTAGCCACGACAGTGCCTCTTTTCCGGATGGGGACAAGCCTGCGAACGGATGCCTCAACAGGACACGATGACCTGGAACCCCCCTAGTCACAGCGTACCCCTCGGCTGGCAGCATCCCCACTTCGGGTGGGACCCAGTCCATGGTATGGGGAGTAAATGTGTCCCCCTTGCCCCTGCTGGCCTTGGGGGGATGTGGGCCCTCTCCTGGGGATAATAGGATTGTGCCTTCTAAAAGATTCCCCTGGCCTGGCCGGTGCCCTGTTTGTGTGTACACCCCCCCTTCCCAGTTCCTGCGGGGGGCTATGTGTCTGCGGCGCCTGGTGCCTGGGGGGGGAGCAGGGTACCTTTGGGATAGTGTCAGTCCATAGTGTCAGTCCCTGACCACATGGCAAGCCCTGGCCACTGCCATCTTAAGAGTGGGCATGGTAGTTTTTTTCCCCATAGACTTGTATGGGGTAGCCCTTTTCCCTGAGCTTCCTATTGCACTGTATGCACATCCATGTTTGTGTAGCCTTTGTGCAGCACTGAGCAGCGTGACCTTTCATTCAGGCAAGATCACTTCCTGTGTTCTGTTTCCTGCTGCTGGCCGAGGCTTAGTCCTGTCTCTTTCTGCATGCTGCTGGAACGATCAGGAGGACGTTTTCTTCTCTGAGGTGGTACAGTACTGGGGTCCATGCAAACATATCCCTGCACGCTCTGCTGTTAGTATAGTTTAAAGGGGATCTCTGCAGACCGCTGCAATCGGTGGTGGGAACCGTGATCGGCGCTTCTTAAAGCGACAGTGCTCCGTTTTTTGCAACTTGCACTATAGAGTCCCAAACTGTGAAATCACCCTCGGACCCACTCTGTGCGACTCCGGACCGTCCAGATTGCAGTCGCTGGCTGCAGTTTCAGCAGCTCTGGAAAGCCTAGCGACAAAAGTTGATTTAGTCATGAAAAAGGTTGATAGCCGAAAACGGCTGTTGCCTTCTCCATCTATGGAGGTGTCCTCTGATTCAGAGGCTGATGAGGTTTCCCCAGATGCCCCCCTTCCTGAGGGGCTATCCTCACAGTCAGATGGTGAAGAGGATCTGTCCTCTTCAGCTGCAGCACGGGAACGTGCTTTAGTGGAAGCACTGATTATATCGGTAAGGGATACTTTAAAATTGGCTGATGAGCCCTTGCCGGCAGGGACACGGGTGGCTTTTTTGCTCTCAGAAGTCTCAGAAAGCTAGCAAGGTTTTCCCTTGTCCCAACACTTTTCACAACATTGTGAATGACCAATGGTGGCGCATTAAGCATGTGTTAGTTGTGCCAAAATGCTTTAAACAACGGTATCCTTTTGCTGAGCTTCTGGAGGGCTAAAAAGCATTGGGGCAAGCCCAAGGCCAGTCAGTCCGGTGCTGCTGACAAGTCCTCTTCAGCAAGAAGGCACGTCCTCACCCGGCTCAAGGATGGGGGGACATCTGCGCTTCTTCCAGGCACCCTGGACTTCCTTCATTCAGGACGATTGGGTTTGCAAACTGATTTGTTCCAGGTACAAGATCAAATTCTAGTCCCTGCCAGGGGACAGGTTTTTTCAGTCAAATCTTCACCTGTCTCCAGACTGTTTGAAGGATCTGCGGGAGGCTGTGCAAGATCTCCTGGCTCAAGGGGTGATAGCGCCGGTTCCTCAGCAGGAACGCTCTGAGGATGGCAAGGTGCTTCCAATTCTGGACCTCAAGGCTCTGAACCATTTTATGCAGGTGCAGAAGTTTTGAATGGGGTCCATTCCGTCAGTGGTAGCATCATTGGATCAGGGGGATTTTCGGGCCTCCATTGATCTCAAGGATGCATTTCGCCACGTCCCCATTTTCGAGGGACACCAGCGATTCCTCCACTTTGCGGTGGCAGAGGAGCACTTACGACCGCACAGTTGTCAGTTAAAGTAACGCAGTGCGAATCACAAAAAAATGACCTAGTCATTAAGGGGACAAATCCTTCCGCTCCAGCAGTGGTTAAGGGGGGATATGATCAACATATATAAATACATAAGGGGTCCATATAGTGAACTTGGTGTTATTCACACCAGGTCAACACAGAGGACAAGGGGGCACTCTTTACATCTAGAGGAAAAGAGATTTTGTCTCAAAATACGGAAAGGTTTCTTCACCGTAATAGCTGTGAAAATGTGGAATAGACTCCCTCCAGAAGTGGTTCTGACTAGCTCACTAGATTGCTTTTAAAAAGGCCTGGATTCTTTCTTGGGTTTACATAATATAAATGGGTACTAATATTTATAGGTAAAGTTGATCCAGGGAATATCCGATTGCTTCTCGAGGGATCAGAAGAATTTTTTTTCCCTGCTGTATCAAATTGGATCATGCTTTGCTGGGGTTTTTTTTCGCCTTCCTCTGGACCAACTGCAGGTATAGGATTGTGTATATGGGATTGTATGGTTGGATTTGCTTTTCTGTTTTTTTTTTTTTTTTTTTTTTTATTGGTTGATCCAGATGGACTTTTTTCAACCTGACTAACTATGTAACTATATTGCATCTATAACAACAGCATGGCTTAGAAGTATAAAATTCTGGGTGCTTAACTGGCCTGCCTACAGTCCAGATTATTCCAGAATAGTTCAGAGTCCAGAATATTTGGTCCATCTTGAAATGAAAAATGCAACAAAGATGACCCAGGACTCTTGAGCAGTTAGAATCTTATATCTGGCAAGAATAGGACAACATTCCTCTCCTCAGTTCCCAGACAGAAAAGGAGAGATGCTACGCTGTGGTAAACATGGCCCTGTCCCAACTTTTTTGAGACTTATTGCTGCCTTTATAGTACATTTTCTTACATTAAACTATTGATATGTTGTCTTTTTTCTATTATAAATAAAATATGGGTTTATGAGATTTGCAAATCATTACATTCTGTTTTAATGTCGATTTTACTCAGTGTCCCACATTTTTTTGCAATTGGAGTTTTTTTTTCTTTTTTCCTTTTTCCTTTTTTTTTCTAACCTAATAATTAATGATTTCCTGTTGACTAGTTTCAAAGTATCTACATAGCCAAAACTGATACTCCCTTTGCCTCCCTTTTTTCTTTGGTGTGGCTCTTGTGTTTAAATTGTGCTGCCTAGTGCTGTGATATGTATAAAACCAGATATAAAGAAGCATTAAGATTAAATCTTAAGAAAAGTTGAATTGGCTGCCATTAATAAAGTCAGTATTGAAAGTCACCCCCAATGTATGCTCAGCATTCTCTGTAAACAACAGAACAAACCTATTAATCGTCTGACTTGGGCATGGATAGGCAGAAACCAAAACTTAGAAATCCAAAACAAGCCTTGCCTACACCTAAGTTCCTCAACCTAATGACCTACAATGAGGTGGCCTGCTTACCAGTCTGCCAGTTCAGCGAAGGCTTAGAAGAAGGACTGGATGGCAGTTAAAAGTATATGACATACAATGAGTTAGCCTGCTTACCAGTCTGCCAGTTCAGCGAAGGCATAGAAGGAGGACTGAATGGCAGGAAAAAAGTATGTGCAGCTTTTTTAACCACTTAAGGACCAGGAGGTTTTACCCCCTCAATGACCAAGCCATTTTTTGCAATACGGCACTGCGTTATTTTAACAGTGCGATGCTGTACCCAATTAAAATTGTAATGTAATGTAATTTTTCCCCCCACAAATAGAGCTTTCTTTTGATGGTATTTGATCACCTCTTAAGTTTTTATTTTTTGTGTTATAAACAAAAAAGAGAAACAATTCAGAAAAAAAATAAAAAAATTTTTGCTTTCTGCTATAAAACATTCCCAATAAAAAAATTAAAACAGATTTTTTAATCAATTTAGGTCAAGATGTATTCTGCCACATATTCATGGTTAAAAAAATCCTAATAAGTGTATATTGATTGGTTTGCGCAAAAGTTATCGGGTCTACAAACTAGGGGATAGATTTTGTGTCCTTTTTTATTTTTATTTTTTACTAGTAATGGCGGCGATCAGCGATTTTTAGCAGGACTGCGACTTTGCGGTGGACGGATCGGACACTAAACTGACACCTTTGAGGGGATCAGTGACATTACTACAGTAATCAGTGCTAAAAATATGCACGGGAAGGGGTGAACACCAGGGGTGATCAAAGGGTTAAGTGTGCTCCTAGGGAGTGCATTGTTGAGGGGATCAACTCACTGGATGAAAGAAGAGACCTGTGTTCCTAAATAGGAGAAACACAGGATGCCTGTGCTCATCTCTGACAGAACAGCGGTCTGCCTTGTTTACATAGGCAGTCTGCCATTCTGTCTCCATTGGGAGTGATCACTGGTGGCCAGCAGACATCATGTCCGCCGGATCCACTGATTGACTCCCCCTCTGGGCAATCGCCTCCCCCCACTGTCTGTTTAACAAAGCGACGTACATGTACATTGTTTTCGCATTATAGAGCTAACCTGCCGCAGTTAAACTACGGCGGCTGGTCGGCAAGTGGTTAAGATATTCAGTGTTCAAGTATGCCAGGCTGAGAATAATGCTACAGAAGCATGCAGTTACGTTTTTGTCCTTAAAGCTAACCTCCCCCAACAATAAACTAACCTCTAAAAACCCAGATATACAATGTAAAAAAGCTCTCCCTGGCACCAAAATATACCAGCACTCAGAATCACTGATTTAAGGTGTTTGTATCCCTAAAAAAAAAAAACTAAATTCCTGTTCCCTTAAGGCAGAAAAAATAGCACAGTGCTTGTGCAGTGCAATTCTTCTCTTCCTAACTTTTAATAAACCTGGTTGATCCTACCATCCTACCAGTTCCGGTGTCCCCCTGCCTCTGGTGACCACGATAATCATGGCTGCTGAGTCCTGATTACCATGGTCAGGTTATGTGCCTCGTCAGCCACAGCTCTCTTGCCCCTCCCTCCCTGTCAGCATGAGAGCGTATCCTCCCTGCCTCTCCTGCCACTATTCAGCTGCATAATGCAGCACATATCAATGTATGCCATGCAGATATGCTGCCATTAACAAAAATGTATTTGTTTAAAATGAAAAAGCAAAATACCGTTTGACACCGCACCTGTGCGGTCACGCGATCCCCTCTGCTGGTTGTCTGACGTCACAGGGGAAATCTCTGGCCCATCCTGCCTCTCTCCATAGAACGAGGCTTGCCAGCACAGGCAGATCACGTGACCGCACGCAAGAAACGGTATTTTGCCTTTTCATTTTAAACAAATGCTTACACTTTCGTTAATGGCAGAATATCTGCATGGCATACATGTCACGAGTGACTTTACAAACACTTTAATATACAGTGTGTATTCAAATACAAGCACTCTTTATCAGCAATTCTACTCATTGATTTAATGGAGTGTACAAGTGTGCATTATATGTTTCAACAGTATAAAATATGCTCATGCAACGCTAGTGTGGCTCCCCAGTTATTCCCTACAATGGGATAACCGAAGACACTGTATAAATGTTACTATTCCAACATTTCTCCTTCTCCCGAAATGAACACTGTTTTTTTTTTCATTTGCCCTTGTACTTCAGTAGATTTTTATTGCTTCTCTTTACTCAGTCTGCTTCCTGAATACATTAGATCTCAAACACTTTTCATTAAATGGAAAGTTTCTGATGACCTTTAGTGCTCTCCAGTTGCTCATTATGGCATGCAGAGCAAGATAACACATTACCCACTATTTATTGCATTTGAATAATGAATAAAGCAAGATTGCAGGCATTGAACATGTATGCGTACAATCATTAAAGTTTGCTATTTAAAACAAGAAAGAATTTGCTTTAGAAAGAAGACTGCCTGTAGGGAGATTTGTCCCTTCTTTATACTGCATTTGCTACAAGGATTGTGAGTCAATTTCTTTAGCTGAAATATCACATTTTTACAGGGCTATATTTGTCATAACTTAAACATACTTTGAAAATGCTGCTAACTGACTGCAATCCTTAAACTGCATTACCACAAAATGGTAATTGTAGGGTATTTGTTAAAATATTCCTGTCATCCTGGGTATGGACAGTAATGTCCTAAAAGAGTAGGGGCGGTGCTTGTGGTGATGCAGAGAAGTCATCCAATGCCTATAGGAATTTCTGAGGGGTGTTACTTAGTCCTGGGAAGAGGTATCAATCCAGGTGAGACTATCTAATTCACTGTCTTTTTGTAGGGCGACTTAGGCAATTGACTAGAGCAGAGGAGCAAAAATATAGTTATCAGTCAGAAGGTAAATCATGTATGCTTACTATTCCAGGCTGCTTTCTGCCATGAGGTGGAAGTCTGGAGGAGGAGAAGTAACAAAAATGGATATTGAAACACCACACCAGCGATAAGAAGTCCAGATACAACTCTTTTCCAATAAAAGTCAAATACAAAAATATCAATACATGGATCTGTTTTTTTCTAGCCCTGATAGTAATGGCGTTTTGGACTCCCAAAATGCATTGACTACTCTTCCGATTGTCCATTTGACCGTATTTGAAATATAGTTGTATCCAGAGCTCTATGCAGTGGTGTGGCACTTCAGTTTCCATTTTTATTTTACTTTTTCAAACAAAATTAACATTATTTGATTTATTTAATTTATTATTTATCATTAACAAAATTTTACTGAGTTTTACAGGAAGGAAAATTAGTTTTCAGAATTATAGGAATCCACAAATAAATATCATGTTCACGTCTGGTTCACACATCAGAAACAAGTCTAACAATGTCAAGCCATATATACAAGACAGATACATATCATTCCATGAAAAGCACATTGGTCCTCTGCCTGTCCTCATACCTTCATCAGCACAGTTGTGAGTGACTAGGTGGATTGAACCAAAGTACTGTATATTTCACACCATGAAACATCTTCATTTTCCATTTTTGTTACATTGCACTACAAGCTAAGGAAAACGTGAAGGTTCTTTGGGGTGTAGAAGCCACCTGCACAGGAACCAGATTATTTACATCAACAACAATACTTTAGGATAGCAATACCAATAAGATAACCTTACAGTCAAATGCTCTTATTCCACTTTCCCCAACAGCCCAGGAGGAGAGGCAGTGTGGTTGAGTGACTCTAGTGCATTAAATAACCGCTTGCCAACCATATCACTGACATGATTGGTGACAAGGCGGCTCTGTTGCGCAGGATCACATACCTAGTACGTGATCCTTCACTTCTGAGTCTGGTGTGCGCATGCACGCTGGCCGCTCCTGCTGTGATTATACACAGCAGGAGCTGATCTGCAGGTACCGCGGACTCAATGTCATATCCCACATTATTTCTCCTTGTTGTATTGATGTACAATGAATGGCATACAGTGGTCTAAAAAGGCATATGTAAAAGGTGTGAACAAGGCTGTTTTCAAAACACTTTCCAATTTAACTGTATTTATTTCCCCCTCAAGCATTTTTGTTCCCTATTTCTCATGAACTTTTCCCTTGTACTTGGGGGGGGGGGGGGTGGAGTTAACAATGAGTGGTACAGGCATTAAGCCTGTGCCACTCTTCTAAATAGAGAAAATGAAGCAGATCCTGCACCTAATTATCGAAAGGGCATAAGCCCTATTGTTGAGCGGAGGGGATCTAATCCATTTTCTATGCTGTGTCTGCTCCAGGCCCAGCATAGAGAGCAGGAAAGCTGGAGATGCTTGTTCCTTCTCTTCACACCTTTGTCTATTTGATGGACAGAGAAAGGCACGCCTGCAGTCTTCCACGTTACCAGTAGTTCACATCCACTACACCAGGTCCAATCTAGTGAGGATCTATGACAATTTTCTTTACTAAAAACTGCCACAATCCCTTTGTCAGTTAGGCACAGGTAACATAGTCCTGAAACAGGTTTATCTGCTTTGTTAACGTGGCAGTTGCCACTTACACCAGTTTTGTGTACCGTTATAATAATGAAGGAAGTTTTGTTCAATTACATAGATGGGATTAAAAACAAAAGATGCACACACTCAGGTGTATTTGTCACTTGTTTTTTGGGGATTGTACAGGATATCTTTGCTCTGGTCTATGTAGGTACCCCACTCCTAGGGAGAGTCATAATGGTGCAGAATTATTGTAAAATATCTCCTCATGATTGGACCACTTTGCACGTCAGCAACACTGTACTCAAAGACAGGAAAGCAAAAAAGGGTAGATATAATTGCAGCATGATACGTGAAACCATAACCTGCATTAATAGCACCTGACTCTGAATATATACAGTGCATTGCGAAAGTATTCGCCCCCCTTGAACTTTTCAACCTTTTGCCACATTTCAGGCTTCAAACATAAAGATATAAAACTGTAATTTTTTGTGAAGAATCAACAAGTGGGACACAATCATGAAGTGGAACGAAATTTATTGGATATTTCAAACTTTGTTAACAAATAAAAAAACTAAAAAATTGGGCGTGCAAAATTATTCAGCCCCTTTACTTTCAGTGCAGCAAACCTGTGTGTAATCAAGTCTCCGTATAAATGCACCTGCACTGTGATAGTCTCAGAGGTCCGTTTAAAGCGCAGAGAGCATCATGAAGAACAAGGAACACACCAGGCAGGTCCGAGATACTGTTGTGGAGAAGTTTAAAGCTGGATTTGGATACAAAAAAATTTCCCAAGCTTTAAACATCCCAAGGAGCACTGTGCAAGCGATAATATTGAAATGGAGGCGTTTTAGATCACTGCAAATCTACGAAGACCTGGCCGTCCCTCTAAACTTTCAGCTCATACAAGGAGAAGACTGATCAGAGATGCAGCCAAGAGGCCCATGATCACTCTGGATGAACTGCAGAGATCTACAGCTGAGGTGGGAGACTCTGTCCATAGGACAACAATCAGTTGTATACTGCACAAATCTGGCCTTTATGGAAGAGTGGCCATTTCTTAAAGATATCCATAAAAAGTGTTGTTTAAAGTTTGCCACAAGCCACCTGGGAGACACACCAAACATGTGGAAGAAGGTGCTCTGATCAGATGAAACCAAAATCAAACTTTTTGGCAACAATGCAAAACGTTATGTTTGGTGTAAAAGCAACACAGCTCATCACCCTGAACACACCATCCCCACTGTCAAACATGGTGGTGGCAGCATCATGGTTTGGACCTGCTTTTCTTCAGCAGGGACAGGGACGATGGTTAAAATTGATGGGAAGATCAATGGAGCCAAATACAGGACCATTCTGGAAGAAAACCTGATGGAGTCTGAAAAAGACCTGAGACTGGGATGGAGATTTGTCTTCCAACAAGACAATGATCCAAAACATAAAGCAAAATCTACAATGGAATGGATCACAAATAAACATATCCAGGTGTTAGAATGGCCAAGTCAAAGTCCAGACCTGAATCCAATCGAGAATCTGTGGAAAGAACTGAAAACTGCTGTTCACAAACGCTCTCCATCCAACCTCACTGAGCTCAAGCTGTTTTGCAAGGAGGAATGGGCAAAAATTTCAGTCTCTCGATGTGCAAAACTGATAGAGACATACCCCAAGCGACTTACAGCTGTAATCGCAGCAAAAGGTGGCGCTACAAAGTATTAACTTAAGGGGGCTGAATAATTTTGCACGCCCAATTTTTCAGTTTTTTATTTGTTAACAAAGTTTGAAATATCCAATAAATTTCGTTCCACTTCATGATTGTGTCCCACTTGTTGTTGATTCTTTACAAAAAATTACAGTTTTATATCTTTATGTTTGAAGCCTGAAATGTGGCAAAAGATCGAAATGTTCAAGGGGGCCGAATACTTTTGCAATGCACTGTATATATATATATATATATATATATATATATATATATATATATATATGTATATATATATATATATTTTTTTTTTTTTTTTCACCGCTCCTGGAAAACCCGTACTAAGAGAAATACAGGGGCTACCACTGCTAACCTGCTTTTGAGAATACTGGTTTCCTGGCTGTAACTGATCCAAAATAATCATGTGGATTAGAAAGAGTGAATTCAGAACTACTGATTGTTATATTTCCTGAAGTGGGCAACTAGCATTTTCAGAAGGAAAATTCTGAAATCACAGCTTCCATGCTATAGATTTGTCTGTTTAGGTTAAAGTGGCAGGTTCTGTCGAAGGTGTAACCCCCATGCCATCACTACCACCCAGTGCCATTAGAAAATACCCAGTGCTGTGATCTCCTCCCGGGGTGCAGTGCATGGGCCTGAGCGACTGAGCACAAACACTGTCCCACAACAAAGGGCAAGAAGTAATGAATGTATTATCTTTGACTTTATCCAAAATAGAGGACACGGGGATGGTAATAGTTAAAATAAGTGGGTTGGTGTTTTTTCCCAAGAGAATCTGTCCTTGAAGTGACAAAGTCGTTTTATTAAGTATTATGACTTGAAGGTTAGCTCACATTTTTGAGACTATTTATTCACAAACTCAAAAATAATTGGGGTTCACAAAATGTTTTTCTTAACTATAAATGAAGATGTTCAGTTAATGAGAAATAGTGTAAGACAATATATTAATATTTGATTCTTCCTTATTTTTCAGGTATCATCATTATGATGTCTTTATGCAGGGAAGTCCATGTGTATGAGTACATCCCTTCTTATAGACAGACTGACCTCTGCCATTACCATGAACAATATTATGACGCGGCATGTACCTTGGGGGCATACCATCCCCTTCTCTATGAAAAAATGCTTATTCAGAGGATTAATCAAGGAACAGAAGAGAATCTTCTCCGAAAAGGGAAAGTCACATTGCCTGGATTTAGCTCTTTACACTGTCCTGTCAATGATCATATTACATAAGGAATGGTCTCTTTGTGTTGGAAAAAATGTGCAATAATCTGTTACTGTTGTTATGTATGCAACAATACTTGAAGAAGACATCTCGTAGACCCTTGCAAGGCACAGGTCTCTAAACTTTAACTGACTAGTGGACATAGAACTGTCTAAGCCATTGAGTATTTATTTCTGTTTTGTCAGAACAAGGTAAGCTCTGTAACAAGTGGAGAAATTTTGTGAATGTGCTAGTTAGAGAAAAAAAAATCAATATTCTACTATGGACATGAAGGAGCTGCTCTTATTGATCCATATTGTGCCATACGTTACCATGTTATTAAGAAGCTGTCAGTTTCTTTTGTACTTATAAATACATCAAAACCTCTTCCAAAATGTGTGACCTTGATCTTCTGGACTTGAAATACCCTTATTGATTCAATGTCTATGTGGCCCATAATTAAATGCAGTCTTTTTTTTTAACATACCATGGCTCATCTGGAGGACATATACGGACACGTGTATATTTTTTGCTATTTTGACCAATTGTTCAACATTGTACAATATCTAACAGAGCGTCACATGTACTCTGGGGTGCTATAGGAAAGGTAGTGTGTTAGGCAGAATACAGAATAATTAAAAGGTCATTATAGTAATAGCCATGGATAGGGATTTCACAGGAACCCTGTATAAAACAAAATGTTTTTTTTTTTTTCTATTTATGTCCCTTTACTGCATTGTACTGATCTGCACTAGATAATGTTACCTGAGACTAGAATGTTTGCTTCCTCCCCCACTATTAGCTAGACTTGTTATCCTTCTCCTGTAAATGATGGACTTCTAATACTGACTTGTATTATTCTCCTTTGTTCCCAAATACGTCTACTACTGGTTGCAGCATAGGTAATAGAAAATAAGTACTGTAAATGGCAAGCACAGAAATGTTATGTGAACACTGATTTTGTCTGGTAAGAAAGCGACATTCGTTAACAGTCTGCAAAGAACGATTTTACACTTTGTCTACAGACCCCCTCTAAGCTAGAGTCATTTAGCTATGAATCAATTGAACACACCCTGCATTGATGTAAACAACACGGTTTGCAAATTGTGGACAGAATTGGGGATATATGTTAATTCTGTCACACAGCAAGACAATGCTACACAGGATCAGTGAAGCATTTTATGAGCCAGATTTTCTATGAGGCTGGTAAGAATTGTAGCAGCAGGAATCAGAGATTTCTGCTGCGGCTCTGAGCAGCTAGGTGCAGATATTGGCCATGTCCACTATAATGATACACTACCACTATAATGTCCACTATAATGAACAGCCGCTGCTTTTTGCGACTCTCTGCACAGCCAACGATTGCCTGCAGTGATCGTTGCTGGAGGCATTTTGTGTGCATCCAGCAGCAATCACTACAGGTAATCACTGTCTGTGCAGACAGCAGCAAATAGCTGCGGATGCCAGCGACCTATCATTATAGTGGATGAGGCCAGCTACCGCACCTAGCCATTCAGAGCCACAGCAGAAATCTCTGATTCCTGCCTCTACCATTCGCATCTGTCTAAATCACCAGTTGGAGTGTAGCTTCATTCTACTACAAAGTATCACTGTGACAAAAAAAAAAAGATCAGCCCATGACCACTTCCTAATGTGCATCTGGTTTGTCAATGCAAAATCTTTCACAGACCTTTTGGAATCCTGTATTAGTTTGCTGCTCAGGATTCCAGGAGCCTGGGTCACCAATACACAAGAAAACCGTTGCATTGATTTGCTAAATGTGAGGCAGACTGATTTGCGTCTAAGTACTGTATGTTGCTAATCTGCTTGATAAATCCCTCCAATTAATAAAATAGATTTCTGTTAGAGTAAATATAAACTATTCAATAGATGAAAATAAGGCTTAGTAGTTATAGTTACTTTTTTAGAAAAATGTTGCTTGAAAAAAACGAAACTAGTTATTATTTAAATCATTTTTGATTAAAAATCAGAGTTGTAAAAAAATATTGGTATGTGGTCACAGATGAACATAATGTTTTTTAAGTGTCACATCTGCATACATTTTTTTTTTTATTTTGCACACTCTAATTAGCAAAGTCCTAATTAGATATAAGGAAATGTCAAAAGAAATGGTACTTGTATAGAACGTTGTTTATAGTCTGCCTGGGAGCTGTTCAGCATCTGTGTTAAAGAATGTGTCTGCAGCTTCTCTTTCATTTTAGAAACATATTATTTTGGAATGTATTTGCATATAGCTTGCAATAAAGTTAGTCTGACTGCATATTCAGCTGTAGACAAGCCGCTTTGCGAATAACGCATGATAGAATATAGTGTTTGACTTACTAAAGGGAGGAGAATATGTGGACAAGGGACCACACTACTGTATGTATAGAATTTTCTGAGCCTTTTTTATGAAGTATTAATGTCTCAGATAGCAGAACCTGTAATATAAATGAAAGGAGGTCTTTTTTTGTTTTACCTGAGTCAAGTCACCACATGGGCACAGTCTTATATGGTACTTGTTGTTATAACATGATACAGTACACTGCTGAGTAACTGAGCTGCCTCACCTGCCACTTTAGGCACTGGTACACTGTGCACCCTCTTTATACATCCTGCTTGTTTTTTGTAAATTGCTGTTATTAGGATGCACTTAAAAGAAACTGGAACATTAGGTACTTCTGAAAATGCTGTCATGGTTATTAAATGGCTTCTGTTATTTTTGAGTCACTGGCCTAGAAAAAAAAAGCAGATCAGGAGTTCTGACTTCATAGGCTGTACTCACTTGTTTCAGGTCAGTATATCAGAAACAATTGAAGCCAGAGAAAGCCAAGCAATTCACATTTCCAAAGGAAGTCAGGAATGGCAGCCTATGTATTTGTTTTGACATTGGTTTTCTTTAAAGCTATTTTTATTATGTACCAGTATGGTATAATCAAATGGCACTGAATTGTGCAACTCTTAGCATTTACACTTGATAAATCTTGGGCACATGCCTTGAGTTACTCTTAATCAAAACCCTGTGGTTCAGTGTTGTCACACAACTTGGACTTTCCAAGGCTTTCAGTACTCTTAAGTATAAGTGTTGGATATATTTGTTATGAAGTGACAAATGTATATTTGTAGATTGGATCCAGCAAAAAGGAAATTTCCCTAGGGATTCAAAAAAGTTTCAGTATTCCTAGCTGTTTTGTTAAGTTCACTACTCAGCAGGACCGCTTTTACAATCATCACTGAATTTTCAAAGTATTATCTGAAAGAATTACTGTGGGCCCATTTACACTTCTGCGCTAAAGGATGCATTACCACACATATTACCACACATATTACCACGACATGTGGTAATGCACGTAATGTGCTGCAACACCATTAATTTTGAATGGCAGTCCAATGCATTGAGGCAATGCACCTGTGATATAGGCCAGTGGTCTCAAAACTGCAGCCTGGGGGCCAAATGTGGCCATTTGCTTGCCTTTATCTGGCCCTCTGGGCACTATTTCCCCAACTGACACCAATAATGGGGCACTATTTTTTCTACTGACATGATCAATGGGTCACAATTTTTCCTTTAATTTTGACAATTTGGCAATATTTCTCCCATTAAAACCAATGAAGGGGCACTGATGCTGGGGCATTTTCTACTCCCACTTGCCACAGTCTCACCCCCTAAAGCCTGAAGGACAGTAAACTGGCCCATTGGTAAAAAAAAGTTTGGAGATCCCTAATGTAGGCAATGGGCTGCACCGCTCCTTGGGGTGTGTTGGCAGTCCATTTATTTTAAATGGGCTGCCGTAATGCAACATGCATTACTTCACTACATAAAATGTGGTTAAGTACACACATTACCAATTGCAAAGAAGTATATTGACCCTAAATGTAACCTGGAATTTTGGCTTAATGTCAACCCAGATCCTGGGCACAAAAACTTTTTTTTAATGTTGCTAGTAAATACCTAGGTTGCTTGATTGTAGATAATAGGAAATAATTTCTTGCTATCAGTTTTCTGCATTCAGGAAAGATTAGTGGTTAGTATAAAATTTTAGAAGACTAGAACTGGGAAAGCGCGTTCTAATGAGTCATAGTTTGGTACAGTTAACATGAAGGACTATGTCACTCTAGCAAATTTTTTCTTGAAGGTTCATTCACACTTGTGTGATGTCCATTCTAGTATTTTGGATTGTGGGATGTGTGTTATGTTAAACGGACCAATTTGTTTTCTATGAGCCCTCAGTGCATTTCCATAGACCATGAAATGCAGCTGACTTTTTTTTTTCTAGCACACTGCAAAGCATATGTATTTTATGACATACATTGCCATTTGCTAATGGTCAGGTGTGTTTATTTTGAGCTTGCATACATGTTGAGGTGGCTTTAAAAAAGAATGACCACGCACCCCATAGTGCATGCTTGCATGTTGTTGTACTGCACATTGACGTGCATTAAATTTCACACGAACGCATGCACAGAAGTGTGAATGTGGCCTAGTAGTTCACTTCCTATTCACTACGATGATGTTCAGTCACTGGCCAAGCCAGTGAGATGTTGCTCTGTTGCTGGTTCCTCACCTGCAATCAAGATTCTTAACTGTTTTGGCTAGTGAGGGGGCTACTTCCATTAACTAGAGCGGCAGCTGCACCTCAGTCAGAATTGCCAGTGCTCTGGTGTTTGCCAATGTGTGTACTGCACTATTTACTGCATTTAGCTTAATAAAAGCTGCTTTGATTTACTTGTGTAACCATAGAGAACAACAATCTCTATAGTGGCATCTGTGCACAATGCAGCCTCCACATTGGGAACACAAAAAAAATAAATGCCAGTGCATTCATAGCCTGAAAGTGAGTGGAATCGGTGCCACATATCTTTGTATTGCGTCATCTCTTTGAAATTCTGTGACCAGTAGCTTACTGGCACCAATGATATTGCCATACTTTTCCAAGTGACTTAAGTACGATTTCTGATTTACTGTAATTTTATTGATTGAAGTAATGTTTTGTTTAAAACTACGGTTAGTAGAAATCAATTTTAATCTGTCATCCTGAGTTACAGGATCACTCATCTATTTTATCTGATCTTTTTGTATTCTTAGTGTTTTCAATTAGGAGCCAGACTAATTTTTACTAGCTTTGATGGTCTTTTTGGTATTGAAAATTTGTTTTTAACTTTCTGGCTTATTGTCTGTTAGATAAACTTTAAAAGAAAAAATGTTTTCAAAAAGCATCATTTTTGAGCAATGTTTGTACACATTTTAACACTTTTCTATTTTGGTTTTGTACATTTCTATGTATGCACAATGTGTAGACTATTTCATGCAAAATAAACTTTTTGGTTTTATTTGTACTGTGTGTCTTTTTACTTTTGGCTGCTTATTTCAAGTTAAATTATTAATGTTAGTGATTCAGAAAATAATAAATGCGCAGTATCTCCATGATCTACAGGCAACAATCAATTTCAGAATTGAAGATTAGTTATATTGACTCTTGTTTTACAAGCTGCATAGGTCTCCATTACAAATACAATACATTTTTTGATATGCACCGTCGCTCCCACTATGTAGTACAGGAGCCATTCTAATAGGAGCGACTCAAGTCGCTCCGACTTAGAAAAAGGGTCCTGTACTACTTCGGGGCGACCTGGAGGCGACTTGCATAGACATTCATGTTATGAAGTCCGTGCAAGTCGCGCCGAAGTCGCGCTGCACGAGACTTCACAGGTCGCCCCCTAAGTCGGAGCGACTTAATGTGAACGGGGTCTTATAAAGCACTATGGGATGAGAGCTCATCAGTAGCAATCTCCTTTCAGGTAGACTGCCACAGATAACTTTTTGAAAATTACATTAGGGAAAAACGGGAATGAGTCAGTTTGTTAACTCATTCCATTCACTTGTGTTTGAAAAAGTAAGCTTGAACTATTGAGCTGTATAAACAATGTGTTTTTTTGCATGAGTTACGTTATTTAGGCACCCAAGTCTTGGTCTTGACATCTTTCCATTAGCATACACTACTGGATTTGTGCAAAGGTAAAAAAAATAAAAATGCGAGCAGAGAGGTAAAGAATGTTTTTTTGGGGATGGGGCAAAAGAGATAAATAGTATCTTTTACCCAAAACTGCTCGCTAGAAATTGTTTTATAACTTCAGTGCCACTTTAACCACTGGCTGACCACTCTAGAGCAGTTTTACTGCTACAGGGTGGAAGCTGTGTGCTGGATCGCGTAAATATAGATATCCTGTACATCTGCCTGCAGGGGGCGTGCGCATGCCACTGGCGCGCCGCTTCCGTTGTGATTATTTACAGCAGAAGCCGACCTGTGGGTACCAGGCGCTTATCGTCTGCCGGCACCCGCTGATCATCGCGCAGAGACTCAGAACCAAACTCTACCTATTTACACAAGGCAGAGTTCTGTTCTGACAGAGGGGAATGGATGGATTTTGTGTTCTTCCAAAGCAGGGATACAAATCCATCTCTTCCCCTAAATAAGCACCACACATAGTAAACACAAACACTGGCTAGGCACACAGTTAACCCTATGATCACCCTAGATGTTTAACCCCTTCCCAGCCAGTGTCATTTGTAGAGTTACAGTGCATATTTTAAGCACTGATCACTGTATTAGTGTTACTGGTTTCCGCAAAGTGTCAAAAGTTTTAGTTAGTGTCCAATTGTCTGCCGCAATATCGTAGTCCTGCTATAAGTCGTTGATTGCTGCTATTACTGGTATTAAAAAATACATTTGCTGTGTATATCCCATAGTTTGTAGACTCCAAAACATTCACCTAAACCAATTAGTATACTCTTGTTGGGATTATTTTTACCAAAAACATGTAGCAGAATACATAGTTACCTAGTTACATAGTAGGTGAGGTTGAATAAAGACAATAGTCCATCCAGTTCAACCTGTGTAGGTGTGTGTGGCCGTAATCACCTCACATACCCCTGAATGTTCTGATCCTTGAGATGTACGTCTAAGAGTCTTTTGAAAGCCACCATATTTCCTGCAGAAACCACCTCTTGTGGTAGAGAATTCCACAATCTTGTAGCTCTAACAGTAAAGAACCCCCCCCCCCCCCCCCGTTGCCTGAGGTTAAAACGCTTCTCCTCTAATCGCAATGTATGCCCTCGAGTCCTCATGCACTACATATTTACCTAAACCTTTGAAGAAATTTGATTTTTGTAAAAACATTTTATTGGATATGTTTTATAGCAGAAAGTAAAAAATATTGTTTTTTTTTTTTTTTTTTTTTTTAATTTATTGAATATGTTTTATAGCAGAAAGTAAAAAATATTGTTTTTTTTTTTTTTTTTTCAAAATTGTCAGTCTCTTCTTGTTTATAGCGCAAAAAATAAAAAAAGCGCAAAAAATAAAAAAATGCAGTGCTGATCAAATACCACCATAAGAAAGCTCTATTTGTGGGGACAAAAATGATACATTTTATTTGGGTACAGTGTCCCACGATCGCGCAATTGTCAGTTAAAGTAATGCAGTGCCGTATAGCAAAAAGTAGCCTGGTCATAAAGGAAGTTAAATCTTCCAGAGGTCAAGTGGTTAAGCAATGGAACCATTTGCAAAGGCTGATGTGCATTCTCAGATACTAAATTCTTCAGGGGTGGTTTTGCACAAAGTGGATTACACTAGCTAACCTTCTGTGCAATGCAGCAAAAGATTATTAAAAACATAATTTTAAAAAGTATATTTGTATTTATTGTATAAAAGTTGTGAAATGTAGCGTTCCCCTGCAGTAAGAGCCTGCCTGTGGTATTCTATAGAATTTTAACAGAACGTCAGCTAGATTAAGTAAAAAATGTCTTTTAACCACTTAAGCCCCGGAGGATCTGGCTGCTCAAAGACCAGGGCCTATTTTGCGATTCGGCACTGCGTGACTTTAATGGACAATTGCGCGGTCGTGCAAAGCTGTATCCAAATGAAATTGACGTCCCACAAACAGAGCTTTCTTTTGGTGGTATTTGATCACCTGTGCGATTTTTACTTTTTGCGCTATAAACAAAAAAAGAGCGACAATTTTGAAAAAATTATATTTTTCACATTTTTTATATGAAATTCCCCCCCCCCCCAAATGTAAAAATCTAATTTTTTTAACATTTTAGGCCATTTTGTTTTCTGCTACATATTTTTGGTGAAAAAAATCACAATAAGCGTATTTTGATTGGTTTGCGCAAAAGTTATTGCGTTTACTAACTACGGGAAAGATTTATGTAATTTTTATTGTTTTTTTTAACTAGTAATGGCGGCGATTTGCGATTTTTTTTTTTTGTGGGACTGCAACATTGCGGCGGACAGATCGGACCCTTGACTGACATTTTTGACACTTTTGGGGGTACCAGTGACATTACTACAGTAATCAGTGCTATAAATATGCACTGTTACTGTAAAAATTACACTGGCAGGGAAGGGGTTAACTTTATTGGTGATCAGTGGGTTAAATGTATCCCTTGGGGCGTGATTCTAACTGTGGGGGGGCGTGGCTTGTGATGTAACCACAGAGACATATTAGCCGCCTGCCTTTCTCCCTCTCCAGCGGGAGATCGCGAGTGGCCAGCGGACATCGGAGCCACCGGTCACTCACGTGGGGATGTTAGTGAAAGAGCCCCCTAGAGGCTCGTGGGCGAGCGACGTAGCCCTTGTAGCTTTGCCCAGTAGGGGCTGACCGCCGCAGTAAATAGTCGTGCGCCGGTCGGCAAGATGTTAAATGTGTTGTAGGATGTATTATATTCCTTTAATCTGTTCATGTAGCTTGATTTACTGAAGGATTCATTCTCACATTAAAACAAAAATGTAATATTTTGCAGTTTACCAGTTCTTGGATTAGGTGGCTACTTTAATTTTATTTTCTTTATTGAGGCTTTTTTCCCTTCATTTTAATCTTCTCATCCTGCAAATAACATACTTCCTGTCACTGCGTGGCTATAATTTTTTTTCTACACTTTATCTGTAGAGCAACCACAATTGTTACCCAGGCTGGCGTGTCTTCCTTTTTTAATTTTCATTACATAGTGAATTGATGGGACTAGTAATTAAAGTAGAACTATAGGTGAAACATAAGGGAGGATTATACCCCCTAACATTTTTTTTGCCATCTGTGTTCCATTGGGGAGATCTCCCTTCACTTCCTGTCCCATAGCCAAAACAGGAAGGGAAGAAACCCTGGTAAATGAAGGGAATCCCTTGGGCACCCCAGGTTACCAGAACTAGTGTCCTCATTGGAAGATTTCCCTTATATTACTTTTCTAGGTACAACCCAAAATTTTAGATTTTATTTTACCTTCATTTTTTGAATAATATTGGTAAAGAGGACAAATAGAGAGAGTGAAGTTCCCTAATGGGGGCACAGACCGCAATCAAAACCTAATAAATGTTTAAATATCTATCCACTCTATCCAAAACAAAAAAAGTTTTGCCTTCTGTTATACTTTACCACAAGGAAGAAAAGGTTGGTTTTTTTGACAAGATCAAGAGACATTTTCTGCACTTGCTAAAAATGTTCTGAAAATGAATGCAGCCACCACATCTAAGGACTATTAAGCTACTATCTACAGAAGGGTTATTGAATTGAATAAAAATAATTTGAGGTCCGATCAGTAAAAATGTTCTTCCAGCAGAGGTCGGATCACATGTTTATGCAATAACTCAGGTTCTTCACACCACAGCTCCGCATCCATATCTTACATCAGTGTCCTCTGCACCTTTTCACATCACCCCCTCACAGCACTGCCCCCCCCCACATGACCCCACAGCACTGCCCCCCTCCAATCACCTCCCCCACAGCACTTCCCCCTTTCAGATCGCCCCCCACAGCACTACCCACTTTACAACGCCACCTCCCCAGAGCACTGCCCCCTTCAAGTCACCACCCCCCACAACACTGCCCCCTTAACATCACCCCCCCCCCCATAGCACTTCCTCTGCTCTACAACTCTCCTAGACAGCACTGCCCCTTCACATTACTCCCCCTACACCACTGCCCCCTTTACATCTCCCCCAACAGCACTGCCCTTCATTTAAATCGCCTTACTCCACAGCATCAACCCCCCACATTATTGTACTCTGTTCCCTTGACATCAACCCCCCCACACACACACACACATAAACAGCACTGCCAGCCAATCCTTTACAGTCATGTCCTCTTGCCTCCTTTCACTCTCCTACCTTACACACAGTGGGGGGGGGGTAGTTACTGCATCCTAGCAGCCAGTCACCTGCTGGTTAATCTAGAAAATTAACTTATGCAGCTCCTGCTCTCCACTCTGCCTTAAGAATGACAGTGGTGGAGGATAGGGGAGAATGCGACGGTCTGGATGGGACAGTGGCTCGGTCTGGATCCGGACCGAGGTCCACCTTTTAGGGATATACAGTATTAATTTTTTTTTCTTGGATTTTTTTTTAACTTGGATAAGGTGTAAAATTTACCTTATTTTAGGCTCCCACCCTATATGCCACAAGTTTATCTCTAAGGCACTGTCAGCCGCAGTCGCATGCTCACCTCAACCATGTACAATGCAAGGCTAATAGCCCTACATTAGATGTGATGACATTGAGAGACCGCCCACAACCTGAAACAGATTCAATTAGTGCTGGAGCCTGCCAGACCATAGGAATAAGGTAAGTAATATACCTTTTCCATGCACCTTGCTGTCTTATATGAGTTAAGCATGACCAGTAATTTATCTTTACTAACCTTTAAGGTTCAGTTTGCTCAAGAAATTATATTTAATTTAATGGTCGAGCCAGGAAGGGTCTATAAATCTTAGCTTATTCTATCACCTAGATACCTAACAGTTAAGATCTTCCAGCCAATTTCTTGTTCAATTTATCATTTGCATTTTCCATGATCTAAAACAAAAATAAAACATGCAAATGTAGTTGTTTAAGCAGATTAGCAATCCTGCGAACTCTCACAGAGCCCTTGGGTTTTAAAAAAAGTTCACTACAATAAAGTATGTATACAGTATTTATTTTATTTTATTTCTTCCCACTGATCTTCAATGTGCAGTGCGTTCTTCCCACTGACCACCACGTAAGCCTAATTTCACACTAATGTGGTGTGGTTTGACCTCACTGCAAGAGCAGTGGACTTTCCTATTGACTTCTATTGTCTCTTGCGGATTGGGTGTGCTTTCAGAAAGAATAGCGTTGTGTGTTTAAATACATCAAATATGCCACTTTCCTGATTATTTTATTATTCCTATTTTCTAGTCCAGCCTTTTTCAACCAGGGTGCTTCAGGTTTCTTCAGGAAGACCTTGGCAAAATGCCTAAAAATTGCCCAAAAAAAGTCAGCAGGTGGATCAAACCTGCCTTTTGGTTACACAAAGCCACAAACTTTCATTATTCACCATTACAACCTTTCAGGTGCCGGCGTCGTAACAACCAATGATGACATCAGTTGATAAGGAGGATGTTGCGCATCTGCACAGCATCCTTGTTTGCCCCTCTCCATCAGCACTGGGGTCACATTAGCTGAGTCAGGGAGAAAAACTGAGGAATAAGAGAAACATTGGAATACTAGTCAGTACCAGTGTGCAAAGTTGTGTTTGCTTTGGAAGAATAAATCACCTCTAATGTTGGGTGTCCTACATGTGTGTATGTGTTCTGTAAAACTGTTCGTTTTGGGTTTTTTATTTTTAATGGGGTGCCTTGAGATTATGCAAAATTTTAAAGGGTATTGTGACTGAAAAAAGGTTCAGAAACACTGTTCTAACCTACTGTTCACTCCAAGGTGTAGTGAATTTTAGATACAGCAATTGTTAGTTACTTAAAAGTTATTTCAAGGGCTTCTCCATGTAAAAACAAGTTTAGAAAGGCTGCGCTAGATTGTATTCCAGTATATATTACACTGGGGTTGATTAACTAAGGTCAAATAGGCTGTTTATGTTGCAAGGGAATTACCCCCAGAGCTTAATGAATGTGTCCAAATTTCACTTTTGCAAAAAATTCCCAATCAAGTGCAAGGAAAAGAAAAAAACAACTGCATTTTTGCTTGAACATGATTGGATTATGGAATTCAAAAGTGCTTCACCTCCTCTACTCAGCTCTGAGAAACACCCACTTGCAAAGTGAACAGTCTATTTGCCTTTTGTAAGTCAACCTTACTGTGATCTGCAGCTGTTTAGTATGAGTGGTCGGTAAAGTGGAAGACTTATCAGACTTCCAAAGAGGACAGGGCTGTTTAGCTTAAGCATCTGTAATCATAACAACCAAATTGTTTTATGTTTAAGAGTAAACATTTCTATGGTTATAATTGCATGCACAAAGTGTAGCAATGCTTTTATCAGCAAAAAAATAGTATTAGCCGAAATCCAAAACTACATTTTAGCATAGTTTCAACTCTTTCACAGATGTGGGCTCTAATGAACATCAAGGGCATAATTCAGAATTTAAAGCCACATGGGTAACTCAGTCACCCTGATCCAATTACTATGAAATGTGTCAAGGGAGATGCTGATTGTCTAAGAATAAGATGGAACGTGTGACAAGTGTTAATTGTTCGTGTTACATGGCAGGGTGTGAATTTTTTTTACCTGGGAAGAAGTGGGGCTCCCATTGCGGCCGTTTGCCGGGTTGTGGAAGGAGTATACCTGATTATTAGGTTGGATGAGGTCAGATCTCTAAGGGTTGTCTATGTTAGTCCATCATTGTAGAGGCTTGATTTCAGTGGGTTGTCCAATAAAGTTTATTTTTGTAGGAATCCTCCTGCTTTTTTCACTTTTTGCATTTGGTAAGTTGAAGATCATTTTCTATTTTGCAAGTCTTTTGACCTCTTGGGCTCCCTTTTCTGGTAAAACCTATTAAGTTGGAATCAAGCCTTATAACCTTTCTCTTAAGATATTGTTTTTAATATTCCTCATTGTGACATAACAGATCTTTACTATGGGCACATGGTCCTCGTTTGACACACTGATATCCCTATGACAGTAGCCGTGTGACCTCAATCACATTCTTACCTGGTAGTATTACTGGGTAAATATCTTGTAAAGTAATTTGCAAAAAGTCTCCTGAGGAAGCCATTTGTTGACGACACATGTTGAGCAAAAATCACTTTATTACATGCCTAGACCACATTTGACTGTATCTAAATCTTTTTTTAAAATTCAAGTATTTTAATGTGTTTCAATAAAATGTGATATCAATTTCAAAATATGATGTAGTATATTACTTCTGTTTTGGCACTTTAAGTCCCCAATTTGTGTTCCCTGTGTATTCTTTAATTTATGGGATGCGGTGCCTTTCTCCCTAGACCTGTGGCTGATAAATCTTTTTCTCACTCTTGTAGTTTATATGTTTTTGGTTTGACCCAATGTAATATAATAACTTTGTTGTTCCTCTGAATGAGTCCAAGGCTCTTCCCTCCACCTGCTGGAGGTTAGCTACAATTGGAAAACTGGGATGACACCATTAGACAGCCATGTTCTGTCTGTATAAGTTATCCTTGAACATGAAATAGCTGGTGTTCTGACAAATGTTCAGCAAAAGACTTACTTGGCCTGACTAAAGTTTTAATCGACTACTAAGGTATAATAATAATAGTACCAGATGCTTCCTTAGTTTCAGTAGACCCTGGAGTCAGCATACACACTAAAAGGGATAGAACATTGTAGGACACCATTGTCTCTTCTTCTTTTTATTTTAATCCAATTAACTTCTTGACAAATTCTTTTGTGATTTACTGTGTTGCCAACTAAGAGCGGCAGGATTGTAACAATATTATATAGGACAAAGTCCATGCTGCTCAAAATCAGTCATAGAGTGACTCCTTCCTTGTGTTTCTTAATCAATGCTCAATCTTCTGTTTATTTTTAATGTACTATTTCTGTCCACCAGAACCCCCTAAGGAAGACTCTATGAGTTGAAACGGGTAGGGGTTACCGCTGGGCCCCCCAGCCCATGTGGCAGATTTAGAGTAACATGTGTTATGTCCTTTCTGCTCAATAAATGTGTGGCATTTTATACTCCTCTTTGATGTTTAAAAATTAGGTTCTAAATAAAATTTTGTACTTTTTTATATATTTGTTTTTCTGATCATTGGTGCCTCAAAATCCCAATCCCATCCGTTATTAGGGATTGGCACCCTTACTTTTGAGCTTTACTAAACACAGGTGGTATAATTTTGAGCCAAATTGCAGGTATGCCCTTTAATAGGAGGGGTGTTTTTGTTGAGATACTTAAAATGAACAGAGGACAAAAACTGCAGGATTTCTTATTACAACACTAACTGATCAAGTGATTAATATCAAGGCAGACCTCCCAGTTAGCAGTCAGTGATGCATCCAGGGGTATTCATCTAAAAGTATTTGCTGCAGGTGAATGACTGTGAATAGCTGCGGGCGCTGTCAGGCACCCATTGCTTTCAATGGGGATTCCTGCCACACCTATTGGCAGGGAACCTGCATGAGTTTCTCATGAATAATTAAAAAAGGCCCCATTCACAAGTATAAATGGGGTTTTCATGTACATAGATCACCAGGAGATTCTGTTTTCACTTCATTAAAACTGGATTTCAGTTTAAAGCTGACACACATTTCACCTGATTGTACAACATCTGTACGATTTTTTTTTTTTTATTTGCTAAAAAGGATATAATCATTTAATTTGGATCAGACAAGCCCTTCCAATGCACAGTTGTTAGTAGATCCAATGGAGATTACACAATCAAACTAAAATGTGTGTGGGCAGCTTAAAGGGTAACTCCAATTTCATGGGGGAAAAAAATACCAAATTTTAAAAAATTATATAGCGTATATAATTGCGAAACTAGTCATATTGTAATTGAATGTTATTAAAAATTACCATTTCTATTCAATTTGCATCTGCTGTAATTTTCTGTAAAATGCAATGCAACATGGCTACCTGCAGGTATTCTGTACAAAGTTTGTGTACTGACCACACCCCAGAAACATAATTTCCTGCTTGTGTGATTGGCTCACCAATTTTCCCAGAACTCTGCACGAAGATACGAGTCAGATTTCAGGCATCCCCTGCAACAAAAATGTCATTTTTGGTGAGATAGGGATGTAGACCCTGCCTTTTTACTCATTGGAGCCCTGCAGGCGCAGCAGCTGGTTGATAATTATGAAACCACTTCTATTTGATTCACTTTCCACATGGACACAGACAAACACACAGAACAACAAAAGGTAAAAAATCAGCAACAAAGTTTGTTAAAATCCTTGTAATGTACTTTGATCACCCAGAGGGGATTTTTTTTCTCAATAAAAGTGAAGTTACTCCTTAGAAGCTCATTCACACTTTAATGTGTATAATAATGTACGTTATGACACACAATATAATGCATTGTAGATATGCGTTGTCAGTTGACATTAATTGCACCCCAATGCACATATACAGTGCAATGAAACACACCGGCCTGACAGGACACTGCATCCCACAAGTGCTCTCTGCATTACCCTGCACTCAACAAAATCACACATGACTTGTTTTTCATGTATTAGTGAGCGTTGACCACAAATTCTAAATAAATGGGTGGATAACTACCATCTGGGACAGGGGAATATAAGTACCAGTTGTTTTATAGGTCATTTACCTCTGTATATGCATATCCCTATAGTTTGCATTTTTGCACTGTGGGTATGATTCCCCTTCTTTTTATCAGCCCCTTCCCCCCTGTCCTCCCCTGTTGGCCCCAGCGTGGACTTTGTAGTGATATAGAGAGCATGTAGGAACAGTGTCATCACTATTATTCAATTAATTGATTTTTTTTCTTTTTTTTTGCTGATGGCATACGTTTTTTCCTGCTGTTGACTCTCTAGCTACTACATTATTTTGTTTTGTTTGGCCATCGGCTTCTGTGTCCTTTTGTGTTTGCATGTTAATGTGTACAGCCAGTGTGGATTTGGGGTTTTTCCCTATATATTGGTGGTACATATACTTATATGTTTTCACCTATATTTTTTCATACAGTGGTTACCGCCCCTTTCTCCCTGGGATTTTTACGTATATCCCACGGCCCTACAGGAGGTTCTTGGAGGAATCCGGCCAAGGATGACCTCGTCCCCTTTTGGGGAAACAACGGCTTGTCTAAGTACTATGCATATGCCTTTTTGTTGGAGGAAGGATTATAACCTTGGGTCTTCTCCCCCTGTGGTCAGTGATGGTATAACATCTCTACGTGTATACAATGTAACCTTGATCTCATGCAGAATTGTGATTTATGTAACTATTGTCATTCCTTCCGTTGTAGAGTGGGAAAACAATCCCTGAGGAAGAATAGAACTAAAAGTTCAAGATATTTTTTGAAACGCGTTGGATTTTCCCTCTACCTAGGGGTCTCAGTTATGACGTGTGCTGCTATTATTACCAATGCTAGGAGCTTGTTTGCTATGCTTTGTATTTTTACTATGTATTTTTGTTTAACTGTTGAATAAAATTGATGAATTTTTTACCTCTTTCTTCATTCATTGCCCAAAAATCCCACCAAGAGGAGAAACTTTTTTTTAGAAAAATAGAGTATGCATAGAATAAAAAGCCTGTGTTTATCTATATGTATCTGTCTGTGGATTGCCATTACTAACAGGTGCCTTTGTTAAGACAACGGAGAGTTTTCATTCTTGCAGCTTTTTAACAAAGCTGCATTCTTAGGTTGGTTCGCCACCTTGTGGCAGTTTTCTACAATTACATTTAGCTGTTAGTCACCTAAACAAGTAAGCATGGTAAAAGCCACTCAACATTGAAAGGGTAGCTGATAAGATAGAATTTAGAATTCCTGATTTTTTTTTTTTTATGTTTCAGAATCCTGGCTTAGTAACCTGGTTTGTCTCTGACATGTAACACGCATGTAACCATTTAAGTCTGGATATGTCAAAGCATCTGTTATGCATACTTGTTTTAATTTAATGACCCACTAGGTAATGAAGCTATGATAAGGGTGGCGGCTGTGGAACATCTTTATTTCAAAATTTATGTCTGCAAAGACAACTCTTTTATCTCTTTTGTACCAAGATTTTTGAAACATGAAGTAATAATGAATTCCAAATTTCAGAAATACACACAGGTAAGAAATTATATTAAAACAAGCTAGTTGTTGGATCTGTCCTTAGCAGTGTTTAGATTACTCGCCATGAAAGCAATATGTGAATCCTGGCAATCAGTAAACCTGAGGAGTATGTTGTATCTTTGAGATGTAGTAGGACTACACAAGAACTTAGGAAATACCCTACCCTACAGGATATTTAACCACAAATGATGTAACCAAGGCTCAGACACCTGCATATGATCTGTTGTTTTTCTCTACACAATTTTGTCTACAAAGTCAGAGTTGTATTGGAATATTTACAACTCTGATAAACCGTTTCTCTTGACACTAATCCTTTGTTTATCCCACTGAGGAACAGATTAACTTTAACTTAGCCCCCACACCCACCACACCAGCATATACTTACAGTACCTTCATTTTCCTTCTTTCCTGTCACTCTGTTCAGCCATCAGAAAAGAAGGAAAGTCATGTGTAAGTTAGGAGTTCCTGGAGTCATAGCTTACACACTATGGGCTTACCACATGACAGCGCTGACTGGCCCAGTACTGTCACATACCCCTCCAAACTCAGAAGTACCAGGTATTTCTGTGCTAAAGTGGTTAAAAATTAAATAGCACAAGTAAAAAAAAAAAAAACATTGATAACCTTCAGTTTTATATCCCAGATAGCAAGCAATTGAGCTGCAAGTTTCAAAATTACTTGCTAAACTTTTGCTAAGCTTGCCAGCCTTCACGAGTTTTTTGCACAATTGCAGCAAGTCCACATTGCATGACTTTCTTTGCAAACATTCTGCAAGTTCTGGTTCAGTTATGTTGTGCAATAGTCATCCCACCACAGGGGTCACTGTGACGTGCAGAGCTCTTGCTGTAGACTCACAACTAGGGTTGAGCGAACCCGGACTGTATTGTTCGGGATCGTACCGGACTTTTGGGTATTTGGTACCCGGACACGGACCCGAACATTTCACTGTATGTTCGGGTACTGTCCGTTGTTTAGTAATGTTATTTGATGTTTTGGCGCAGTTTTAATGGCTTTTAACTAGTGTGCCCTTAGAAGCCATCACAGCCATGCCTACTAATGGCATGGCTGGGATTGGCCTGTGCAGCATGTGACCCAGAGTCTATATAAGCTGGAGTCACATAGCACCGCGCGTCCCTCTGCTCAAACTATACTAGGGAGAGGTTCCTGATGCTGCTGAGGGAGAGATAGGAGATTATTGTAGGGGCAGGCTGGAGATTGCTTTGAGGGAAAGCATAGGAAGAATCTTCTTTAATCAGACAGCGATCTACAATGATTTGATTGTGTGTGTGGGGGGGGGGGGGTGCAGTGCACAATCTTTTTGCCCGGAGGGAGAGATAGGAGATTATTGTAGGGTCAGGCTGGAGATTGCTTTGAGGGAAAGAATAGGAAGAATCTTCTTTAACCACTTACCCACCAGGCCTATTTCGGACACTTTTTGTTTACAAGTTAAAATCAGTATTTTTTCCTAGAAAACTACTTAGAACCCCCAAACATTATATATATTTTTTAGCAAAGACTCCTGAGAATAAAATGGCGGTCATTGCAATATTTTTTGTCATGCGGTATTTGCGCAGCGGTCTTTAAAGCGCAATTTTTTGGGAAAAATTTTGAAAAATCACATTTCACTGCATTAAAAAATACTAAACAGTAAAGTTAGCCCATTTTTTTGTATATTGTGAAAGATGATGTCATGCCGAGTAAATAGATACCCAACATGTTACGGTTTAAAATTGCGCCCCCCCGTGGGATGGCGACAAACTACGGTCAATAGAGATCTCAATAGGCGACACTTTAAATTTATATAATGGTTACCAGTTTAGAGTTAGAGTGTAGCTCTTTTTTTTTTAATTATTGCTCACGCTCTGGCGATCGCGGCGATACCTCACATGTGTGGTTTGAACAGCGATTTAATTTGCGGCTCGACTTCCATATACGGTTTTTTTTTGTGCGCGAGCTAACGGTGACGGGGGCGGCTAAATTTTTTTTTTTCCATTTATTTTATTTATTTTTTAAAATTTATTTTGCATACAGGCGTTTTTCAAATTTGCCGCCTTTTTGCAGCACACTAACCCGGAAGTGACGTCATGGACGCCGCCTCCGGGTTGCGTCATCGGAGACCCGATCAAAGCCATTTCCGGCATTGATCGGGACTCCATCCAGCCGGCGGACGCGCCGGCTGGGTGCTCGGGGCTCCCGGTGGGACGGGAGCCCCGGTAGAAGCCACGGAAGGTGGCGGGAGGGGGGGTATACCGGGATGATGCTAGAGGCATCATCCCGGTATACCCCCGCAAAGTTTACGGACGTCATATGACGTCCACCCAGGGAGAAGTGGTTAATCAGACAGCGATCTACATTGATTGTATTGTGTGGGGGTGCAGTGCACAATTTTTATGCCCTGACCTGAGCCCAGTGAGGAGGAGAAAGGAGAAAAAAAAAACTTTTATCAGTCTGTTAGGTGGGCGGCGTGCGGTGCTGCACATTTAACCACTTAAGCCCCGGAGGATTTGGCTGCTAAAGGACCAGGGGGTTTTTTGCGATTTTTTACTGCGTGACTTTAACGGACAATTGCGCGGTCGTGCGACGCTGTACCTAAACAAATTTGACGTCCTTTTTTTCCCAAAAACAGAGCTTTCTTTTGGTGGTATTTGATCACCTGTGCGATTTTTTGATCATGCACTATAAACAGAAAAAGAGCGTCAATTTTGCAAAAATAAGAATATTTTTCACATCTATTTATATGAAATTCCCCAAAAAAATATGTAAAAATCTAAATTTTTTAACATTTTCGGCCAATTTGTTTTATGCTACATATGTTTGGTAAAAAAAAAAATCGCAAAAAGCGTATTTTGATTGGTTTGCGCAAAAGTTATCGCATTTACTAACAAAGGGAAAGATTTTTGTCATTTTTGGTGTTTTTTTTTTTACGCGTAATGGCGGCGATCTGCGATTTTTTTTGGGTACTGCGACATTGCGGCGGACAGATCGGACCCTTGACTGACATTTTTGACACTTTTGGGGTTACCAGTGACATTACTGCAGTAATCAGTGCTGTACATATGCACTGTTACTGCAAAAATGACACTGGCAGGGAAGGGGTTAACTGTATTGGACAGGGAGGGGTTAAGTGTGTCCTAGGGGGCGTGATTCTAACTGTATAGGGACATTGCTATTGGTGTAAAAACAAAGATCAACAGTCCTACATAGTAGAACTGTCTGATCATCATTTTTACACCAGGGAGAATGACGGGCGGCTTGTTTACATAAGCCGCTCCGCCTTTCTCCCTTCACCGGAGCGATCGTAGTGTGACCGGCGGACATCGGGCCCGCCGGTCACACGCACTGACTTGTCAGTGAACGAGCCGCGGCGGGCGCGCGCCTCAGCGGGCGCGCGCCCGCCCGCAATTGGCTCTCAAGCCAGTGACAGGCGAGTGACGTATCCATGCGTCACTCTGCCTGGCCAGGGCTGACCGCCGCAGTATATAGTCGTGCGGCGGTCGGCAACCGGTTAATGCAAGCTCAGTGCATATGTGTCTGCTTAATCTGCATTTAAAAAAGAAAAATTTTTTTTTCCTTTATATTTTACTTTGACATACAGTGTTTAGACAGACACTGCTTTTCTAACCTGCTCTTCAAAAAGCACCAATGTAAGGGGAAAACAATTATTTTTCAGTATTTAGGGAAAAAAAAAATATTTTTCAGTTTTTCATTCAAATGGGTTTTTTTTTATTCAATAGCAGAATAGAACAACAACAGTATCCAACCGGTTAGGCATGCGATGTGGAGCGGCCATTTCATGCAAGCTGAGTGCATACTGTCTGCTTAATCTGCATTTAGAGTGTCTGCTTAATCTGCATTTAAAAAAGAAAAAAACTTTTTTCCTTCATATTTTACTGTGACTTACAGCGTTGAGACACTGCATTTCAAATTTGCTATTCAACAAGCACCAATGAAGGGGACAATTATTTTTCAGATTTTCATTCATACGTTACAGTGAGATACACCCATTGCATACTGTTGTTGTATTGCGCATTGCAATAAAAACCCATTTAGTGGATAAAAAGTTTATTGCGCCTAGTCTGCATATGTTACAGTGAGATGCACCCATTGCATATTGCTGTATTGCGCATTGCAATAAAAACCCATTTAGTGGATAAAAAGTTAATTGCGGCCTAGTCTGCATATGTTACAGTGAGATACACCCGTTGCATACTGTTGTATTGCGCATTGCAATAAAAACCCATTTAGGGGGGAAAAAAAGTTAATTTCAACCTAGTCTGTATATGGTACAGTGAGATACACCCATTGCATAATGTTGTATTCCGTTTGCAATAAAAACGCATTTAGGGGATAAAAAGTTAATTGCGGCCTAGTCTGCATATGTTACAGTGAGATACACCCGTTGCATACTGTTGTATTGCGCATTGCAATAAAAACCCATTTAGGGGGGAAAAAAAAGTTAATTTCAACCTAGTCTGCATATGGTACAGTGAGATACACCCATTGCATAATGTTGTATTCCGTTTGCAATAAAAACGCATTTAGGGGATAAAAAGTTAATTGCGGCCTAGTCTGCATATGTTACAGTGAGATACACCCATTGCATACTGTTGTATTCCACTTTGCAATAAAAACCCATTTAGGGGATAAAAAGTTAATTGTGGCTTAGTCTGCATATGTTACAGTGAGATACACCCATTGCATACTGTTGTATTCCGCTTTGCAATAAAAACCCATTTAGGGGATAAAAAGTTAATTGTGGCTTAGTCTGCATATGTTACAGTGAGATACACCCATTGCATACTGTTGTATTCCGCTTTGCAATAAAAACCCATTTAGGGGATAAAAAAGTTAATTGCGGCCTAGTCTGCATATGTTACAGTGAGATACACCCATTGCATACTGTTGTATTGCACATTGCAATAAAAACCCATTTAGGGGAAAAAAAGTTAATTGCGGCCTAGTCTGCATATGTTACAGTGAGATACACTCATTGCATACTGTTGTATTGCGCATTGCAATAAAAACCCATTTAGGGGAAAAAAAAGTTAATTGTGGCCTAGTCTGCATATGTTACAGTCAGATACACCCATTGCATACTGTTGTATTCCGCTTTGCAATAAAAACCCATTTAGGGGATAAAAAGTTAATTGTGGCCTAGTCTGCATATGTTACAGTGAGATACACCCATTGCATACTGTTGTATTCCGCTTTGCAATAAAAACCCATTTAGGGGATAAAAAGTTAATTGCGGCCTAGTCTGCATATGGTACAGTGAGAACACCCTTTGCATACTGTTGTATTCCGCTTATCAATAAAAATCCATTTAGGGGAAGATCCAAAATTCAATAAATATGAGGAGAAGGTCAAATAAGGGATGTGGCCTGGGTCGTGGTGTTGCTGGTGGAGCTCCTGTTCCAAGGAGAGTTACATAGTTACATAGTTAGTGAGGTTGAAAAAAGACATCAGTCCATCCAGTTCAACCTATGATGTGTGTGTGTGTTTGCTGTTAACCGTACATTCTATATCCCTGTATGTTGTGGTCTTTAAGGTGCCCATCTAATAGTTTTTTGAAACTATCAATGCTCCCTGCGGATACCACTGTTTGCGGAAGAGAATTCCACATCCTTACTGCTCTCCCAGTGAAGAACCCCCTGCGTATTTTAAGGTTAAACCGCCTTTCCTCTAGTTTTAGTGAGTGGCCTCGTGTCTTGTTGTATTTCCTTTCTCTGAATAGGTTTTTCCATATGCTAGGGTTGCCAGTACAATATTTGTACATTGATATCATATCCCCCCTCAATCGTCTCTTCTCCAGAGAGAATAAGTTCAGTGCTTGTAGTCTTTCCTCATAGCTGATGTCCTCCATTCCCCTAATGATTTTTGTTGCCCTTCTCTGGACTTTCTCCAGTTCCAGCACATCCTTCCTGAGGACCGGTGCCCAGAACTGGACAGCATACTCCAGATGTGGCCGGACCAGAGTCTTGTAGAGTGGTAGAATAATCTCTTTATTTCTGGAGTGAATCCCCTTTTTTATACATCCCAGTATTCTGTTGGCTTTGCTTGCAGCGGCTTGGCATTGCATGCCACTGCCAAGCCTGTTGTCTACCAGTACCCCCAGGTCCTTTTCCATCCTAGACTCACCCAGAGGTTCCCCCCCCCCCTAGTGAGTAGCTTGCTTTCTGGTTTCTGGCACCCAGATGCATTACTTTACATTTTTCAACATTAAACCTCATCTGCCCACCCAATAATTTTGTTCAGGTCCGCTTGTAAGGTTTCCACATCCTGCCCAGAAGATATTGGCCTGCTTAGTTTAGTATCATCTGCAAATACTGAGATTTTACTCGATATCCCCTCCTCTAGATCATTTATGAATAAATTAAACAGGATTGGCCCCAGGACAGAACCCTGGGGGACCCCGCTTTCCACACCCGCCCAATCTGAGTACTCCCCATTAATCACCACCCTTTGCAACCTCCCCTGGAGCCAGTTCTCTATCCTGGTACTCACCTTATGGCCCATACCTACCTTCCTTAGTTTGAACAGTAAGCGTTTGTGGGGAACGGTGTCAAAGGCCTTTGCGAAGTCCATCCACAGGCTTACCTTTATCTAGGTGGCAGCTCACTTCATCATAGAAGGTTAATAGATTGGTTTTGCAAGAACGATTTTTCATGAATCCATGCTGAGGACATAGTCGATCTGTGCCAGCTACACGCACAGGTGAAACACCTTTCTCAGCTGCGAGTAGGTGACAGAACCTGCAGCAGTATTTGGTAGGGCCTAATGCGCCTTTACAAATGTTGAGGCCAGAACAAGCACAGGCGATAGTAGATTGGTTTTCTGACAGTGCCTCCAGTTCCTTTACATTGTCTCCCACCCAGTCTTCTGCTGAAAGATCAGAGTTGGCACCTGCAGCCGATGTCCATCAATCTTTCACCTCACCCACTTGCAAATCAGCCAAGCAGTCTGAGCCCCAAGTCATGCAGCAGTCTCTTCTTCTTTTTGATGACTCTGTTAGCATGGTTTCCCAGGGCCATCCACCTAGCCCTGCCCCAGAAGTTGAAGAGATTGAGTGCACCGATGCCCAACCACTTATGTCTCCAGATGAGTACATGGGAGGACCATCGCAGCACGTCTCGGATGATAACGAAACACAGGTGCCAACTGCTGCGTAATTCCGAATTGTGGAGACCGACAAGGAGGGCAGGGGTGAAGACTGGGTGGAAGACGATGTGGAGGATGATGAGGTCCTCGACCTCACATGGAATGAACGTCATGCAGGTGACCTGAGTAGTTTGGAGGAAGAGGCGGTGGTCGCACAGAGCCACCAGCACAGCAGAAGAGGGAGCAGGGTGCAAAAGCGGAGCGGCAATGCCCTAGACACTACGCCTGCTACTGCCCAACGCAGCAAGGGACCGAGCACACCAAAGTCAGCTCAAAGGAGTTCCCTAGCGTGGCAGTTCTTCAGACAATGCGATGATGACAGGACACGAGTGGTTTGCACGCTGTGCAATCAGAGCCTGAAGCGAGGCATAAACCTTCTCAACCTAAGCACAACCTGCATGACCAGGCATCTAAGTGCAAAGCACGAGCTGCAGTGGAGAGCACACCTCAAAAACCAAGAAAGGTCTCTGGCTCCTCCTGCTTCCTCTATTGCTGCTGCAGTCTCGGCCTCTTCATCCACCTCTGTAGTGAAAGTGGCACCTGCCACCCAGCAAACAAAGGATCCACCAGCAACACCACCACCTGGGTCACCAACAACCATCTCCACAATGTCCCGTGGAAGCGTTCAGCTTTCTATCTCCCAAAGAGGAAGTACCCCCTTACCCACCTGCGATCCCTGGCCCTGAATGTCAGCATTTCAAAATTCCTGGCCTTTGAAATGCTGTCATTCCGGCTGGTGGCGACGCAGAGTTTTAAAAGCCTTATGGCGGTGGCTGTCCCACAGTACGTCGTGCCCAGCCGCCACTACTTTTATAGGCAAGCCATCCCTTCCCTGTACAAGCAAGTGGGTGACAAAATCAGGTGTGCACTGCGCAACGCCATCTGTGGCAAGGTCCACCTAACTACGGATACGTGGACCAGTAAGCACGGTCAGGGACGTTATATCTCCCTAACAGCAAACTGTGTAAATGCAGTGGTGGCTGGGCCTGAGGCGGATAGCAGTTTGGCGCATATCCTTCCACCACCGAGGATTGCAGGGCGCTTCAGTTTGCCTCCTGTTCCTAACTCCTCCTACTCCGCTTCCTCATCCTCTACCACCTCCTCTTCCGGTCAGCGTGACACCTTCACCACCAACTTCAGCACAGCCAGGGGTAAACGACAGCAGGCAGTTTTAAAACTTGCCTGTTTGGGTGAAAAACCACACACTGCGCAGGAGTTGGGGAGGGGCATTGAAAGGCAGGCCGATGAGTGATTGCTGCCAGTGAGCCTCAAGCCCGGCCTGGGGGTGTGCGATAACGGGCGAAATCTCGTAGCAGCTCTGAACCTAGCCGGTTTGACACACATCCCTTGCCTGGCGCATGTGCTGAATTTGGTGGTGCAGAGGTTCTCACCCTGCTGCTGCAGCGTAACTTCGGCCTTCCCGCTCACCACCTCATATGTGACATGCCCACAAGGTGGAACTCCGCCTTGCACATGCTGGCCATGCACACGTAAGTCGCTCTGCGGAACAGCACCACTTCACCACCAATAACTGGGCCACCATGCGAGACCTGTGTCCCTTGTTGCGCTGTTTCGAGTACTCCACCAACATGGCCAGTGCCGATGACGCCGTTCTCAGCTTAACTATCGCACTTCTATGCCTTCTTGAAAAAACACTTCGGGCGATGATGGAAGAGGATGTGGCACAGGATGAGGAGGAGGAGGAGGACGATGAAGAGGTATAATTTCCAAGGCTTTCAGGGCAGTCATTCGCAAGTGGCTCCGAGGGTGGGTTCCTGCACCCACAAACGCCAGGGACACAATTGTCCAGCGGGGACAAAGTTCTGGAGGATGACAAGGAGGAGATGGAGGAGGATACTGAACCATGTTCACAGCAGGGTGGCACCCAGGCCAGCTCATGGCCATCACTGGTGAGTGGCTGGGGGGATATGGAGGACACAGAGGATACACCTCCCACAGAGGGCAGCTTTTCATTGCCTCTGGGCAGCCTGGCACACATGAGCGATTACATGCTGCAGTGTATCCGCAACAACCGCAGAGTTTCCCACATTGTAACTGATTACTGGGTGGCCACCCTGCTGGATCCCCGTTACAAGGACAACATACCGTCCTTAATTCCCTCACTGGAGCGTGATCGGAAGATGCGCGAGTACAAGCGCACGCTGGTAGACGCGCTGCTGGTGGCATTCCCACCTGACAGCGGTGGCACAGTCCTACTCCTACATCATTCAAGATGATTATTTTTTATTTTTCTGTTTTTTTTAAGTTATTTCCCTATCCATATTTGTTTGCAGAGCACTTGCCATGCTCTTAAGATGATTTTGCTGCCATTTTCAGCCCTCTAGCCCTTTCCATGTTTGTTTTAGAGGCATTTTAGTGCTCAAAAGTTTGTGTCTCTATTGACTTCAATGGGGTTCGGGTTCGGGTTAAGTCCAGGTCACGAACCTGGACTTTTTTTTTTCAAGTTCGGCCGGACCTGCCGAACCCAGACATCCAGGTGTTCGCTCAACTCTACTCTAGTTACACTGCAACTTTGCTCTTGCTAGAGACTTGCCAAGCAAATTTGCTACAAATTGGAAAAGTGTCAACTAGGACTTATGCTTCAAGTGCTCTGCAAGTGTACAACTTGCCAGTGAAAATGTGCAGCAGGTTAACAGACTTACAATTTAAAACTGCCGTAAATTTGTGGCTAGTTATCCTTGCTATCCGGGAAATTGCATTTTACGGATTTGCACTCTAAAGCCAAAAAAAGCACTGTTTGTCCCCAGACGCTGATTTCTGTGTCATTCACTTATATGTAACACACTGGGCTTGTATTCTTGCCTTCTTCTCACCTCCTGCCTTGGGTTAGTGTTGTTTTCAATGCAGTGTCAGAACAGGCCGAAAATGTTATCTTTAGCCAAAACTGTTTCTTTAAGTTCTAGAGAATGGTTAGAATGTGTCTTGGTGTTTTTTTTTTTTTTTTTTTTTGCTGTCTTTATACCATTGGGGAGGTTTCCCCTTCTTTGCTTCCTGTAAAGATGAAGTGAGTGGAAATCTCCCCAAAATGAAGAGAACTCTTCTCTTAGACAGTTATCCCCAAACCAGGTGTTCCCATTGAATTTCCCTTTACCTCCTGTCTCAGTAACAACTGTAAAATTTTGGATTTTACATCTATCTAGACATAGATCATCTAGCCAAACACAGAGGGTGTATCTTCCCAGTGACTGCGACATAGGCCGTAATTGTGTTTGTTGCTTTTTTGCAAAACATAAAAAATAGAAATACAATTAAGGGATTTGTTTTTTCTTGGTTTTCCTGTACAGCCTTTTAGTATAATTAGTTCTAAATCTCATTATAGATTGATAAAAATACTTATACGTTTACCTGCTTATTCATAAAAATGTAGATTAGTGGATTGCATACAGTACTGCTTTTGGCCAGAATGGATGGTATCACACTGGCAACCGGTGTAACCACTCCAGGTCTTCCAAAGGTGGCGAGCAGGGCAACCACACCATAAGGCATCCAACAAATCAAGTAGCAGACGACTGTGGTGAGCACCATAAAAAGTACATGGTACTCTCTCTTTCTGGCTGTAGACTTTCTTATTTTTCCCACCTAATCAATAAAAAATGAACACAATAATTTTAAAAGTGCAATCCATATTCCTGGGAAAGAAATCTCAAACATTGACAGAGATATTGTTCAATATGCAAAGCACAATAAAAAAAAAAAAAAAAGTTAACAAATGTCCAACAATTTAGATGTAAGGCAACAATCAATAATTGCTGTTATTTTAATTAACACTGCTATTACAAAATCAGTCATTATAAAAAAAAATACTGTTTATACTTTAAATGATAATATTGATTACAGATTGGATACTCCAATGTAATATCTTTTGTCATTACTTTATGAGTACTTTAAAAAATCTATGGAGTTAATGGGGAATGTTTGCTTGCATTAAGATAGATTTTCCACTAGGTGGCAGAGCATTAAAACAAATGGAACCTTTAAAGAAAATATTTGAAGACATCTTACTACAATTATGGCAAATAGGTGGACTTAAATAACATTACTTTCCCTCAGAATGTGTAAATAATGGAGAAAGCATAAAGGTAACAACCATAAACTCTTTGCAATAATTTGCAGTTCTTAAATACAAAGTATAGTTTTTTTAAATGTTTAAATATATACAAGTGGAGTCATTTGCATATCTCTGCCAAGCATCCTGGAATAAAAAATAAACCTCTTGTTTTTTTGAGTGAAACATGCAGATACTTTCAGTTTTAGGAAGGTACTACTGTTCATTCTGCTTATTAGGGTGGTTTTTGGCTCATTAAAGTGTAACTGTGGCCAGGACATGGACATTCTCATTTTAACTTAATAGGCAATGCTTTAAAACAAGCGGTCACTGATCTTCATAGCTGTTAGGCAATTCAACTTCAATTTCACAGCAGAAGCACTGAAGTCCTTGTCTAAAGAAGCTCAGCTCTCCTTGCTTCTCTAGCTACCCCCGCAGTGACATGGCAGTCTTCCAGTGTTCTATTCACTACTGTATATGTATATATATATATATATATATATATATATATATATATATATGCATACATACATATACATACACATTTACACTGTATAAAGTTTTTTTTTTTTTTTTTGGACAACAAGGCTTTCTTTTGTGAAATTATATTCCAAAAACAATTTTGAAATGTATTTTATGTATGTTTTTAAGAAGAATTGTAACAAAAATAAAGAAAACACACACTTACTTTAATTTTATAGGTGTTAATAAAAAAAAATGATGCCACTGTATATGAAAATGTAAATATTATTTTATAATTTGCTATTCCTATTCAGGTCATATTCAATGCACTTCTCTTCTCAGTTAAAGAAGAGAAGTACAATTGTTAGTAAACATGCTCTCCCATGAATGGCAATAATTTGAAAAGACAGGCCAGATTACGCCTTAATTAATAGGCACCTAAATAGTAATACATTTTAGTAAAAAACATTAGTAAAATGTAAAAAAAAAATATATATATATATATATATATATATATATATATATATATATATTTTTTTTTTTTTTACATTTTAGCTTGCTTTAACATCATATGCAGATCGAAGAACATTTCTTTGATCTGCAGGTGAATGGAACAGTGTAAATACAAAAGTAAAAATCTTAATAAACATTGCTGTATTTACATAGCAAGCCCTGACTGTCAGTATGGCAGCCAGGGACTGGCAGCAATTGCAAGGGGAAGAACGGCATCGGGGAGATGGAGAGGCCAAGCTACATATGCTTTGTGTACTTTGATGCATTCCAACCCTGCTTAAGTGGAAATTGATCCATAGATCCTTCTTTTAAGTAGCTAAACTCAGAGTCAGAGATGATCAAAAACTTATAGGGCAGTATCAGTAGGTGGTAAATCCATAGTCCCAGACTAAGAAGGCACTAGCAATAGTAAAACCATACAGTATTTAAGTTGCAGATATCTAACCAAATGAAGGTTGCAGCTCCTTCCAGGCCATACAATTAGTTATCTTCTGGTTGGACATATATTGTCTACAGTGCTCCCCAAGTTTTTGGTTAAATGTCCACCGACCAGATGTAACTCATTCATACTATTGTATTAAAGTGCCTTCTTAGTTGGGAACTCTTGCTCTCAAGGTCTTGATAATTTTTGACTTCTGAATTTGGCAGCTAAATTAACAATTAGGCCTCATGCACACTGCTGCTGTTAAACTCACGTTTTTGTGAGTTTGGGGATTTTTTTTTTAACAGCCCCTAAACTCCCCTCTATGTTATCCTCCATGCACACGTGGACGATTTTAGCAGTTTATCAACAGGGGAGTTTATGGGCTGTTGTCTGAACGCATTCAAGAGTAGTTCTTCTGACCACCAAAAATGCTGATCGCTGAAAAACGCTCATAAACGTGCATAAACTCAAGGCACGTTTATTTATTTCATTGGCCAGATTAAATTAAAATCCTGGCCAATAAAATAAATGAACCCCCCAAACTCTGTTAAACCCTGCTAAACTCTTTTGAAATAATGCAGCTTAGGTGAGTTTAGAATGCGGATTTTCTCCTGTCAGGGTAAACAACGTTTACAAGAAACCAGTGTGCATGAGGCCTTAGAAATAATGCTTTTTAACGGGCTGTTAATACTGTGTCCTCCAGATTCTATCTTTCAAATGTTCATTGATATATTATTACTTAGGAACCAATACTAGCCTCTTCATATCCCCTACGGACCCTCCTGCCACTTATGGGGTGAGATTAGATTGTGTGCTTGACTGGCCAAATATAAAATCAATTTAATCCATTTCCTTCTTTAGACCCAAAGAAGAAGATTTAATATCTGGGAAACAAATTGAGAAGTGATCTAATCCCTCCACAAATACGTATTGGTTGGGGAATTGAAAGAAAACTGAATATCTGACGTCTATTGATAAATGGACCGAATTGAAGGGTTTGGTATTGCTGGAGGTAAATGCTTATATGCGATACCTCAACATATAGAAATAGAATACTGAATAAATGCACACAATTTGGTGAAATGTGATTTTAAGATGTTTTAGGAATATGAATAAAATCATGCAGATTTTTAAAGGATTATTTTCGTTGGTGCTCTTACGATCTTTAGCATCTTTAGAGCACCATACTTTAAAAGAGACCCTTGTTATGTTGTTAAACTGTGACCATGAATTATTAGCCCATAGTATACTATTTATTTGTTAAGAATATGTATTTTTTATGTGTCCATAGCCTGGCCAAAGTTACACTGTATATCCACCTCACCATTACCTGCCTGGTTATATTTTCACTTAATCACTTGCCTATTGGGCACTCTCACCCTCTTCTTGTCCAGGTCAGTTTTCACATTTCAGTGCTGTCGCACTTTGAATAACTGTTGCATGGCCGTGCAACACTGTGCTCAAGCAACATTTTTATCATTTTTTTTAGACAGATAGAGCTTTCTTTTGGTGGTATTTAATCACCACTAGGTTTTAGATTTTTATGCTAAACAAAAAAAGACCAAAAAAAAGTTTCTTCGTTTTCGTTATAACATTTTCTAAATAAGTAATTTTTCTCCTTCACTGATGTGCACCGATGAGGCTGCACTGATGGGCACTGATAGGCTGCACTGATGAATGCTGATGAGGCACTGATGAGGCTGCACTAATATGTGGCACTGATGGGAACTGATAGGTGGCACTTGTGGGCACTGATAGGTATCACTAATGGACTGCACTAAAGGGCACTGATGAGGCGGCACTAATGAGGCTGCACTAATATGTGGCACTGATAGGCACTGAAAGGCAGCACTAGTAGGCACTGATAGGCAGCACTGATAAGCTTTAATAATTGCCACTGACAGACATCACTTATGGCCATTGACAGGCAGCACTGATGGGCACTAATTGGCAGCACTGATTGACAGCACTGATGAGCACTGATTGGCAGCACTGATAGGCACAGATTGGCTGCATTAGTGAGCACTGTTGGAGCTGCACTGATCATCAGGATACTGATGATCAGTGCCCTGATTATCAGTGTAGATGTCCTCTGTGTGGATTTGCCAATTATCGGCTCTCCTCTCCACATGCGCTGTAAGTGTAAGGAAAGGACTGCCGATAACCAGCAAATACTATTTACGCTGCGATCAGCTATGATTGAACAACACAAGACACATGGTAAAGAGCCGCTGTGATTGGCTCTTCACACCGATCTGTGATCAGCTGTGTCGGAAGGACACAGTGATCACAGATCCGTGTCGATGCATGCAGCAGGGGGGATCGTGGGAAGTGTGATCACAGGAGGATGTCCATAGGCGCCCTCCCGATAACGTGAGCCTGCGCTGTAGCCGTGTTTTGGCCATAGCGCGAGCAGGAGGTGGCTAAGCAAAATAAACATGTAAAGGAGCTTGGTGTAAATAATTGTATCATGTAGCAATGTGTAAAAATTTGTGTTTCTCTGTATATGGGGCTGTTATTTTTGCTTATTACATATGAAGGCTCTGCTTTACTGCTTCTACAAACAATACAAGTAAGCCAATTCAATGAAAACAATGCACTTCTTATGGGGTGATATCTAAACAGTTTAAGCAGGAAGCACTGATAGCACTGAACTACGGAGAACTCTCCACAGATAGCACCTGACTTGATTCTGTCTATTTTCTGCTTGGTGTATTGCCCTGGCGTAGGCCAATTTCTACCAAATACATCCCCAAAGTCTATAGTTTGAATATTTGCACAGAGCAGGTACGTATAATCTTATATGTTATTATTTTTTTTAAAAAAACAAGCATTTACAATCACTTTACCCCCTTACTGGCACTGGCAAGCCCCCTGGGGCACACGGCGGCACGATCCCATGATCGCTGTGTCCACCGGCGGCATCATATTGCTTGGTACCCACCAGTTGTGAGCGGCCAGGGTATCATGTGATCGCTATGATTGGTCAAAGCAATCGCATGATTACATTTTAAGCAAAACAGTAATGAATGGCATTCATTCATGATGGTTTTGCTTACTATTGTGATGCTGTGATTTGCCCACAGCTATCACAAGATACCTGAGTCAATCACAGCACTCTGATCTATGTAATTATCTGTAGCCAATCACACTATTGTGACACTGAACTACTCTGATGAGAGTGTGTAAAAAAAAAATATATATATATATATTTACAAGATTGACATTGGTGGCAGTATGCAAAAACATAAAAAATACATTATTTTTAATTTAATTTTTCCAAAAATTGTCTATGTAATTATCTGTAGCCAATCATAGATCTATGTAATTATCTGTAGCCAATCACAGATTACAATAGTAAGCAAGTTGTCATGAATTAAATCTATTCACAACAGCTAAAACTATTGCTTATAACAGTGATCATCACTATTAAAAGCAATAATTGTGTAAAAAAAAAAATCTCTGATCAACCCCCAGAGTAGTACAGTGTCACTATTGTGACACTGAACTACTCTGATGAGAGTGTGTAAAAAAAAAAATATATATTTACAAAATTGACATTGTTGCCAGTATGCAAAAACATAAAAAATACATTTTATTTAATTAAATTTTTCCAAAAACTGTGACAAAAATAACAACTTCCACGAACTTGCAATCATTTGCACACAGTGTTGCATGACCAAGCAATTGCCAATTAAAATAGAACAATGCTGAACAGCAAAAAATATTATGAAGGGGGGTAAAACCTTTCAGTGGTTCAGTTGTTAAACTGTTGTGCTGCTGGGCAATTTGAATGCAATTCAGGGCTCAATCTTTTGTTCTTAAGAGGAAACTTTCATACAACCTTTAGATCTGCTGTCTGCTACTTCCACCAGTTAATTCAGGCCTATTACTGCTTAAAAAAAAAAAAAAAATTGGGTGACACAGCCAAAACTATATAAGAAAGCCGCTACTGCATTTAAGGCAATTTAAATGTAAAAATGTAAACAATCAAATACACATCCAATATATGTGATGACAGAATATCATGTCGCTAACACTGTTAGTGGAAACCACACTATGTTTTTATTGAGGTTTTTCAGAAAAGAAAAAAAAAAAAACACACTGTTTTTAACACCACAGTTTAAGGACATTTCTAAAGCATGTCATTTAAAGGATTGTTGTTTTCCATGTCACTCCTAAAGTCACATTAAAAAAACCCATCTGCACTGGACAGTATTTTCAAAAACATTTTTTTTCCTTTGCTAAATGACCCCAGGGCAGTGCTCAGCTCTAATGTCTTTTTTGGCATTAATGTACCTATTAGCCTAAAAAATGGTCAGAATTTACCAGGCCCCCCCTTTGGATTTTAATGTGATTTTCACATAAGATTCATAAAAATCCTCATCCAGGCCAACCTGATTAGTTAGCATCTTATACACACATTCATTTCTGAACATTCGTTTGAGAAATCTGGCTATAAGTTTGACTCTAAAGATTCATACCTCTTTATCAATAGAACTTTAACACTTTACATTACCACTACTTATGGTGCTCAGAAACAAGCAAGCAATAGATATGAAAACAGCAGAAAACCTCCTCCAGCATCTTGCTGTACCTGCATTACTTTGTAATTTTTTCCATTTGAGCACAGCACTGCTGAAACCCAAATATTAAAAGGCAAAATGCAACGAAAAGGCTGCATTTGACCTGCTTTGCCTTCAATCCAAGCACATCTCAAAAGGGATCTGCTGAGTCTGAAGAATCGCACAAGCAACACAAAGCAAGTCAAATGCAGAAAAACACCCATGTACACAAAACCAAACTATGCTGGGGATTACAATCTACTTTTTAGGTCTAGATCAGTTCCATCAACTGGTAAATTAAAAAATGGCCAATAGTGAACAATTATATTGGAACATACTGTAAATTCATAACCACATTCATTTTCTTAATCCATGTTGGAAAAATGCTTACCTGTTTCACAGCACAAAGTAGTCTGCCATAGCAGTATACCATAACTAAGACTGGAATAACTAGGCAGAAGATAAAAAGGCAGATGATATAAGATACAGATTCTGTAGATTCAGACGTCCAGCGTACTGAACAGCTGGTGCCCGCACCTTCCTTTCCATAGCTGCTCCATCCAATTAGAGGTGGCACTGTCCATATCAGGGAATAAAGCCATGTGCTGCCCACAGCAAGCAGTGCTTTTGTAAACTTTGGACCCCCTTTATTGTACAAGGTCAGGGTAGTGTAGCGTTCATAGGAGAGGATAGCCAAGGAGATGAGTGACACAATACCTGTAGAGTAAACCTATATGTTACTTTTTTGACAGTTTAACATTGAAAACAATCATCTTTTAGTGCTTTATTGCGTAAAGAACTGTCCTCTCCAGGTAATTTACATATTAACAAAACTTCATATCAAAGTTTTACCTACTACTGTTCTGTTGAAGCCGACTCAATGATTTATTTCACTTCCTACTTTCAAGTGTTAAGTGGTTGGGTCTAGCTGCTAGAAAAATCAGTAAGCCAAAGCAAGAAATTACAGAAGTGTTAAGTACAAAAACAATGTACAACACAACAATAAAACACTGATGTTTTAAACAGAAACTATAACTTTGAGCCAATTGTATGTCTTTTTTTAAGGTAAAATTATTAAGTTTACAAGTTCTTAAGCTACTATATATCTGATTATTTTTTTACTGTTTATATAAAATCTTGGTTTTAGCATAAGTGTTTAATGCATGGAGCTGGATGACACCATAGGTTTTCTACAAAGAGAAATGGTTGACATTTCAGACATATTATTATTATAATTGTTTTGGATAATAATATTAACAATAATAATATTATTTTCAGAAGTAGTGATCAACTTTATTGGGTATGAACATTAAGCAAATCTGGACAAGGATGTTAAGGTTTTTTATCACACTTAAAATGAGATTATAAATTTGAATAAAGAGATACACTGATCAATAATACACCAACAAAAAGATGTTATGAACTGGATTAATAATACATAAACCAATTCATTGTGAAGTAGACATCAGAACAATCTTGTCCCGAACACACCTTTGTATGTGGAAAATGTAGATGACATCTTTATTCAGTCATTGTATCATTCATTAAGAAACAACCAATGTTTGAGGACCATACTTTTTCAAGGCAGGATTATATATATATATATATATATATATATATATATATATATATATATATATATATATATTTTTTTTTTTGTCATGTTACCTTAAAAAGGTGACTTTGAGTGATCCCAAAAGATTGTCTAGTTCTTGGAGATTGACATGATGATTGAATAACAGTGTTATTTCTCCCCTTTCAGGACAGCACCTTGGAGAGAGCACAGCTCCATCCACTTCCCTGGAAACACTGCAATGCCACTGTCTTTTAGTGTTAGTGTTTCCTCCGGTCATGGTGGAAGCACTGCAGGGGAACAAAGGGGGGCTCCGCTCTGTCCATGGAGAGGGGTTTGCAGTACCTCTGTTGTTTGGAGGACCATCCCAGCACAACCACACATGGAGGAGGGGGGAGGGGGTTTCTGGTGCCTTCCTTCCCCCTCCAGGTCAGGGGAGTGATGACCAACTGGGAGTTCTGTCTGGTGTGCTTTAATGCTGATGGTTCAGCTGGGAGGCAGCCTGCATGTGGGAGAGTGGTGTGAGTGCCTGGGTGAGTCCTGGGTGGTGGGTGATGCCCTTTCAGGTGGGCGGGACTTCATGAGGGAATTTAGAAAAGACTAGCAGCAAGCACCCTCAAGGCACTATCAGTCTTCCTGGAGAGAACCCTATCTCGGGAACCTTTAATTGGTTTTTGTAGGCACTGGTCAAGATCAGGCCAGTGTCCTATCTATTGTTTTGCAAGGGCTCACGAAAACCCCATTTGAATCCCTGAAGCATACTTCTTAAAGATTATTAACCTTTAATACAATTCCTTTGGTTGCAGTGACCTTGGCTCGAAGGATTAGTGAGATCCAGGCCCTTTCTATTTCTGAACCTTTTTAGCTTGTTTTCCGGACCAAATGATCCTCAGATGAATCCGGGGTTTTTACCAAAGGTTTCTTCTTAATTTCACCGCACACAAGAAAAAATGTTACCTACCTTTTGCCCAGCTCCATCTAGCCTGGACGTTAAAGCTTTCCACACCTTGCACATCAGGAGGTGTCTTTTGTGGTACCTTGAGGTAACTTAGGCCTTCAGAAAATCAACCTCTTTGTTTGTCCTCTCTTCAGGAGCATCCAAAAGCAGCTTGGGGAGGTGGCTGAAACAGGCTATTAAGAAAGCCTATGCAGCGATGGACAAGGAACCTCCGGAGGAGATAATGCCCAATTCTATGAGAGCAGTGGTGATGCCCTGGGCAGAGAAGGCTGGTGCATCGCCAGATTTGTAAGGCTGCTACCTGGTCCAGTTTCTCTACATTCATCAGACATTACAGTCTGGACCTGTTGTCTGCCTCTGATCAATCTTTTGGCAAGAGTGTCCTGCAAGCAGTAGTCCCCCCTAGGGTAAGTTCTCGAATTATCATCTCCACGGTGCTATCCTGAAAGGCGAGGGGAGAAAACCTTAGTTAGACTTACTAGTAACTATATTTCTAGAAGCTTTTCAGGACAGCGACTATTACCCCCCCCTTAAGCATTGTGAATTGTGTTATGGTTTATTATGGTTTGTGGTTTGTGTGGTTTTTTTTTTCTGTTTTTCAGGATGTCAGAGGAATTCTCATTTATAAATGATGGCATGATGGAAGAGGCTTGTTTAAAAAGCATTGTCACTGCAGTGGGTGAAGCTGTACTCTCTCCAAGGTGCTGTCATGAAAGGCTCCTAGAAATACCATTCCTGGTAAGTCTAACTAAGGTTTTTCCACATAAGCGGATGTGCTGGTGATATTCTATTAGCAATGCAATGAAGACGTACATCATATCACTTTAGCACCTAAGATTATTTAAAAGGTATAATAAGGTAGTAAAAATTAAACACAAACAAGCATATATTCAGAAAAATACAAACAATGTTAATTGCCATATAATCAAGATATAGGAAAATATTTGCCATTTTTAGTCTTACATCGACTACCCACTATTAACAACATCTCAGTGTCCTAAAATCCAAAAAGCTCTCAGCATGTGTGTCATGAACATGCAGAATGTCAACTGTATTCAATTTATAAATATCATAATAACAAGATTTTTCTGGGTCTGGAATATTCCTTTTTATTCTTTTGATATTTTTGTGTACTCATTGACAAATAATAGCTCTGCTACTTAGCAGGCAGTCAATGAACTCTAATCTTTTTAACATTTCTACAGATGTACATAAGATCAGTTTACTGTTATAGGGGGGAGGGGGGGTTAATATACATATACAGTATATGTAGACAGCAATAATGATTGTTCCCTGTCCTATGCTAATTTTATCACCTTAGCTCTCTTTGGACCTTTTTAAATGAAAAGTCTGCAGTTTTTAATGACACATAACATCCATGATGCTAGCAGGAGGCAGAGGCTACTCAATCCTGGGTTCAAATACAATAAAAAAAATACTTGTCCTATACATGCTTTGTCCTCCCGATGGAAGAAATGCTGAATGTCGACCAACCTCCCCAAAGACCCATCTCCCAATTCTACGAGACATTGCAAATTTTGGATTTAACTTCTCCCCCTTCATTTATACGCCAGTGGGAAAAGGATTTACAATTGCAATTATCTGATGCTCAAATTTTAAAGATACTTTGACTGACTCATACCTCTTCTGTCTCATCTAAACTCACAGAAACTAACTATAATTTGATAATGAGATGACATCACACCCCTGCCAAGTTACATAGGATGTTTCCGGCCTCCAGCGGCCTTTGCTGGAGAGGATGTGGGGGGGAAAGGCCACTCATGCCCACATCTGGTGGTCCTGTCCTCCTATATGGCTGTATTGGATTGCAGTATTACAAATGATTGAATCCATCCAGGGCTGTCCAGTTAAAAATGATCCTTGGGAAGTACTAGTTCACTGCTTGGAGACGCCAACGGGCCCATATTGCCGATCTATCACTCCGCATTTATTAAATGCTGCCGAATCCCTTATTCCTCATTACTGGAAACGATGTAGTGTGCCTACGGTACAGCAATGGCTACAAGTGGTGGACCACATCTACCATATGGAGGAATGACTCTTGAATACAGAGGCTTATAAGATCAATCATATAAGATATGGGCCTGCTAGTTATCCTTCATCCACTCTTCCACTTACGCCATGATTATGTCTCAAACTTGACGTTTATGTCTTCTCTATGGTTAACTTTCTGTGAAGTATTTTTCCTCTTGTGGGAGCAGGGTACCCACATCTTCTTTCTCCTCCCTTCCTTCTGTTCACTTATTCTCTTCCTTTTTTTATCTACCTTTCCTCTCCTTTTCATCTTTTTCTATTCCTTTATTCTCCAACAACTTTTATACATGACCAAATTAACTGCTTGAAACTTGACCAAAGTTTGAACTGCCAATTAAACCATTCACTTGAATGCTCTTGAATGGTTTTCTACACGCATGTTGTTATTGTTATTGTAATGATACGTACTTGTCAAGAATATTGAGTCCTACTACTGTTTTGACTTTTTTTTTTCATATCAATAAAAACGTATTAAACAATAAATAAATACAAGAAAAAAATGACACATCTAAGAGGGCCAGTAAAGTATATTCCAGATATCCAAAGCTCGCCTTTGAATGTAACTGATAGAACAAATATGTGTAATCACAGTGAACAAGCTTGGGAAATAGATTCTCTGAAGCCAGGAGTACAAAGGAATTCACTACAGTATGTCTGTTTTTAAGGACACTTCTATACATTGTAAAACTGTTGAAAGAGACACGCATTCTCTAAATGTAACTCTTTGAATACAAACTAGCATTCTCACAGGGAATGATTGAATGTTGGAAAGGAATGACTCCACATGAATAGTAAAGATAAAACACTAAAAAAAAAAAATATTAAAAGAAACTCAACAAATTTTAGAGTGACACTTGATCCCTCTTTCGAGCCCTGTCTTGTTTGTTATATTTTCGAGATCTTCTGACCTCCAAGTGAGAATGACATAGTGGCTGCCTTGTGGATTTGTTATGAGAATTGCATTCCCATGCCTGAATTGCTTTCCTTCCCCTCGAAGTCTAGGGGGTTTTGAATGAATGAACATGTTTAGTATAAGGAGCTGTGTTTTTCTTCTATCTATGACAGATAGCTAGACATTTCTGTAGACAAAATATTCATCTGATTTAGGTGTTGGACTAGGGTACATGCATGCGCTTAACATGAAAAATACATTTCCTTCTTGATCTACCTTTATAACAATAATGTTATCAAGGTAAGCATTCTTTATAATAATCATTTACATTATATTATCTTTATCCAATCAATTTTTTATTGGAAAAGGTTATTGATAAACACAATGGATAGCACACAACTATTGGCAATTGATAATCAAATAAAGATTGGTAGGTATTCTAGAGAGAATCTATACTCTATTACATCTGGGAACACAGAATGCATAAACACAGCTTCTACTACTCTCAACCATTCTGTGTTAGAGAATTCAGCGCAATTACGTAAAAACGTATACAACTATTAGAGCAGGAAAAGCTGTTCATATACTGTAAAAGTCTGTATGCAGCTCTACACGGGGTTAAATGCAGTCCATATTATATGATGAAAAGAACGAAAATGGAACCCTGCACCAGCTTCAGTGTGAGTTAACAGCACACCACACCACAGTGACAATCCAATCTCCTTACCAGAAGAGGTCTGATTACGACAAAACATGTAGGCGGAGCTTGGCTGGCGTGACGCTCAGTACATCGGAGGACACGGCGGCCATCTTTTTGGTTACCAGAACTGCTGCTGACTGCTATTGCTGACCACCAGATGAGCGAACACTTTACTGTATACTGGGTAAGTGGCCAATTTTATGTTTAATAAACCTGCTTGTTACTATACTGCACAATGAGGAGTGTGTCCTTTTCTCTCTGATCTGGTACCGGTGGATATCGGGCTATAGGACAAGGATTGCTGAGGGGACTGGTGTGGACCCTCCAGGAGGTTTATTATATGTGCCTGACTGACCCTTGCAATGGGGGTCGTTTAAATCTGGTAAGAGGCTTGAACACCTGGGTGATTGCTGGTGGTGGCCTCTGGATTTTTATCTGTACTGGAAGAATTGGGATAACACAGATCTCCTATTTTATCTCTGCTTGTGGACTATACACAAACTGTTCACTATATATAAGCGCTGCACCTTTTGTTTCTTCTTTTGTATCCGCTATTCAGGACTTGTGCTAGCTGCTTTTGCTTTGTTTATCTATTGGGATTGGCGCAGCATATAACCCTTAATAAAACAGACATGAACAGGAATCTGTGTAACACCACCTCCCATCAGCAAAACAGGAAAAAAAAAACCCTAAAGGCCAAAAGTAACACCACAAATATAAAAATAAAAATTATACATTTTAATATAACACATCAAAAGTCAGTGATAACATATACATGGAAAATATATATTGGTGAGGTAAAAAAAACATGTCATGATCACAAAAATATGATGGAGCATTGGTTCCCAGTAGACACCCTACACGTTACTGGAAATACCCTTCATCAGGGTACTCATATGCATGAATCGTTTTTCTGCAATAGAAGATACACATGTAATAACATATATAACAGAATGATATGTACATCAAAAATACATTGCGTTTGAAACAAAGTCCTTTAAAGTCCCATTCCCTTAGGGGGGGTTTTATTTGTTTTTCGAAATTGGGGATGGTGGCCGATGAACACCCTGCCCTGCTTAGATGAGTGCCCTCCAGAATCTTCCATCAGCAGGTGGACAGCACCATACTAATGATACCGAGGCTGCAAAGGTTTGCAGCAATCTTCCTTCACCACACAGTACTCCAATGAGGATAACCAATACTTAGGACCACTAAGTTCACTCATCCATTCATGGGTGCGGTGTCACCATAATAAAATGAAGCAACACATAGTGAAGTCTGCCTTCTAAACAGATCACTGTATATGACTAAAACAACTAAAAAATATATTGCCTTGCAGTAACATAATTCTGTCTCCAGGGTGGTACTTTCTCTGGTAATAATGTAAGAGTCAACAATAAAGACATGGACCTTGATCTGCAAAAACAACATGTTCTCTAAAAGTGAATTTTTTACTTTTTTTTGTGAACGAGGTAAACAAAAAAAAATAAAAATATTTAGTAAATCACATCCACTCTATCTGGTTGAATGCCAAACAACCAGCATTTTCAAGATGTTCAGCAATGACAGCCACTCTCATGGGGATTTAATTCAGTGTTACCCAAATACAATTCATAGGAACCCATAACAGTTCATGCCTTCCTTCCTTCAGAAGACAAACTAATATCACCTGTCCGTACAGGCTGCGCTCAAGCAGACTGGCACACAAGCTTTCACAGACCAAACACATTACATTACCTAGCAGTTGGAGGTAAGCTATACTAGACAATATCATTTACAGAGTTAGTGCAAACACCCACACAGTCTCTTCAGATTTGTGCATTCTTTAGAGCAATCTGTATTAAAATAAAGGGGCCCCCAGATACTGCCCCCCTCAGTTGAATGAGAAATGATGTCAGCCACCTTACCCATGCCTTTGTTTCCATTCAGCTGGATATCTCCCACATTTAGCAGCAGTAGTAAAACTTCCTGGTGCAATCAGAGGTTTGACCATGCGGGCGCATGGTGGGCGTTCCTCGTTCGGTGAACACAAAGCTTATTTTTATTTAAGAATGTAAATTGAATAATACACTAGGTTTTCATATAGTGTATAAAGACTTATATTCCATTAGATAGGCAAGTTTTAATTTTCCAAACATACTAATACCATTGTTTCATGAATGCATAGGACCATAAGTTAGTCCTCCTTATTAGAAAAAAAAGGAAAATACAGTTGGTGCCATGGGATTGGCTAAATTATAACCCCCTGCATTAACCTGCCAAGCGGTATCCCCGAGCGTGACTCGGGGTGGATTTTCCATGCTGTTATCAGTATCCCCGAGTCACGCTCGGGGTGGATGTGCAGAGCGTGCAGCGGTGTCTCTTACCTTCTCCTGGCGATCCAGCAATGATCTCCCATTGCTGTGATCGCCAGCCGTGTGAGATCCCCGCCGCTCGTCCGTCCTCCGTCGGTGTGATAACTTCCTAGTTCCGTTCCCTGCAGCAGCAATGTTGCATGGGAGCGGAACTAGGGAGGGAAATTCAAACGTTGAAGGTTGCACAAAACACAAACACACACATAACATTTATATTATATATATATATATATATATATATATATATATGTATATGTATATATATGTATGTGTATGTATATATATATATATATATATATATATATATATATATATATTTATTTATATATATATATATATATATGTATATATACACACACACATATATATATATACACACACACACACATATATATATATATATATATATATATATATATATATATAACGCATGAATTATAATCTAATCAATAATATAATTTTATTATATAATATAATATATATATATATATATATATATATATACAGTATATATTATATAATAAAATTATATTATTGATTAGATTATAATTCATGCGTATGTGTTTTTAAATTTATCACATCTGGGATGTCTACTAGAGTTTTGTATTGGTCAGGTTTAAGTCAGTAATTACTAAGAATTGTAGTTATACGTCTGTGAGAACGCCTAGCGGGAGGCGAAACGCGTCGACGCAATTTCCGACTACATGCCCTTTGCAATGTCACTTCCGGTAGCGGTGGAACGCACGCCGGAGCCAAGCCCCGCTGCGCACCGTCATCCTAGAGGATCTACCAACTTGTACTCAGTATTGCCTGGTTTTGTCTTACCAAATGTGAGTTTTATTCTTTGGAATTATATTAATAAATATATTGTAGCAGTATCACGCTATTGGAATCCCTTTCTTCCTTTCTATATGGCTATTACCCGCTGAGAGATCTTAGGGGACCCTTATTGGCTACCATCCCGGTCCAAAGGAATATTGCCCGGATTACATACCGGACTCTGCTTGTGAGACCCTTACACCATATGGTCTGGGGGTCCACATTGTCCGGTAAGTGGAATCACTTTTGGGGAGAGGAACCAACCACTTTATCATCGCACCATTGCAGCATGTGTTTGCTTTTCAGCACTTGAGCACTTTATTCGGCTGTTTTGTACTATACAACCTTCACTGGCTACTTGCTGAACACTATATTTGGGACTATTATCATCATTATTATTTTGGACTATTAGTCAGCATTGTTTTATTTGATGTATTGGAATTGAATATTCACTTCACTGGGTGTTGGAAGTATACTATTAGAGTTTATTATTATTTTGAATACTTATGCTTATATATATATTTTATGTATCACACATTTAAATATTGGCACGTTGACCATCCTTTGAGGATTGGCTACACCATTTTTGCGCTGTTTCTCTTTTGCACTACCACTAAGAATTGTAGGCCTATAATACATACAGTAAACCCCCCTCCATTGCGGGGGTTACGTTCCGGACCCAGCCGCGAAAAGTGAAATTCCGCGAAATAGAAAAACCCTATTAAAATGCATTGTAGGCATGATTTTTTACTGTCACTGTACGTGTAGAAGCATTTTAAGGTCTTTAAACACACTTTTAAAACAATAGAAACTCATTTAAACACATAAAAGATACTTAGAGACAGAGCAAGAGCTATGAAAAACACAAAAATCTTTCATTTTTAATGATTTATATAGTAAAATAACATTACAAAAAAAAACGCGAATTACCGGGACCGCAAAAACTGAACCGCGATGTAGCGGGGGATTACTGTAACGCGAAATTTCCATGAAAAAAATTGTACCGCTTTTGGTACAGAATTCCTGACATAATCATACCGCCAGGGAGGTTAATGTCAATGACAGGCACAGCGTGTACAGCTAGTATCTGCCAAGGGTGCCCAGCACTTGATACACCCATGTTGCTACTGCTTGTGGCCCAATATGTGCAGTGATTGAGTGCACAATAGGTCGCACATGCTGCGCACATTATAGATATGCCAATGCATGCCATTATTTCTTTGCCTATGAATATGAAGTTCATTTACTAGCATAATATCCGTCAAATTACTTTTTAGGCTGAAATGTTCTGCTTGAGTTATAAATGAATGTAGTCTAGTACAATTACTGTATTCTCAGCCTTAGGCACAGTTATGAGGAACTAACAGGTAAGCTTATATCACCATTTTTATTAAGTAATGCTGCAGCTATTTATTGACAGAGGTGCTGGGTAAGAAAGTCAACACAGTAACAGAAGTATTTACTTAACTACATCAGTAAATATCTAGAATAATTTCCTCTTATACTCTCTAGAATTTCAAGTTCTGTTTTCTTCTTCTAAACAGTTAAAGTGTTACTAAACCCAGGAGTCTGCATTCACTATATCTGGTCTCCTACAGTACACAGAACATGGACATCCAATTATTTTAGTAAATATCCACTGCAAAATACCTTTTCTCATCAGCAGTCTAGAGCAGTCTTGAGACTTCTATCAGTGCCTGGTTAAAGTAGTTAGTTGTAGGAGGAGTTTTCATTCTGCACTGGCTGCCCTATCAGGATGCAGGACCCCTGACCATTTGTCTGGAGAGTGCTGATTGGCCCTGTGTTGATCGCATGCACTCTCCCAAGAAAAAAAAAAAAAACAACTCTATAGCAATACCAACCTGAGCATGTACAGACTGGTTCCACTAACTCTGTCTTATCTGGAGATGTTTTGGAGACAATGCAAGAAGGGGAGGGTCAGAGAAGACAGGATCAAACAGCCATTTTACAAATTGCAGAGGATTATCCCCTTAGGTTCCACAGTGGGTATAACAAGCATGCTTTACTGCATATATGGACTATTTTTGCTTTCGTTCATTGATGGACACCGCTCCTGATTTTCCTAACCATTAGATTATACTTCCCCTACAGGAGTAGGACACTATGGGCAGTCCTAGGGGGTATACTCCCCCTCTCTGCTATAGGTTTTTTTCTGCCTAGTAAGGAGTAAGGACTTAGTTCCTTGCTGGGATCTCTGGTCCAGGCAATTTTTTCTTTTTACATAGAATTTTTTCTCCTGTTTTTTTTCCTGTGAGATCTACAATCAACTGCCAGACAGGGCGATGAGCTGGATAATCTAGATCCAGTGGTCACCCCAGTCTGGCCAGCGAGCGCGCGCAGACCTCAGCTCCGCTCTAAGTCGGCTGCAACATAGCCCCACCGGACGGGGGCTGGCCTGTGAGTTAAACGCCTCATGAGGTCGCATACGACCAGGTCTCGGCCTGAGTCGCAGTGTTTTCCTCTTGCCCGACAACCTCCCCCGCCATTTCGATGGAGAGGAGGTTCTGTCTGGAGCGGTGCCCGTCTGGTTCCTGGTATAGTAAGTATCGGTCCCCCCTCTCCCCTGGGGGGTTTTGGGGTGAATGTGGGCCCCTCCATAGGACGGTCGGACCCCTGGGTTCCCCTCCTTCCCGTTAGGCACCCCCTCATTGGTTCGGTTGGTCTCTGTGGGCCATACTGCCCCCCTTTACTGAAGCTGGGGCTTTGGGGTGGCCTGGTCCATCGCCTGGGGTGGGGGCAGGGTGCTGTGCTGACGATGGGGGTGAGGGGTGCGCCGCCAGAGACCGGGCGATTGGCTGTTGGGGGGGGGGGGAGCTGTACCTGATGGGAGTTACTGCCTGTCCCATTTTCTAAGGCCTTGGGATCCCTACTGGGTCCCTGGGAGCATCGTGGTGCCGTGCGGGGCAGCCATTTTGTTGTAGCCTGTGTGCTCAGTGAACAGCGGCCATGTTTGTGTAGTCTGGCAGCCATTATGCAGTAGTTTGCCATTGAAAATAGCAGGGTCCATGACAGTGGAGCCCTGTGGACAGCGATTTTGGCGGTGAGAACCCCTCCTCATACCCTGGTGCTAAATCCTGGATCTTTTCACTTCCTGATCGCCACACATGGAGTGCAGATTATATTGGTGGCTGCAGGTGCATGTTTCTGCTGGGGTGGTGAGTCTTGTGGGGTCTTGTCCCTCTCTGCTGAGGATCGATTAGGTGCTCTGTCACTGGCGACCGACTGGTGTTGCCGGAGCGGTGGGGGTGTCCCTTAGCAGTGTTTTCACACCTTTTCTTGTGGGCTACCCCTATTGACTCATGGAGTCTTTGGAGCACATTTCCCTACCTGATCCCCTTTCAGAGGCTGCGGGGCCCTCTGGGTCCCAACCATCCATCGATGCACTGACGACAGTCCTGGAGTCCTTTTGTGTTCCGGGTGGAGGTGGTGTTTGGGTGACAGGCTAGCAAAAAGCGTCCCCTGCCTCATCTGTCTCCTCAGATCCTCTGCTGGGACCACACGCCCTGAGTTCTCAGATAGTGAGGCTGATTTCTTCTGCAGCCGTGCATGAAAAGGTGCTAGCGGATGCACTAATTGTATCTGTGCGTGAGACCTTAAAAATGGAGGACGCAGCTGAGAAGTGGGAACGGCCGAAACGTCCCTAAGCGATATGTTATGCGGTACCCCAATGGGGAGTTCCTTCTTAACCTCTTCCGGTCCGTGCTATAGCCGAAAGACAGCAACAGCGTGGACCAAAATTGCCAGGAGGGCGTCCATGTACGTCCTCCAGTGCATGAGCTGACTGAGCGCTCCTTGCGGAGTGCGCACGGTTCGCTATGTGATCAGTGAGTCCATGAGGCCCCTTGCCTTGCTTGTCAGTCAATGACAGCTGATCATGTGATGTAAACAGCAGCCTTTCAGAGGGACATTGGTCCCGAAGAGGAGAGGGGCATCTGTGCCCACCAGTGCCACCTACCAGTGCCCACCAGCGCCATCTAGAAGTGCCCACCAGTGCCACCCACCAGTGCCCACCAGTGCCACCAATCAGTGCCCTATCAAGAGTGCTTCCCATAAGTGTCACCTACCAGTGCCTATCATTGCCCATCAGTGCCACCAATCAGTGCTACCTATCAGTGCTCATCAGTGCAACCTATTAGTGCCCATCAGTGCCCATGAATGCCACCTATTATTGCCCTTCAGTGCCACCTACCAGTGCCCTTCAGTGCCGCCCATTAGTGCCCATCTGTGCCACCCATCAGTGCCCACCAGTGCCGCCTTATCAGTGCTGCCTTATCAGTACCCATCAGTGTCGCCTATCAGTGCCCATCAGTTTAGCCTATCAGTGCCTATCAGGACCCACCAGCGCCACCTACAAGTGCCCACCAGTGCCACCTACCAGTGCCCACTAGTGCCACCTATCAGTGTAAATCAGTGCCCCATTATGAGTGCTGCATTATGAGTGCTTGCCCATCAGTGCCACTCATCAGTGCCACCTATCAGTGCCCATCAGTACCACCTATTAGTGCCCATCAGTGCTCATGAGTGCCGCCTGTTATTGCCCTTCAGTGCCACCTACCAGTGTCCTTCAGTGCTGCCCATCAGTGCCCATCGGTGCCACCCATCAGTGCCCACCAGTGCTGCCTTATCAATGCCGCCCTATTAGTGCCACCTTATCAGTGCACATCAGTGCCACCTTATCAGTGCCCATTAGTGCAGCCTATCAGAGCCTATCAGGGCCCATCAGTGCCGCCTCATCAGTGCACATCAATGAAGGAGAAAAATTACCTGTTCGCAAAATTTTATAACAAACTATAAAAACTGTTGCTTTTTTTTTTTTCAAAATGTTTAGTTTTTTTTTTTGTTTGTTTGTTCAGCAAAATACCACCAAAAGAAAGCTCTATTTGAAAGAAATGATAAAAATGTCATATGAGTACAGTGTTGCATGGCAGCGCAATTTACATTCAAAGCACGACAGCGCTGAAAGCTCAGAATTGGCCTGGGCAGAAAGGTGGTTTAAGTGCCCAGTAGGCAAGTGATTAAAAAATGGACTGTTCCACTGGTGGTGGACCCTTCAGTCTGCAGGTTGAAGAAACGCAACCATGATTCCGGTTGAAGAGTCCCCGGCCTTTAAGGACTCGGCTGATAGGATGGTGGAGGCTGTGGCCCGCAATATGTATACTCTTGCTGGTTTGGCACTGAGGCTGATATTTAACATTGCGCTGGTGTTGCAAACTCTGACCAAGTGGGCTAAGCTTTTACGCTGTGACCTGGAGGGGGATCAGCTGCCCCCTGCCTTTGCTGAGCTGGTGGACAGTTGGTCCAGGGGCTGCAGTCTATCTGTGATGCCTCTTTGGATGTGGCTCCTCTAATTGCTAGGCTCTCTGTTTAATCTGTGGTCCTTCAGCGTACTTTTGGCTCAAATGCTGGTCTGCAGACCAGACTTCTAAGAAGGCCTTGACTGATCTTCCTTTTGAAGGAGATCACCTGTTTGGAGCTACCCTGGATGACATCATTAAGGGTCTCACAGGGGGGGAAGAGTACCTTTCTTCTGCAGGCTACCAAGGGCAAGAATCCTTGTCGTAGACGTGGGCCATCCTTCACGGCTCATAAGAGGTTTTTTAATCCCTCAGGGGCGACTGACAAAGGATCAAAGCCGTTCAGGGCCTCCTCTGGTGGATCAAAGCGAACTTGGTCTGGCAAGTCAAGAGCGGGCTTATCCAGACCCGCGGACAAGGCTCCTTCACCATGAAGGTGTGCCCTCATCCGTATTGGGGGTGGGGGGGATGTCTTGGCTGGTTTCCGAACCCATGGACTTCCTTGGAAAAAAACAAGTGAGTCCGGCTTCAAGATCGAGTTTCGCTTTTACCCCCCAGCATGGTTCTTTCCTTCCAACTTGCACCTGTCCCCGGACCGCTTACAGGGTGGGTTTGGGGCAGTACAAGTCCTGTTACTTCAAGGGGTGATTGTCCCGATTCTGACATCGGATTGTTTTCAGGGTTTTTACTCAAACCTGTTTACAGTTTCCCAGGAAGGAAGGCAAGGTGCGTCCATGTCTGGAACTCAAGGTGCTGAACTGCTTTGTGCTGGTGCAGAAGTTAAGAATAGAGTCCATTCACACGGTGGTGGCATCCCTGCATCAGGGGGATTTTCTTGCCTCTATCGACATCAAGGATGCTTACCTTCACATTCCAATATGTGCTGGTCACCAGCGGTTCCTCCACTTTGCCGTGGGAGAGAAGCATTATCAGTTTGTGGTGTTACCTATTTGTGAAGACCCGAGGAGCAGAGGGGGGACCAAAGTGTTAGCCCCGCTGCTAGCATTGTTACGCCAACGGGGGATCGTGGTACTGGGCTACTTGGGCGACCTCCTTATGCGAGCAGAATCTCCTCCTACTCTGGTGGAAAACCTGAGAATCATCATACGAACGCTGAGGGAGTTCGGCTGGATTCTGAATTTTCCGAAGTCTGCTCTGGCTCCAACCACAAAGCTTGACTATCTGGGTCTGACTCTGGACTCGGCCTTAGCCAGAGTGTTCCTTCCTCTGGACAAACTCCAGAAACTGCAGGCTGCAATTCATTGCCTGCTATCCAGCAGATGGTCATCCCTCCGCACTTCCATGCGAGTGCTGGGCCTGATGGTGTCTACCTTTGTGTCGGTTCCGTTTACACAGTTCCATACGAAGTCCCTGCAAAGGGAGATTCTGGCCAAATGAGACAAGACTCCGCAGTCTCTGGACAATCAGATCTGGATGAGCCGGGGAACAAAAGAGTCCCTGATATGGTGGCTTTGTTCTCCGGCGCTTCAGCTGGGCAAAGCCTTCTTCCCCTTGTATTTAACAGTGGTCACCACGGACGCCAGCCTGTCCGGCTGGGGAGGCATCATCGGCAAAAACTCTGCTCAGGGGATCTGGGCACTGGAAGAGTCCAGACTACCGATCAATGTCTTGGAACTCCGAGCGATCAGATCTGGAACATTTGACAGATCATCTTCTGGGATGTCCAGTGCACATTCAAACGGACAATGCCACAGCCGTGGCTTATGTCAATCACCAGGGGGGCACATGAAGTGTCCTGGCGGCTGTGGAGGTAGCCGGCATTCTAAGGTGGGCAGAACAGTTTATTTCAGCCCTCTCCGATGTACACATTCCCGCAGTGGAAAACTGACAGGCGGATTACCTCAGTCGGCGAGCATTGGATCAAGGGGAGTGGTCCCTTCATCCGGAGGTGTTTCATCAGTTTTGTCTCCAGTGGGCCATTCCTGAGGTGGATCTGTTGGCGTCCTGGCTCAACAGAAAGGTGCAGAGGTTTGTGGCTCGGTCATGGGATCCTCTGGCGAACGCCACCGATGCGCTAGTGGCCCCGTGGGGTCAGTGTCATTTGATTTACTCCTCCTCTCAAGTTTCTGCCAAGACTTCTACACAGGATCGAGGCAGAAGGGATTCCAGTCAACTTGGTGGCCATGGATTTGGCCTCACCAGGCTTGGTACCCATATCTGGTGTGGCTGGTCACTGACGTTCCTTGGAAGCTTCCTCCCAGGGAGGATCTGCTGTCCCAAGGACCAATCTTCCATCCTGCTTTACAGTCGCTGGCTTTAACGACTTGGCTGTTGAACACCAGGTGCTGATGGACAGAGGTTTAAATCTGGAAATTCCAACGCTGTTAAAAGCTAGGAAATCTACTTCTAGGAAGATCTACCATTGTACGTTGAAGATGTACATTGGGTGGTGAGGGACTCTTGGGGTTCATCCTTGTTCTTTTTCATTGGCTCGGATCATGACCTTCCTTCAATGGGGGGTTGAGCAGAAACTGGTCTTGAGTACTATTAAGGGCCAGGTGTCGGCCTTAGCAGCCTTCTTTCAACGACCCTTGGCCACGCACACACACTGGTGCTTACTTTTCTTCAAGGAATTTGGCACTTGGCTCCTCCAGTGAGGTCTCCGTTACCACATTGGGACCACAATTTGGTGCTCTCAGTCCTCCCGAAGCCTCCCTTTGAGAATTTTCGGGAGATTCCCCTGCTTACGCTGTCCCAGAAGGTGGCCTTTTTGGTGGCTATCACCTCTGCACGCAGGTTGTCGGAATTGGCGGCATTATCCTGTCGTTTACCTCACTTGGTGGTTCACAGAGATAAGGTGGTTCTTCGTCCCTGTCCGTCGTTTCTTTCAAAGGTTGTCTCTGATTTTCATTTGAATGAAGACATTGTGTTGTCTTCCCTGTGTCCCAGGCCAAAACATCCAAAGAAAATTGCTTTGCATGCCTTGGATGTGGTCTGGGCAATTAGAGTATAACTGGCAGCTATGGAGTCTTTTAGGAAATAAGACTCACTATTTGTGCTCACGAATGGGCCTCAGAAAGGGTTGTCTGCTTCCTCTGCAACCATTTCTAGATTGATCAGACAGACGGTGGTTCAGGCCTATTCTGTCAAGAGTCAGGTTCTTCCTTTTCCTGTCAAGGCACATTCACTCTGGCGTTTAGTGTCTCCTGGGCCTTCCGTCACCAGGGGTCAGTGACACAGGTTTGCAATGCAGCTACCTGGTCGTCGGTGCACACTTTCACAAAGTTTTATAAAGTGGATGTGTTGGCATAGTTTAGCCTTGGGATTTTCTTTTTCGTTGTTCCCACCCCTCATGTTTGACACTGCTTTGGAACATTCCAATGGTTAAGAAGATTAGGAGCTCTGTCCATCAATGAACCAAAGAGAAAATTGGATTTTTGGCTTACCATAAAATCCATTTCTCTGATGTTCATTGACGGACACATCACCCACCCCTTTGTGGAGTTGTAATTCTTCTGACACTGCTTGTAACAAAACTGAGTACATATAGCAGAGAGAGGGAGTATACCCCTGGGACTCCCCATAGGCATAGACAGACTTTTTTTTTTTGCCTAGTGTCCTACTCCTGTAGGGGGCAGTATAACCAAATGAACCAAAGAGAAAATGGGATTTTTGGCATTCCATAAAATCTATTTCTCTGATGTTCATTGACGAACACAGCACGCACCCCTCTGTGGAGTTGTAATTCTTCGGACATTGCTTGTAACAAAACTGAGTACCTATAGCAGAGAGAGGGAGTATACCCCCTGGGACTTCCCATAGGCCTAGCCAGACTTTTTTATTTTGCCTAGTGTCCTACTCCTGTATGGGGCAGTATAACCGAATGGTTAGGAAGATCAGGAACTGTGTCCGTAAATGAACATCAGAGAAATGGATTTTATGGTAAGTCAAAAATCCAATTTTTACTGTTGTAGGTTTAGTATTACTTTAAACACATAAAATCACTAATACACAATTTTTACTTGTCACATGTTTTAATATCTTCTTTGCTGAATTCTAAAGTCAAGATTTGCACTAGAGAGGGATAGTCAATCCAGGTGGTCACAATTTGATTGATACAGATACCCACATTTTTTGTGGTTTTGTAGGAGAGTGCCCATTTACTCATCATGCTCAGATGTAGGTGCAGACCCCTTTAACTCCTTTTCCCATAATGCCTGTTTTCCTGGTAATGCCCAGGGAAGACACATTTTCAGCTTCCCTCCCCCCCAGATGCTCAGAGATGCCACTCCTGATTAGGCAGAGGAGGTTGGACAAGTGATCTACAGCCAGGTAAGAGGTACTCCACTGTCAGAACAGGAGTGCTCTTATGGAGACCTAATCCCCAATTGGTACTAGAGTTCTGAACTAGAAAAGCACCCCCTAGGGACACATTTAACGCTTTGATCGCACCTGGTGTTAACCCCTTCCCTGCCAGTGTCATTAGTACAGTAACAGTACATATTTTTAGCACTGATTACTGTAGTAATGTCACTGGTCCCCCCAAAAGTGTCAAAAATGTCAGTTAGGTGTCCGATCTGTCTGCAGCAATGTCGCAATCCTGCTAAAAATTGCTGATCACCGCCATTACTAGTAAAAAACATAAATAAATAAAAATGACATAAATCTTACCCCTAGTTTGTAGACCTGATAACTTTTGTGCAAACCAATCAATATACACTTATTGGGATTTGTTTTACCAAAAATTTGTAGCAGAATAAAAATTGGCCTAAAATTATGAAAAAAATAGATTTTTAATTTGTTATAATTGGGAATGTTTTATAGCAGAAAGTAAAAAAAAAAAATTGTTATCAAATACATACCGTAATTTTCCTTTCCTGATGGACTCCATGGCAGCTTATGTGTGGGGTTAGTCCCACCTCCTCCTACCTCGTAGGACCCTACTCCCATAAATTTTACTCCGTGCCAGAGGCCGTGTTCCATAAATAGCCTACTCCAGCAGATGGGAGGGGACTCCAGCTGCCATGGAGTCCTTTAGGAAAGGAAAATTATGGTAAGTATTTGATAACAATTTTCCGTTTTCCTGACAGACTCCATGGCAGCTTACGTGTGGGAAATAACTAGCCAAACACACAAGGGTGGGAAACTGCTGGCCAAAAGAAATTGAATTTGCACCATCAACAGACAGTATTTGCAAACCAAAGTTAACAGAAGACAATGAAGCTGGCTCAATACAATAATGAGTCATGAAAGTGTTAATGGAAGACCATGAAGCCGCCTTGCATATTACTTCAGGGGCCACATGACAAGAAGCCGCCCAGGACGTGGACACCCCTCTTGTCGAATGCGCGGTCAACGCTTCTGGAGGAGCCAAGCCCTTAGCCTTATATGCCCATTGGATGGTCTGAACAATCCATGCCGCTATGGATCTTGAAGAGGCCCGCAAGCCCTTGTTCTTCCCATGGAGGAGAACAAATAGATAATCTGAATGCCTGAAGGAAGCTGTTGCATCCAGGTACAGTCTCAGAATTGCATCCACATCTAATGGATGTGTATCCGGATCATCTGATGATTTGAATGTTGGAAGGACAATCTCCTGGTTCTCGTGGAAAACAGAGAGCACCTTGGGGTATGATCCCAACATGGGGATAAGAACCACACGATCTGGAAAGAAGTTCAGGAATGGTTCTTTGCAACCCAGAGAACTAATCTCTGAGACTCTCATAGCCAAGGTGACGGCTACCAAGAAGGCCGATATCAGAGACAGATTTTTAATGGAGAGCTGCTCTGTGTGACTTCTTCTGATGTCAGAAAGGAAGTTCAAGACGAATGGAAGATCCCATTTAGGGAACCTTGGCTTCCTCTGTGGCCTGAGTCTGGACGCTCCCCAAAAAAATTGACGAACAAGGGGATGAGATGCCCAAGAAGTTCTTGTGAAGGCCGAAATAGCAGAAACTTGCACACGTAGTGAGCTAACGGATAATGGTAGGTCCAGTCCCGACTGCAGGAAACCAAGGATATGCTCAATATTATGGTCATTGCATGACCCCCCTTCCTTGGTAACAAAATACATAAAATTGGACTAGATCCTTCCGTAGACCTTGTTAGTGCCCGCTCTTCTGGCACTTAAGAGAGTAAAAATTGCCCCACTCGGGCAACCTAATGCCTCCAGCCTTTCCCTCTCAAAAACCATGCCTTCATGTGCAGATGAGCCGGGCATAGGTGTAGAGTTACTCCCTGGGACAGAAGGGCCGGCCTGATGGGTAGAGGAACTGGATCCGGAAAACTGAGGAGCATCAGCAGGGGAAACCATGGCCTGTTCGGCCAGTATGGGGCTATTGTTAGCACTTCCACATCTTCCATCCTGAGTGTCGTCAGGAACCGGAGAATGACAGGAACTAGGGGAAAGGCATATGCCCTGTGGAATCTCCACTGGTCTGTCAGAGCATCTGTCTCAAAGGCTTGGGGACAACAGAACCTCACATAATACTTCGGAAGCTTTTGATTGCATGGGGATGCAAATAGATACACCTCCGGGCGAAATTCCAGAAAAGTGAGCCATTCGTTGTTGTCCAAGCAGACTCTTGAGAGGAAGTCCGCTTGAACATTCTGTACCCCCGGAAGAAACACTGCAGTGAGGTTGACCAGGTGTTTCTGGGCCCAATATAAGATTGGATCTACCTCCTTTAACAGGGAGCGACTGTGAGTGCCTCCTTGTCGCTTCACATAGGAGACCGCGATCGTATTGTCCATTCTCAGGATCACAGAAGTCCCTTCTATTAGGTGACGGAATGCTTTCAGAGCGCAGAACGCGGCTCGCAATTCTAGAATATTTGACACTACCCTGTGAGCTTGGAAATTCCAGCTGCCCTGGGCTATCTCCGTCTGACAGAGGGCACCCCATTCAGTGTTGCTGGCATCCAGGGTTAATTGTGATCCAAGAGATGGGCATGGTGGAATGGCAATTGAGAAGATTCCTGCTCTGCAGCCACCATGGAAGGCTCTCCCGCATTGATGATGTTATGCGAATGAGGTGATTTTAATGTCCTGGACGCCACTGATGGAGAAACCCCACTTAGAAAGGCCGCATTTTCCACTGTGCCCACTTCACCATTGGAGTCGTGGCTACCATGGTCCCAACAACTCTTAGACACTGAGATGCTTGAAGGTGAGTGGCCGTCATAGCTAGGCATACCCTGTCCCTGACTACTGGGATCTTCTCGAGGGGCAAAGAAATTGTGCCTCGACTTGTGTCGAACGGAGCTCCCAGAAATATTAACAACTGGGTAGGCTCCAGGTGGCTCTTCTCCATGTTCAGTAGCCAGCCAAACTCGCGAAGAGTGGCTATTACCTGAGACCTGTGTACCAGAAGTTGTTCTCGGTCTTGTGCAGCAGGAGCAGGTCGTCCAGATAATGGTGTAAATGGACGCCTTTGGTCCTAATCAAAGCCACCACTGCTAGTAAGACCTTTGAGAATACCCGCGGCCATGTAGTAAGCCCAAATGGGAGACAGACAAACTGTAGATGATTCTGATCTACTGCGAATCGCAGGAACTTCTGGTAATCTGCTGCCACTGGCATGTGGAAATAGGTATCTTTGAGGTTGATTGACACAAGCCAGTCTGCCAGTTGTATTGCTTGACGGATGGTGAATAGTGTCTCCATCTTGAATTTCTCCTTCTGATAAAAGAGTTCAGGTGCGTGAGGTCTGTGACCGGTCTACAAGCACCGCTCTTTTTCTGAACCAAGAAGAGAGGGGAATATAAACCCTGGAACTTCTCATTGGTTGGAACTGGAACCACTGCGCCTTGAGCCACCAACAGATCTACGTTAGACAGAAGGACTTGACTTTTCTCTTCTAACTGTGACTGCGAGGTTGGAATGAACCTCAGTCTGGGCAGACTGCAGAATTTCCAGGAATGGCCTGTTGATACTGTCTAGACGACCCAGAAGTCGTTTACCGAGGCTGCCCAGACGTGTTGGAAGGGTAGTAGCCGAGCCCCGACTTGCTCCGCCTGGGCAGGCACAACGTCAAAAAGACTTTGCGGCCTCCCGACCACCAGAAGACCCTCTTGAGTCTCTTGTAGTATATAGGATTCCCTGTAATATGTATATAGTAAGGTATATACTCCAGGTAGTTGTCTCTTGTCTTGTAGTATATATTGGTCCCTGTAATATGTATATAGTAAGGTATATACTCCAGGTAGTAGTTGTACTATATGTAATAATATACATATTACAGGGAACACTATATACTACAAGAGAGTACAACTACCTGGAGGATATACCTTACTATATACATATTACAGGGACCAATATATACTACAAGACAAGAGACAACTACCTGGAGTATATACCTTACTATATACATATTACAGGGACCAATATATACTACAAGAGAGTACAACTACCTGGAGTATATACCTTACTATATACATATTACAGGGACCAATATATACTACAAGAGTCTCTTGTAGTATATAGTGTTCCATGTAATATGTATATAGTTAGTAAGGTATATACTCCAGGTAGTTGTCTCTTGTCTTGTAGTATATATTGGTCCCTGTAATATGTATATAGTAAGGTATATATCCTCTCCAGGTAGTAGTTGTACTCTCTTGTAATATAGTGTTCCCTGTAATATGTATATAGACTATATACACATTACAGGGAACACTATATACTACAAGAGAGTATAACTACTTACCTGGAGGATAATATATACCTTACTATATACATATAGGCCAGGGACCAATATATAGTAGGTAGTATATCCTCCAGCCAGGACAGGTAGTAGTTGTCTGACTCTGTCACTGTCACATCCCATCATACATTGCCATCATCATCACATCATGCCATGAGAATGAATATAAATATAATTTAATCAGCCTGGCAGGCTGTGGCAGCCTTACCTTACACGGCTGCACATGGGAGGAGGTGGGTGGAGGCGGAGCCAGTCTTCTTCTAGGGTCGACTCGAGACGGAAGGAGCCGGAGGAGAGGAGTGAGGAGGAGAGCCAATGAGGAGGAGGATCCTCCTCCGAGTCCTCCGCTGCGGCGGCGGCGCTGTGCATCCTGTGTCTGCTCTGCTGCTCACGTCACTGGTTGCTAGATGCCAATCGGGGTGGCCTTAGCAACCAGTGTGTGCAGTGCAGACTCGAGCCACCCAAGGCCGCCGCCGGACTCCGGAGGGAGGGGAGGAAGCAATAAGGGGGGGGCGGCGGACAACGGAACGGGGCCCTAGACCACCAGGGAGTGGGAGGACATGCCACCAATCCATCGATCCATGTGGGGCCCCTGGGCAAGTGGGGCCCCCGGGAAACCGCCGGGTATGCCCAGTGGAAAAGACGGCCCTGGCGGAAGGGTGACATGACGCACCAGACGCATCAGTGCTGCATCCACCAGAGGTGCTGATTCCAGGTGTTTAACCTCTTCTGTTTTAAACGGGTACATTTTATTCACTTTGGAGAGTAGAGAGTTTTTTCTCTCTGTGCAGCCCCATTCGTCTGTAATGATTTTGCAGACCTCCCCTAACAGGGGAAACAAAGGGCGCTCCTTCTTGAGGTGCTTAAAATACCTCTTCTGTTTAGAGGGTGACTCTACCGGCTCATCTCCCTTCAGGGCTTCCTTCACAGCTTTGACCAAGGAGGGAACCATGGCAAAGTAAAAACCCGCACCAGGGTCGTCCGCTTCAAGCTCACCCTCAGAGTAGTCAGATGAGGAGTGACTGTGCTGGGAAGGCCCAGGAATATGAATATTTTCACCAGCCGGAGTACTTGCCATCCTGGGGGAGGAAGTTCCTGCACGAGCAGGATCCAAGGTTTTTAAGGACTCCTTAACTACTCGCCTGACCAGCAACTCTATCTGCTGGTTGCTGTCTTCTCTTTTGTTTGCAGCATGTGCAAAACAGGGCTCACAGAGTGTCCGTCAGGCACCTGTGCCCCACATACCCAGCAGGATCTTTTGTCAGAGTGGTGGTGTCCTGAAGTAGCTCCAGACTCTTCACCATGGCGCCTAGAGGACGACCGATGGCGCCTGGAACTTGATGATGAATGCCGCGTTTGCGACCTGGGAGGATCTTGATCTTCACGGGCTGAGTGACGTCTTTCAGACCTAGAAGGGCTTTAGGAAAGAAAATAAAGACTCAACAGAACAGCAGAAAAACCCCAAACATTACAGGGAGAGGAAAAAAAAAGACAATCTTACCTGTAATGTAAGGGCTGGCCACCAGGGAGCGGTGAGACATCCATATCACTTTAGGAAAACTGCAAGAGACCCATGAATGAGAGACATGTAGAGAGCAGGCAGAAAGCCTATTCAGCATAAGCACAGCCATCTCTCACCTTTAAAAGATTCCTGCAGAGCACAGGGAAGCCCCTGGAAACACTGCTGAATAAACCCACAAACAGCTGAAACTGACAGCTATTTGAATTTGCCACCGGAATGACGTCATCCCCCCCCCACCTGTGCGAACCAAGCCTCAATTCAGATCGAGCCTGGAAGGCACCAGGAAGCAGTGGAGCGGAAGGGAAGGACGCGGAAGGGAAGGACGCGGAATGGAACGCCGTGCATCCCACAGCCGAACTAGACCCCAGGGAAAGACAAGTAACAAACAACAGGAGAATATACAAAAACAAACTGCTGCCATAGAATGTAAAGCAGGGTACATCACCACTTCCACGACCAGACCATGGATCATACGGACACTGCGGCTGCACACACAATGGGGCGTATTAATGGGCCTCCCGCTAATAGCTGGGACGATTGGCCATATGTCGCGTTGCCTGCCATTAGCCAGGTTTGTAAGCTCTTCTGACAACTAAATCCACGCCCTTGTCCTACCCCGCTAATAGCTAGGGCGTGCTGGACAGGAAGGGGGACACCACCGGATCCAACGTGCAGACTGCCAGGCCTGAATCGGGAATCTTCATGAGGTAAGATTTGACCATAATCCTTTCAGGAGGAGGACAAAAAAGGAACACGGTCTCTGGCACAGAGTAAAAATTTATGGGAGTAGGGTCCTATGAGGTAGGAGGGCGCGGGACTAACCCCACACGTAAGCTGCCATGGAGTCTGTCAGGAAAATACTTTTTTCAGAATTGTCCTTTTTTTTTTGTTTATAGCGCAAAAAAATAAAAATTGCAGAGGTGATCAAATACCACCAAAAGAAAGCTTTATTTGTGGTAAAAAAAGGACATCAATTTTATTAGGGTACAGCGTTGCAAGACCATGCAATTGTCAGTTAAAGTAACACTGTGCCGTATCGCAAAAAATGGCCTGGTCATTAAGGGGGAAAACCTTCCGGTCCAGAAGTGGTTAAACCAGGTATTGGTACTTTTTTTGGCAGTGTGGGCAGATGCCAAGTCCTGCTGGAAAATGAAATCAGCATCTCCATAAGGCTGATCAGCAGAGGGAATCATGAAGTGCTCTAGATTTCCTGGTAGAGGGCTGCGCTGACTTTGGACTTGATAAAACACAGTGGACCAACACCAGCAGATGACATGGCTCCCCAAATCATCACTGACTTTGGGAAGTTTTACATTCAATTTAAAAAAGTCCCAGAATCTGGAGGAAGAGTGGAGAGGCACAGAATCCAAATTGCATGAGGTCCAGTGTGAAGTTTCCACAGTCAGTGATGATTTAGGCAGCCATGCCATCTGCTGGTGTTGGTCCACTGTGTTTTATCAAATCCAAAGTCAGTGCAGCCCTCTACCAGAAAATTCTAGAACACTTCATGCTTTCCTCTGCTGACCAGCTTTATGGAGATGCTGATTTCATTTTCCAGCAGGACTTGGCACCTGCTCACGCTGCAAAAATTACCAATACCTGGTTTAATGATCATGGTATCGCTGGCCTTGATTAACCAGCAAACTCACTTGACCTAAACCCCATAGAGGATCTGTGGGGTATTGTCAAGAGGAAGATGAGAGACACCAGACTCAACAATGCAGATGAGCTGAAAGTAACTATCAATGAAACCTGGCCATCCAAAACACCTCAGCAGTGCCACAGGCTGATCACCTCCATGCCACGCCGCATTGATGCAGTAATTCATGAAAAGGAGCCCCGACCAAGTATTGAGTGCATACTATACTATACTTGGACATACTTTTCAGTAAGCCAACATTTCTGTTTTAAAAATCCCTTTTTTTATTGGTCTTAATACAGTATTCTTTTTTTCTAAGATACTGAATTTTGGGTTTTCACTAGCTGTAAGCCATAATCATCAAGATGAAAAGAAAGAAATGCTGGAATTATATCACTCTGTGTGTAACGCATTGATATAAAATATGAGTTTCACTTTTTGAATTGAATTACTGAAATAAATTACCTTTTTGATGATATTCTAACTTTGTGAGATGCACCTGTATATCTATTTTTTCATAAATTGATTCCAATTACTAGCATGATTTTTACAATGCTAATTTTGCTAGCAGCATGGTACAAAAAATACTACAGTTCAAATGTCAAAAAGAGAATGGATTATATTGGATTTTCTTGGGTTTAATAACAGAGAATTAAATGACAGAATTTTATTTTGGATTCAGAATGCCTCTTGTGTTCAGCAGACGTAAGACAAAAGTTATCCTTATGCATTTCACACTAATAAGGTATACTCTCTCTCCTGTATTCTAGACATGAAGGCCTCAGAATTCTTTAAATTGAATCCATCTCATTATTATTTATGCATACTGAATCAGCATCCTCAGAGACGTTTCTACTTCAATAAATGCTTATTAAAAAGCTAAGTAAATATAGCAGAATGATCACATTTTGAGGATTGTCCAGTACACCATATGTAGAGCTTAGAAATCGCCAAACTGCAAAAAAATTCATACAGCTAAATAAATGGACCCCGAATAATGAGAGAGTTTTTTTTTTCCAGGTTGGTGTGAGTATAAGGCCTCATGTACACTGGACGTTATTAAAACGCCAGTAGCTTTGTAGTGAGTTTTTCAGCATTTTTTAGCTTTTTTGCATCAGCAATTTTTGGCGTTAACGTTTTTTTGGCGTGTTTAGCTAAAAATCACGTCTCTGCTATTTTAGTTACTCTGACTTTCCCACAATGCAATGCTTGCCAGAATTGCATCGCATGGGTGTTTACACCCGTGCGATAAGATTTAGGTTCGGGGATAAAAGGGTCCTACAGCATTTTGGTGCAAATGTGGACCCTTTTTTGCCCGCATCAAAAGCACACACACATGCAATACAATTCTGTCAAGCTCACTGCCTTTTGCAATCTGTTTTGGGGTGTCGTTCATGGAACATTAAGTCCCAGTTTACATCGGGTAGATTTGACATGCCGGCAACGTCACTGTCTGAGTTGGTGCAACAAAGGCCGATTCCCAAAAGTAGTTTCTGCACTAATTTTGGTGACTTAAGGGCGATTACAATTGACATCTGTGCATGAATCCATACAAATGTCTGTCAAATCGCCCCCGAAGACGCGCTGATGTACGAGTTTGAAATCGTGCGCATTCAGCTGAATGATTTCAAACAGGCCCTCAGTGTGAACTGGTGCCGTTGCCGGTAATTGGCTCTGATTTGACATGCGATTAGACATGACAAAACACATGCCAAATCGGCACAATGTCAACAGTGCTTCATGTTCTATGAATGATACCCCGAAACAGATTGCAAAATTCAGTGCGCTTACCAGAATCGCATTACATGGGAGTTCACACCCATGCAATGCAGTTAGGTGTGGAGAAAAAAAAGGGGCTCACAACATTTTGGTGCAAATGTGATGCGATTTGAGCCATACAAGATATATGGCTCAAATTACATTGAACAGACATCACATGTGATGTGCACAGAAATGCAGTGCATTTTTGGTGCAAATCACATGCGGTGTTCAGCATGCACCAGTATGAACCCAGGCTATGTTCCATGAATGCCACCTGGAAAAAGAACCTAGGCTTAAAAAAAGCAATGGAATAAAAAATGTCAAAAAACGCCAGTTAGCAGCTTTTTGGCATTTATCAGCGTGTATCAGCGTTTATTGACGTTAGAGCGTTTTTACAGCTGAAAAATGCACCTCAAAATCCACTAGTTTTTGGGGTTTTTTACAGCCAGAAAACGCCCCTGCCAAAAACTGCTGATAACAGCCTACGTTTGCATGGACACATAGGATAACATGCTGGGGCATTTATTGGCTGTAGAAAAAACCTTCTGACGCCAAAAACAGCAGCTGTAAAAACGTCCAGTGTGCATGAGGCCAAAAGTGTTTACTTCCATAAAATCATCTTCTCCCAGGATGGGTTGTGGATAGATGAGTGAATCAGGGGTCAATCCGACAACATATAAACAAGAGAGACCAAGTAGAGAAGGGGAAAAAATCCTTAGGCCCTGTTCACACCTGAGCGATTTTGTCTGCTTGAAGCCTGTAGCTCTAAAAGGCTCAACAAGCCAAATCCTATTCATTTCAATGATCCCGTTCACATCTGAGCATTCTGTCGCCTGAAGCAAAACGCCTGTCGCTCAAAAAGTACATGAGCTTATTTTTGGCAGATTACAAGTGTTTTTGGCCCATAGACTTCAATAAAAATGCCTGAAAGCGTGCATTTTACAAGTGTTTTTTTGCCCATCTTCAAAACAGCAGTTCTCTACCCCTAACTAGACATGTGCAAAATGGAAAAATTTGTTTAGTTTAGTTTCCTTAAATTGTGTTTTGTTTATTCAATTTCTAATGAATTTCAAATTTTCAGAACGATTCGAATTCGGATCGGTTGAAAAATAATTGACTATTTCGAATTCTGTGTGAAGAATAGCTGTTTATTAAGGAGCAGGCTGGGAAGTCGGCCGCCGCGTTCCTAACAACTGATGAATCATCAGCGATCAGTGGGCTCTTCAGAAAAAAACAGCCAGGCCCCCCCAATCCTTACCAGGCCCTTTGGGTCTGGTATGGATTTTAAGCAAAATCCCACACCAAAATCTAAAAACAAAACAACATGGGGTCCGCCCTAAAATTCATCTGAGCATGCAAATCGGTAGGCCAGGAAAGGGGGGGGGGCAAGCGAGTGCCCCTCTCTTGAACCATACCAAGCCACATGTCCTTAACATGGGAGGGTGCTCTGGGGTGGGGAGGGCTCTGCCCCCACCCTAAAGCATCTTGTCCCCATGTTGATAAGGACAAGGGCCTCTTCCCCAGAACCCTGGGCTGTGGTTGTGGGGGTCTGTTGACAGGAGGCTTATCAGAATCTGGAAGCCCCCTTTAACAAGGTGGCCCCCAGATTACGGAGCCCCCCTATGTGAATGAGTATGAGGTACATAGTATCCCTACCTATTCAGCAAAAAAGTGAACAAAGACACAAAAAGAGTTTTTGACAAGTCCTTTATTAAAAATAAAAAACAAAGTACCCATTGTCAATCACAATGCCTACTGCACGGCTGGACCCGTAAAAAGACAACAAAAGCTCCACCCACGACGAAGGCTTACCACTGACTGCCTGCTCCTCCGTGTGACATTTCTTAAACAGCTAAGGGGCGGATTCACCCAATGACACCAGCGGGTGACTCGGCACCCTTCTGATGGCACCGACCCATGCATCACCAGGTGGCCCCACCCCTTACCTATTTAGGAAATGTCAAACGGCAGAGCAGGCAGTCGGTGGTTAGTCTTCATTGTGGGTGGAGCATTTCTTTTTTTTTCTTTTCCCAGGTCTGGTGGTGTGGCGGGCAGTGTGATAATGGATCTACATCGGGGGACATTGTTTTTTATTTTTCATTAAAGGACTTGTCAAACTCGTTTATTCATTTTTTACACTTTTTTTGGTGAACAGGTAGGGGCACTATGAACCCCACTTCACACATATACGTTAAATTGGTGGCTAATACCATAACTTGTATTCATTATGTATTAAGATAATAAAAAAAAAACCTTCTGCCTTTAGAACCGCTTTAATGAAGGTTTCATCTCTGAGGGTTTTATCATCAAAATGGGCTAAATAATAATATATAGTAGTTTTAGAATGTAAAGTGTTGATCATATACTGGTTTTAAAATCTGCCATAATTTTAATTCCTTTCCACATGTAAGAGTTTTTCTATGTATACACAAATGGTTTGCCTTTCATTTCTATTTTAAACTAAAGGGATTGTTTTACAAGGTGAGGGTTCACACATAGTTTAAAGTCTCCAGCCACAATCGCAACCCCCTCTGGATGTGCATTCATCTGGATGTTAACAGCGTCATGTCATTTCTCTAGCGCTAGCTTAGCATTTGTTTGTCAGAGTACATACTGTATACAGCATGCAGTCATTATGACTTTAGTAAATGTCCTTGTTATAAAAGAAGTGGTCTACATTTCACAAGTGATTTCAAATCTGGCATCCAATGTGTCTCAAAAATATCAGTAGCTGTGTACCAGTCACTGTTTACATATAAACACACTCTTTCACCTTTGGACTTGAGCCTTTACCAGCTCTTTCTTCACCTTCTCCGTGTCACATCATTCCCCATCTTGTAAAATGCTTCTAGGGACAGCTGCTCAGAAGATGCCATATAACAGTTCCTATTGACGTAGATTTGACACCTACAGGTTGCTTCTTCCAAGAGTCCTTTACCTGCATTCATTGTGTGCAGTAGCACTGTTTTTCTGGGAAATTTATCAACGTATGTATGCGGAGAGGTACAGAGAGTGACAGAGGTAGGCCTGAAGTCCAGCAGAGGAGAACTCAGGTAGGGTTCTATCTAGTAATTGCCATCCAACAACAGGAAGTTAGAAGTTCACCAGATTTCTGGCAGGATTACCAGATATTTTCCTTTACTTCCAGTATTTATCAAGGGATAACACATGAGTATATTATGTGCATGTATTGCAGAGTTGTAATGCATGAGTTTTTTTCTTTGTCCAGGCATATGCTTTAGTGCCCTTTGTAAAAAAATAATTGCCAGGGCAGTAAGACCCAGAATCACAGCTGCGTATGGGCACCTGCTCATGAGGGACCCAGGTGTTTCCCCTTTACAGACCACACAAGGACAGTTTCATGCCTTTACAGATTGTTTCTGGTCACAGAGTTCACCTTTTGTACTTTTTGGAGTGTGACAGTTTACAGAGCCTACCCCTTTTTCAGCAAACGTCATCAGTCATCTGCTTGTGATAAATTGCATTAATCAGAGAGGTTCACTTACAGGAATCTACACAGCAATGTAATGCAGACAAGTTACAGGCATAGAGTAGAAAAGGTGCTTTCCTATGTGCCTCTTGTGCTTGGGCATGTGATGTAATATTTACAAGAGACAGGGGCATAGCTACGAATCCCGGTCCCCATAGCTTAATCGTGATGGGACTCCTCCCCAACTAACTCTTTCTGTAGCAATTGGCAGTGCCATCTGCAACAATTATGCCTAAATCATGGGGACCTAGCAGAAGAGTGGTCGGCATAGTCAGCATAGTAATAAATCTACACTGCTAAGACAAATAAGCAAAAACTTACAGGACAGGGGGATCTGTGACTAGCAAAGATCCTGAGGTCCGACTTCCGCCCTTCTATAATGGAAAGGTGGGCAGCAGCGTGGCTAAGTGGTTACCACTTCTGCCTATCAGCACTAGGGTTGGTGGTTCGAATTGAAACCATGACACTCCCTGCCTGAAGTTTGCATGTTCTCCCTGTGTCTGCATGGGTTTCAAAAAAAAAAAAAAAAAAAAAACAAAAAAGAAAGGGGCGCACCAACCTAGTGCATTACCACTAAAAACATTTATTAAAACATTAAAAAGTATATATTATACTCACAAAACAAGTGTGTATGTACACACATCAACATGATATACATATGATCTCCAAGGTAGCCAAGATACTGCGCGATGCTGGATGGCATGCAGTGTACCGCATGAAACTGTTGTGGCTAAGCTGACGCATTTCGGGGGCGAGCCCCCTTCCTCAGAGCCAAGAATTGCTGATGCAGCATGTTGATGTGTGTACATACACACCTGTTTTGTGAGTATAATATATACTTTTTAATATTTTAATAAATGTTTTTAGTGATAATGCACTAGGTCAGTGCGCCCCTTTCTTTTTTGTTGTTGTTTCCCATTTGGTTTCGGATACCCTTGATCCTGAGGGGGCAGCAAGACCACAAGTCTAACCTATTCAAGTCTGAAGTATCCCTCTTCCCTCCATCACATTTCACTCAAGCGCAGGAGAATTGTTCTACAATTTGGAGTTTCTGCATGTGTTTCCTCTGGGTACTGGGTTCCTCCCATACTCCAAAGACATGCTGGTAGGTTAATTGGATCCTGTCTAAATTTGCACTAGTAGGTGTATGTATAAATGTGAGTTAGGCACCTTAGATTGTAAGCTCCTTGAGAACAGAGACTGATGTGAATGTGCAATACATATGTAAAGTGCTGAGTAAATTGATGTCGCTGTAATAATAAAATGTCCCAGTTATGCTTTCCTTAACAGCCTCCCTACTGGGCCAACCTTTTACCTCAGGCCCCATAGCTCCTATGGCTACTGGCAGGAGACAAACAAGAAAGGTGCCTCCTCTATTATTTCCCTTCATGGCTTTTTTGACAGCACTTCTCCAACTGGCACTCTGCCTTATCCTTACTGTTACACTGGGCACTATAGGGGAGGTTGCCATGAGAAGAAGTGAGATGCTTTTAGAAGGACCTCTGAAAGGCCACCACCCACTACTCTATGCACTGACTCACTAAATATACTTGCTCTATACTGTATATGCATTTGTCTAGTAAGTGTACACTTGATAAAGAATCAAACTTTATCCCAGAATAAGTTATGGTTGCATGGGAAATGCAGGCTGCACTGCACCCCCCATTATCAAACCTTATTTCCCCAAAGATAACCAGATAAAATAATAAATACGCCAGACCTGTACAGCAAGGTGGGTGGAAATTTTTAAAGAGGCAGTACTCCAATATGTAATGTTACAAACATTTGTAACCAAGCAGACCATATCAGGTAAAATAACAAAATAGGGAGGGGGGAGACAGCCGCAGGCCCATGCAGGTGTGGCCAAATAAATTGAGCCCACTTAAGCATTTAGAAAATCAAATAAAGATTCTTGTTTTTCTTTAGACTTCCTTTCTCGCATCTTAACAACTACTCCAAATGAGTCAATTATCTTCTATCCATTGATTTATCCATTGATTTATCACATGAAGTGGTTAAAAATGAAAGCTTAAAGATCATTTTTGAACATAAAGAAAACAACTTTCACTCTAAGAGTGGGATCTTTGAATACAATCACTAGCAGAATGGATTTTAAGATATCTGTTCTCCCCAATTCATAACACAAAGACCTGAGAGGCCAAGACAACAAGTTTAGGAGTGTACCCTGTTGCATCCAACACTGGCACCCAGATATAATTATAAAAACTAACAAGGGTGTGTGGAAGTGATCTGGTGGCTACACTGCTAATGGATTGTTTCCATATGACCGGCAACACTTGGCTTGTCAGATTTATACACAGTAAGTGAGATGCTTTCTTTTAGGCCTTGTTTTCATTTAAGATTTCAGGGCAGTAAAATCGCATCACTGAGCCACATTCAATTGCAAGAATTATAAAATATTCAAATTTCTGCAAAAGCATGTATGCTATACTTACATTTACAAGAACATCATCATATACATGAGTAGGGATGAGCTTTGAGTTTGAGTCGAATGTAAGTTTGACTCGAACATCAGGCGGTCATGTGTTTGCTGAACACACGAACAAAGGGATCGCTCAGAGGGAAGTTTGCCCACCGATGAGCATCCCATAATGCACTACGCTGGTGCAGTGAATAAATTACTGATTATCTGATGAATGGCCAATGCATGTACATGACCTGTAGTCTTTGGCCAATCACAGCACAATGTCAGTGATTGGCCAAAGGTAGGGTGCCTTTAGCCAATCATGGTTTAGGGGCTAAGTCCACGCCCCATACTATATAAATCTGCTGCTTATCCGGCAGCAGTGTATAGTGTGTTAGGCGAGATAGGAGTGAGATTAGGCAGGTAGTTAGTGGATTGTGCATTGTATCTAGTAATAGATCAGGCAGTGTAGTATATATGTATATATAAATATATATGTATCAGTTATTGCAGAATATATATCAAGCAGTGCAGTGTAGTATAGGGCTGATTCTTATGACATTTAAACATGCTTGTGACTGTAATGTATTGTCAGCTCCCGGCAATACAGATAAAAAACGTGAAAAAAATGCCAAAATTGAAAAAACAAATGGCGAGGGGTCCCCCTCAAAATCTATACCAGACCCTTATCTGAGCAAGCAGCCTGGCTTCCCGACAACCACAGCCCAGGGTTGTCGGGGAGGGACCCTTGTGCCCCCCAAAGCACCCTGCCCATGCTGAGGGCAAGTGGCCTGGTATAGTTCAGGAGGGGGGGGGCGCTCGCTCATCCTCCCCCTTATCCTGGCCAGCCAGGCTGCTTGCTCAGATAAAGGTCTGCTATGGAACTTGGTGGGGACCCCACACCATTTTTTTTTCAATTTTGGCGTGAGGTTCCCCTTAAAATCTGTACCAGACCCAAAGGGCCTGGTATGGACTGGGGGGGGGGGGGGGGATCCCATGCCGTTTTTTTATGTTTTTTGTCTGTATTGCCGGGAGCCGACAATACATTACAGCCACAAGCAAGTTTTCCTTTAGAAATGTCAGTATTGCTGCAGCAGGCTACATACATCATACAGATGCGCCACTTTACAGGCACATTAGGGGACCCCCCCCCCCCCAGGCACGATATTTAAAGGAATTTTTCATTGTTATTGTTTCACTTTAAGCAACATTAAAATCACTGCTTCTGTAAAAACGATTTTTTTTTTTTAAATTTGCATTGGTACATGTCCCCCCAGGGCAGTACCCAGGCCCCCATGCACTTTTTTGGGCAATAACTTGCATTTAGGCCTTTAAAATGAGGGCTTTTGATTTTTCATGTTCGAGTATCATAGACTTCAACGAAGTTTGTTTGTTCTAACAAACTTTTCCCCTGTTCACGGTGTTCTGGTGCGGGGAGTGTTCAGCTCATCACTATACATGAGTAAAGCGATGCACAGCCATTCATGTTAACCACTTGGCGACCGCCGCCCGAATATATATGGCGGCGGTCATCCCCTCCCAGGCAAAGTGACGTACCGGTACGTCACTAGCCTGGGAGCCAATAGGGGGCGAGCGCGCACCGCTGGAGGCGCGCTCCCGCCCCCGCTCGTTCCCTATGCAGCCCGCGCGTGTGGCCGGCGGACCCAATGTCCGCCGGTCACTCGCGATCGTCTGGTGGAGAGGGAGAAAGGCAGGCGGCTAATGTAAACAAAGCCGCCTGTCATTCTCCCCTGTGTAAAAGCACAGATCATACAGTCCTGCTATGCTGATATCTGCTGTTACACACACAGCCACATCCAATCACAGTTAGAAGCAGGCCCCCAGGGACACACTTAACTCCTCCCTCTCCAATAAAGTTAACCCCTTCCCTCCCAGTGTCATTTTTACAGTAACAATGCATATGTATAGCACTGATTACTGTAGTAATGTCACTGGTACCCCCAAAAGTGTCAAAAATGTCAGTTAAGGGTCCGATCTGTCCACCGCAATGTCGCAGTCCCGCAAAATAAAATCGCAGATCGCCGCCATTACTCGTTAAAAAAAAACAATAAAAATTACAAAAATCTTTCCCTTAGTTAGTAAACGCAATAACTTTTGCGCAAACCAATCAAAATACGCCTTTTGCGATTTTTTTTTACCAAACATATTTAGCAGAAAACAAATTGGCCTAAAATGTTAAAAAATTTAGATTTTTACATTTTTTGGGGGGAATTTCATATAAAAAAATGTGAAAAATATTGTTATTTTTGTAAAATTGTCGCTGTTTTTTTGTTTATAGCGCATGATCAAAAAATCGCACAGGTGATCAAATACCACCAAAAGAAAGCTCTGTTTGTGGGGAAAAAAGGACGTCAATTTCATTTGGGTACAGCATCGCACGACCACGCAATTGTCCATTAAAATCATGCAGTGCCGAATCGCAAAATGGGCCCTAGTCAGGAAGAGGGTAAAATCTTCCGGGGCTTAAGTGGTTAATGACAGGCTGTACACTTATCCCAGGCTGCAGGGGTGGAGAAAATATGGCAGGCATTATGCTGAACAGGCTCAGGTGGCTTGTGTGCAAGAGCCCTAAGAAAACATTTGAATTACTGAAAACATACTTATAATAAAAAAAAAAAAAACAATACATACATATATGCATCAAGTTTTAATTTTCAATTGTTTCATCCTGTTTCTTTAAAATGTTGTGTACATTTAGTCACCCTAATTACCTCTAATCATTCCTGAGATCCCCATTTTGATTCAGTTCTTTTATGCCTGAGTCTAGAATTAATTCTGCTCATAATACAACCCTTTGTAGTCACCTTTTCAAATGCACTGTGAGTGATGAAGAGTGATGAGCCAGAGTGAAAGAACACACCCCCAGCATCCACTTTAGATAATCAAGTTTCTCCTTGCTGACCACAAGGATGGTGCAGACTTTAGCTGCGATGTGCTGATTAGTGATTACTGTTTGAAAGGCAGTTCTTATAGAATGCACTTAGGCAACTGATGAGCAAACTGCATAGCTAAAGTCTACACCATCCAGTGGCCAGCTCCCTACCTAGAACATGCATTTCTAAAGAGTGCCCAGGTATGTGCTCTTTCAAACAGACTCAGAGAGGCTCATATGAAACAGTAGTGCAGTGACTAGAAGCATCACAAGGAACCAGATAAAATGGTTTTGTAATTACAGGATGCCTATGTATCACTCCCCTTGCTGGCTGTTATGAAGATAAATACTAGAAAACAACAGATTCAGCAACAGGAAAAGATTGCGGATTTTCACACATTTTTAAAGTAAGAAGTATATTTCAACATCAATAATAAAGCAACTGGGATAGATTGAGGCTATGCACACATTTTCAAAGAGGAATATTTCAACATTACTAATACAGCATTTTGAGCCAGTGGTTAATATTTTTAATACTTAAAGTAATGAATGTGTGTTCTGCACTTCTTTAAGAAAAATTTCTACAAATTAAAAAAAAAAAATCTGTTTTCTGCTTTAGTTTGACCAATTTTCACTTGGTTGTTCACAAGTAGAAACTGGTCTTACCAAGGAAACACATGGAGCTGCCTTGAATATCTTTCAGCGAGCACTCTCCAAGAATCCTTCAAAAAGTATATATACTGTATCATTATACATTTTCAATTTTATCTATTAAAAAAAGCTTCAGATAAAACAAATGTATTCTTAAATTTTGTAGAAAATACCCTTTTGACATTTTAAAGCTGAACTCCAAAGGTACCCTAGCAGGGAGGTCCCCCAGGCAGCTGGTGCTTTACACCTCTCTTTTACACTTAGGGTGGTGGGTGAACTCACAACACGGGGGGAAGTGGGGCATTGATTGTAAGGGTAACATTCCCAGGAGATTTAAACATTCTTTCTTTATATTACCACTTGATAAAGTTCTCTATAAAAAGTAATGCTTTCAATCAAAATGAAAGACAAGTAAAACAGTATAGGGTCCCATGCTATATGTATATGCATGTGCTAAATTTGCTAGACTCACAAGTCAGCTGCACCTAAATGGCATCAGCCTTTACAAAGTTTTATTATTCCAGTATATCTTTATGATTTAGCCTTTTTTTTGGGTGAAACATATCAGAGTGAGGCTTGGCTTGGGTGGACTCTTTGGTTATCTAGTCCCGGAATAATAAGGCTTTGTGAAGACCAGGGATGTCCAGTCAGGGGAGGCAGGTGAGGTAGAGCCTCACCTGCCATGAACATAAAAAGAACAAACAGAGACCCCAAGTTTGGAGGATATGTAGTCCTCCCCCACCACTGGTCAAAATTCATGGGCTCCTAGCACCTATGGTTCTGGAGATATGGAGCTTCTTGCACAGCCTGTCAGAAGCTACATACAGCATGGCCGGTTTAAATACAAGCTGGCACACAATGTTTGCAGCAGACTGAGAGGATGAGTTCTTGTCAGAGGCACTGAGCTTAATGGACAGCTTGGAGCCTTGGACCAATGGTAAAGCACCATTGGTTCAAGCTGTCCAATAAAAATGCTGCAGTAGAGGCTCTCCTCTCACTGCAGTGTCATAGAAGGGGGCATGTGTCTAAAAGGCAAATGCTCCCTTCCAGCCCAGCCTTCTTAACTACAAGGAAAACATATGGGTTATGGGTATAAGGTTTACCCATAATCCTATGTTTTTCTCACACTGATAGGAGGGAGAATCTGCTACTGCTGCTGAAAAGGTACTTTTTTAATCAAGCAAAATATTATATTATTATAATATTATTATTTTAATATATTATTATATATGTATTTACTGTAAAATTACTGGTTTGAAGTAATTTTTCCGTTAAGCCACCTGCTTAAGTACTGTTTCTGAAAATATAAGAAAAATTACCTCAAAAACAATAAAAAATAAGTATTTGTATATTACTTACTTATGGTAATTAACCACTTGCCACCCAGGCCAGTTCTGACACTTCTCTCCTATATGTAAAAATCATTATTCTTTTGATAGAAAATTACTCAGAACCCCCAAACAAATATATATATATATATATATATATATATATATATATATATATATTTAGCAGAGACCCAAGGGAATAACATGTTGGTCATTGCAACTTTTTATGTCACACAGTATTTGCGCCGGCAATTTTTATGTAAAAAAGAAACACTTAGCCCGTTTTTTTTTTTTTTTTTTTGTATAATGTGAAAGATGATGTTACGGCAAGTAAAGGTTACATGTTTCCAGTATCAACAAAAAGGGTGACTGAAAAACATTTTACATGGACAGCGTTTGTAAATATTTTTGTTAAAGGAGTATAACTAGTAGAACTGTTCTTGCCTATATAATGAGAATCAAATATGTAACTTGTGAATATGTAACTTGTGTGTATCTGACTCTGACACTAGCCAGTGCCTCACCAGCCACTGACCTCACCACAAGTCCCTGGTGAAAACTGATATTACTGGAGTGAGGGTGACTTGTGTGTCCATTCACAAACCTCATCAGCCAGCCATCATTGACCACTGGGTTGTTCTCTTTGGTACTGAGAGTGACCATGACAATTAATTTAACCCGAGCAATAATATCAATTAATATAATTGAAAACTGCTTTTTAAAATGTTTTACTTTGCAGTAACTGGTGTGTAACCCCTACTATGCAAGGAAAGCCCCATGGGATGGATCATTTTGAATTTTACCTTTAGTCCAGCTTTAAACATTGTTTCTTCACATCACCTTGAGAAAAGTCTCTATGAGGACTAAACATTAAATCAAGATTTAAGGCAACTAAAACAGTAAGTTTCCCCATGATATACTTATGCATTTGAGTGTGCCAAAATTGCGACACTTATAACTGAAAAGAGGAAAGGCAAATATATTGACAATAAGAGTTAATTTAACTCAGGCTTTACAGTCATTTAAATTACCATGCCATTTCCTGACCTCTAGATTTATTTTTAAAGTTAACAGAATGATAAGCTTTGAATGCATCTTGGAAAAAATACATCACTTCCAGCTGACCACATCTCCTGAGGATTTGAATACTGTGGTTCAAACAGAACTTGATTTTCTAGTATTGTACATATTCCATGAGACAGGTCCCCATGAGCATTTATGGGTCCTTCTTATAAAGACTGGTGGAATAATTGCATTTAGTTCCACTGCATGTTGTCCAGTTTCACCTTAATTCAAAGTTGAGTTTTTGCAATATCATACTGTGAAAATAAAAATGAAAAATGTGTAAAAAGTAGACCGACTGGTAAAATAAAGAGTGAAAAAAAACAAGAAAACAACATTTTTTACTCTTTTCTTATTCTGTCTGTTCAATTTAAATTAAATTATTCTTAGTTTTGAGAGCCATATATTATCATTCCAGATTGCAGAAAATAACTATAAATTGGAGAAATATATCTACAGTTAAATTTCACTGGCTTAATTTAATCTCAGCATTAAAATAACCGTAGAACTTGCCCAAAGCAGTGTTATAGATAAGCAAAAAAAATTACATAAAATAGCAAAAAAAAATCAATTTCATGCTCTATAAACATCCCTCAAGTTTTTAGTTTACAATTAAAATATAGTATATAGTTTTATATCTATGTGAATAATTTACTATTATTAGAAATACGCTGTTGCCATTGATTAACTTAATGTCAACACTTTATTGTTTTGTGTAGGAGTAATCAAGAAGTTAATATACATCATAATTACTCAAATAATGAACAAATTTAAAAAATAAATACATAAATAAAAAATCACATAGAAAATAGCCCATTGAAAGTGCATGAACATTCACTTGTGTGAATGGGGCAAAAATTAATGTTATTAGCAATTAGCCCATTAAAAGTGCATAAACATTCACTCTGTGTGAATGGGGCAACAATGAATGTTATTAGCCTGTTTCCTGTGCTGGTTAAATATTTTTTTATTGATTTAAAACAGAAAATACAATTTGACATCTGAATGGCACTATATATCACAAGAAATTCCTATCACATAGTACTTAGCACGGTTTAGGTGCCAAATGTGGTATTTTCCTCCTCAGATGAATGTTATTAGCCTGTTTCCTGTGCTGGTTAAATATTTTTTTATTGATTTAAAACAGAAAATACAATTTGACATCTGAATGGCACTATATATCACAAGAAATTCCTATCACATAGTACTTAGCACGGTTTAGGTGCCAAATGTGGTATTTTCCTCCTCAGATGTAAATCTAATAAGCTTGGCTCAAACAGAGTCTTGGAAATTCTCACTCTCACGTTCTTATGATCTCAACAACCCGTTCTCCCAGAGACTCTCACTCTTATATTCATGTGATCCCAACATTCCAGTACTCCAAGAGACTCTCTCTCCTGTTCCTGTGCTTCCTGCTTAGTATTTGCCAGCTCAGGTGAATCAGAGGACCGCAACCTGGAAAATGTCAGCATCACTCTTTGTGGAGTGCTCTGGTGAATACCAGGTTGCCCCTTAGAGCACATTCAGCGGAGATGGGAGCTCTGAGAAGGGCCAAGGTGCATGGTCTGAGTCCAGGTACCCCCAGGCTCATAGGGTATCATGTATCTTGTGTCACCTAGAGTCATATCTGCCTTCTGTTGCTCAATGGCTCAAGCTCCATTGTTTCTCTGTGACCCCTGGGGAACCAACAGCTTTTATTATCTACTATGTGACCTGCACCTCCATGCATCCCCACTTAGTAATACCAATTTCTGATCAGCTTGTTCCTAGTGGCTACTGATCGTTGTCTGTGACAATTGCTGTGTTGTTGTTAAATATATATGTCAAGGCATACAGGGTAGGGATATTATATTATAATTTAGGAAAGAGTTTAGTGTTTGTTCAGATCATGTAATGAAAAATTTTACAGTATTCTTATGGGTGACTGAACAGTAGTGATTTCCCTAAGTATTTCCTGTGAAAAATATTTTATTTCTCCCTGAGGTATTTTAGATTCTTACTGTATATGACATGGGTGGACTAGTCACTGTTTATCATTGTTTTCCCACAAGATTCCTTTTTAACCATACAATATTTTGTGCAAAACGGAGATGTTTGAATTCATTTCTAATTTTGACTAGGACTATTCACATACCATCACAACCAGATATTGCCAGATTGCTGATATAAGTTCATCTGCTAATAACTTTATTTTTTTTTTTTTTTTTTTTTTATTTTTTTTTTTTTTTTTTTTTTTTTTTTTTTTTTTTTTTTTTTTTTTTGTTTTTTTTTTTTTTTTTAACTTTATAACAACTTTGTGTATTAACACAATTGAGGAGTGTTTTTTAAAAGATGGGAAATCAGACACGAATGTGAAGAATAATCAGTTTCCCTTGGTTTTTCTTACTAACATTTTTCCCAAATGTGATAGTTTGGGCTAATAGGAAAGTATGACAGTTCTGTTTATGGAGTGTGACTTTACACTCTCGGGTACTCAAGTAGCATCAAAGTAGTGCAGGAACCATTATTTGTCCAAGGTCGCATTTTAGGCTTAGGGTTAAGGACTAGAGTTAGAGTTAGGGTCAGCGGTAATTGTTAGGGTTAGCAGTAATTGTTAGGGTTAGGGTTAGCGTTCTAACCCTAGCAATTACGCTAATCCTAACTTTAACCCTAGCCCTTTACCTTAACTCTGACATGAGACACATAAAGTTTACTGCACTACTTTAATGTGACTTTGATGCTATTCGAGTGTCAGTTAGCATAAAGTCTCACCAAAGTCGCACTCCAAGAACAGAACTATCATACTTTCCTATCAGTCGAAAAAAGCAAAAAATGCATGAAAAAAGCATTGAAAATACATGTTCAAAAAACGCAAAACATATCAACCACAACCTGTATAGATGGGAACCTAGCCTTAACCTCTTGGCACCAACAGCACGCAAATATGTGGCCTCCCGACGCATGCTGCTTGCCAATCAAGGTGGTCACATGATCATAAACCCCACCTTGCCCCCTGCCATCTGAAACCCCTTAAAAGACCAAGAGATGCCGGCGCCAACAGGTTAAGGGGGAATACTCAACTGGTGGAGACATGTAGGCTGCAGGGACATGCGGTGAACTCAGTGGCTGGTGAGAAACTGGCTAGTGTCAGAGCCAGATACACACAGGTTAAATATTCACAAGTTACGTATTCGATTCTTATTATGTAGGTGATTGCAGTTCTACTAGTTATACTCATTTAACAAAAATATTACCAAGCACTGTCCCTTTAAGATGTTTGGTACAGAAACCACAGTCTGTCAAACCACTTCAGATTGGTGCACAATCGGGACCCGAGTGGCTTGATATTCTGTGGTATTGATAGAATAGAAGCCCATTGGAGGGGAGGTAATCTTAAGCAATCCATCTCCCAAACTTAGATGTAAACTGCTTTCTGTCGAATTGGTGATTTAATTATTAATTTTAAGAAAAGGTTTTTACTCTTTATATGGAATATGAATTTTTAGTCTATGTATGTATTCACATTACATTTTATTCATCATGATCTTTTATCCAGTTTAGTTTCAATTACACTTATTTTTTATTTTATATATATTTATTTTTTCATTTTATTTTTTGTTATATTTTCACATATATTTTTTTCATATTTTTTTTCCATTATGTTATATTTTTTTTTACATTTTTTCACTTACTAGATACCGGAAATTATGTCTTTGAAAACGCCCAAGTGAGAGGGCAAAACGCGTTGACGCATTTGTGGTGCGGCAGAGCCAGCTGATGGCACTTCCTGGTCCCGTGGAACACACGTGCAAGCTTTCCCAGAAGTCACTGTGTATTGCGGCATCTAGTCTGGTCTTTTTTCCTCTACATGCGATATGATTTCATCTTGTTTGTAAGTAGATTTTATATTATAATAAAACCCCTATACCTACTTTCTTCACAATGTGGTCCACTCCTTCCGCTTGAGTCTAACAGTGTCCAGTGCTGACCCGAATTGTACCAAGAGGATAAGGGAGTTCTGGTGGCGACTGTGGTCACTTCTTACCGTTCAAATTTCACATCTGGTTTGACCCCAATTAGGGGTCCACCATATCTGGTGGGTGCGGCACTTGGAGGGATCTAAAGCACCCTGCACAAAATTTTTTGTACCCCAGCACCTTGGTGTTATCTGCACTCCAGCACTTCAATATTTTTGATTATTTATTTGCACAAGATTTGGACTTTTTTAATCTATATTTATAAATTGATTAATTATAAGTACTACACAGTGGTGTAGTGGTTAGCACTTTCACCTAGCAGCAAGAGGGTCGCTGGTTCGAATCCCAACCACGACACTACATGCCTGGAGTTTGCATGATCTCCCTGTGCCTGCGTGGGTTTCCTCCGGGTACTCCGGTTTCCTCCCTCACTCCAAAGACATGCTGGTAGGTTAATTGGATCCTGTATAAAAAAAATTGTCCCTACTGTGTATGTATGTGAGTTAGGGACCTTAGATTGTAAGCTCCTTGAGGGCAGGGACTGATGTGAATGTGCAATGTATATGTAAAGCGCTGCGTAAAATTGACAGCGCTATATAAGTACCTGAAATAAATAAAATAAATAAATAAGTACTTGCGCACTTTTATTCACTGGAGAGGACTTCGCCTATTTATGTTTTTTAGCACTGTGCACTTCACATGGTTGTTTCTTCATTATTTGCTTTTTTGAGTATATGAATTTTTGTATGAATTATCTTTGCATGCGCTGTTTTTTCTTGACTACACTCTATATCCGGTAATTTATGCCTGGTGAGCAGCTGCTGCAATATTTCACCTTTTATTTTAGCACACCTAGCACGGGTTTAATTAATATATCTATATCTTGGCGCAGAGGGGCTGCACATTTGCATACCACATTGCAAACACACGTGCTCCCAGCACAGTTACCAGTGGCTAATGGAAAGCCCCTGATTGCTGCTTGCCAATCGAGGTGGTCACATGATCATAAACCCCACCTCGCCCCCTGGCATCTGAAACCCCTTAAAAGACCAAGAGATGCCGGCACCAACAGGTTAAGGGAGAATACTCAACTGGTGGAGACATGTAGGCTGCAGGGACATGCGGTGAAGTCAGTGGCTGGTGAGACACTGGCTAGTATCAGAGCCAGATACACACAGGTTAAATATTCACAAGTTACATATTCGATTCTTATTATGTAGGTGATTGCAGTTCTACTAGTTGCTGTCCCTTTAAGATGTTTTTCAGTCGCCCTTTTTGTTGATGCTGGAAACAATGTGACTAGCAAAGATGACAATAAAGATTGTAAAAAAAAAAAAGGCAGCTAGCAGTAGGTACAGTAAGTATACAAAACCCCAAATGATACAATATATAAAACAAAGTGCAGCACCTTAGTGTAACAGAGGTAAGTATCCAACAAACGTAAAATGATCAAATGAAAACATATTAAACAATCTACTGAGAATCATGTAAATTAATTAAAAATGTCTTGTCCGTATATGACTTCTACCATCCAGAAAAAACACCACACCACATTTGACGGAGAGTAATACTGCACTAACCAGCTCCAAAGCTGCCAATGCAGCAAGTAGCATGTTAAGAACATCCAGCTCCATCCATCCACCTAGGATCTTCTGCCTGCAGTAGCAATTACTCACCACTAGGGGGAGTTTGAATACCTACAATGCCACTGTGACACAACGCCTGAGATGCTCATAGGGCTGGCAATACAAAGACTCTGCTGTTCACAGGCAAATATTTATGTGAGCTGATTGATGCTCAGAGCTCTCTCACACTGTTTCTCTACTGTGGGATCATGCTGCTATGTGAAAAAGCTAAGTACTGACATAAAACATAAAAGATACAAGTGCTTCCTGTTTGTGTTGGGAAACCCATTAGTGGCATCCTGTTAGTCAGGAAATGACCTGAGTTTAGTTATCGGGTTGGGACAGCTGATAGCCAGGAAAAATCTACTTGTACTGTTCCTGAGTGTCTCTGTCTCATGCATGGTTTACCTATGCTAATACCAGTTGAGTATCCCCCCTTAACATTGCGTTAAGGTAGCCTATACAATTAATGGGCTGCCGATGCAAATAAAGAGACCACAAATTTGACATGCACCGTTTTTTCTGGTGCAAAGCTCCAGAGCACATGATTGTCAGTATTCCTCTGCTATAGTACATAAAAATAAATGGCACCGCAATGCACCAAGGCCATGGATAGGTCTAAATAGGCTAAATAGGCCCTAACAGGAGGAACATATGGGCAATTTTTTAAGAAGGTTAATCATGCTGCTGACATTTTTAGATAATAGTTGTAACAAATGGTTCCATAACATGTAATCTACAAAGACAGTACTTTTGGAACATTCAACATTAATGCTACTTGTGTACATCATAGGAAGCCATTTATTCCATCTTTGTGGCAATCAATTGCTACTTTTATCAATTCATTACTAGACATTTTTATTTATTTCTGTGCATTCATGTAGCACAACCTTTTATTTAGCATTATTGTAAATATAATACTTTCGTTGCAACTATTATTTTTAAAGATTTAACTTTTTTTACTTAAAGGGTAACTCCACTTTCATGGGAGAAAGAAAATAGCAAAAAAAAAATATTAAATATATATATATATATATATATGTTATATACAATTGCGACACATGTCATATTGTAATTGAATGTTATTAAAAATGACCTTTCCTTTTCATTCGGCAGCGCTGTAAGTTTTTGTAGAATGCAATGCAATATGGCTACCTGGAGGCATTCTGTACACAGATGGTGTACAAAACGCCCCCCAGAAATATAATTTCCTGCTTGTGTGATTGACTTACTGATTTTCCCAGAAGTCTGCACGAAGATACAATTTCGATTTTCAGCACCCCCGCAACAAAAATGTAATTTTTGATGACATACTCCCAAAGGGAAATCAGATCTAAAGAGATAATTGTAAAACCACTCCCATAAGATTTACTTGGCACATGGACACAGACAAACAAACAGCTCTTTCTTCAGAATAACAAAAGGTAGGAATGTGCAACAAAGTTTGTTAAAATCCCTGCAATGTACAGAGATCACATAGAAAGGAATGTTTTTTTAAAAAAAAAAAAAAAGTAGAGTTACTTTTTAAGCATTGCTCACCTGAACATAACTATTCTACAGTTTATAAAGACATGTCTGCTAAACACTGTAGAGCTATCCCAAAAAAGTGTGTTAATATTTGCAAATACTAGCCATCAGCAACTCATGATATTTTTAATGGAAATACTTTGAATTAAACAATAGTGAAAAAACTGGGTTTTACAACCAGCCAGTGGTTCTGACAGTCAATATTTTAAATATGAATTGGCAGATTTTTGCAGTTTCCAGCAGCACTCAACATGTATGTTCTTTTACAAAACGTTTAGGGACCAAAATGCCAGAACATTTGAAATACTGTTAAATAGTTTATTTAGCATCCCATGATACATGTTCCGAGTCTGCTGCAAGATCATGTCAATGTTCACCATTACTCTATATAAACATTTTTTTTTTTGAAGGAGTTTTCTGTATTTTAAATTGAAAAATGTAGATAAAGTTATATTTGCATATACATAGAACCAGGTCAGTATGAAAATGATGATTGAAATAAGTGGGACAATACAATTTGCATTGGGGCATATAATTATAATAGTAAATTGGCTTGTTGAAGATTACATTATATTTGCTGGGGTTGGTTTACTAAATGAGTAGAGAATATTCTTGTAGCAAAATAAATGCTCATTTAGTTTAAGGCAAATGTGTATTCACTATAAATTTTCCAAAGCATTGCAAAAAGATAGGCTCATTGCTTATTGCAAGAAAATGCAATTGGATTGTCAGATTTAGGCATTGTGCAGTGATCTCCGACATTTGTCATTTGCCCATTTTAAAGGGATCATGTATATCTGGATTTATTCAGTGTAAAGTAGTTATATACATCTGTCTGAATAAATGTGAACTGATGCTATGCACAAGGCAACCTAGAATAATATTTTTTGCAATAACTGTAAAAGTACCATCATACTAAAAATAATAATCTTAAAAGCTTTAGTTTTCAAGCTAATTTCACTTGTTGTTGCATAGTTAGTAAGGCTGAAAATAGACACATCTAATTCTACCAATAGAAAAAAAAAAAAACAACAGCAAATAGAAAATACACAATCCTATACCCAGAGTTGATCCAGAAGTAGGCAAAAAACCCAATAAAGCACAATCTAATTTGCCCTAAGTTGTTGTATTAATGATAGTCAGCAAGAATATAGACACTGCTGATCTCATTAATCAAATGTGCCTAAAAGAAAATATACTTTTCATATGAATTATAACCACACTGTTAACATAACTGGAAGCCGGTCACTTTAGAAAATGCAAACACTCAACTTTTAATTTTATTAAATGAAGATGATTTTTTTTTTACAGATATTATCATCTTCAAAAGTTGGATTCCTGGCCTCCAACCTGTTTTCTCTAAATTATAATTTATTTGTGCTCTAAAGTGGTCCATTACAACATTTTACACTCTGTATATATCAATCTAGCACACGTGTGTGATACTAAATCACATTATACTAAATAAAAATAACTTTTTGCTTGTCATAAAAAAAAAATCAGTTGTGTTCCAATCCTTTAGACAGTCTAGATCATGTGGTCTCTGGTGTCAACACTTGTAGGCTGCAGATTATATTTCTTTTATTTATAGAGACTGTCTCTAATAGACTTTCAGTGAAAAAAGATGATCAGCAATAGGGATGATCGAACGGTTCGGGTCGACCATTGGTTCGACCCGAACATTGACTGTTCGAAATTCGGCCGAATTCCGAACTTTTTGCGGAAAAAGTTCGGAATTCGGCAACCAGAACCGACCAAAATGCAATGGGACAAGAACTGGGCTTTAAAAGCCTGTGATTGGACCAGAACCATCAGTAAAAGCCAATTGAGGGGGCAGGAGGATGCTAGGAATGTGATTGGAGTGACTAGGGGGTCCAGAGGCCAATCAGTAGTGAATACGCCCCCCAGTATATAACATAGCCCCGCCAAATCTCTAGCACTGTAATACAGGGGCTGTGGAAGAGAGTGGAAGCAGTTCTGTTACTCCTGCTGCAAAAGTGTCATTTAGCAATTATTAGTGTGAGGAAAGGGATATCTAGTGTAGTTAGGGTACTATATACCACTATAGTTAATAGTGGTATATAGGGGCATTCAATAATCTAGTTTCTGTATGGAAAGTGTTAAGTGTCAGGGTGACCGTAGTGTAGTGTAGGGTGAACTGACTCTGACTGCTATGCCAGGGTGACAGAATTCATCCATGTCAGGGTTACCGCCATAAGAAAAAGATAATTTCTCTTAGAATTTTTAGTAGAGCAGGGATGGGGCTCGGCTCCTTGTATGCCAGGGTGACCGAATTCCTCCATGTCAGGGTGACCGCTATAGGAAAAAGATTGTTTGTCTTAGAATTTTTAGTAGAGCAGGGATGGGGCTCCGCTCCTGTCACACCTAGGCGTTTTTGTTTCAGGCGTTTATTGGGCTTTTTTGTGGACGTCTTTGGAGGCAGGCATGACATCTGAACTTCTGTGTAGGGGTATATATACACACACACATATATGTATATATACACATACACACATATAGGTGTAAAAGTAGCGGAACCCCATCCATGCGCTAATTAAATTATTTGCAGGGACGTGGCTCCGCTCCTATCACACCTATATGTGTGTATGTGTATATATACATATATGTGTGTGTGTGTATATATATATATATATATATATATATATATACCCCTATACAGAAGTTCAGATGTTATGCCTGCCTCCAAAGACGCCCAAAAATGCCCAAACAAACGGCTGCAACAACACACCTGGGCGTTTTTGTTGCAGGTGTTTATTGGACATTTTTTGGGCGTCTTTGGAGGCAGGCATAACATCTGAACTTCTGTATAGGGGTATATATACACACACACATATATGTATATATATATACACATACACACATATAGGTGTGAAAGTAGCGGAACCCCATCCATGTGCTAATGAAATTATTTGCAGGGATGTGGCTCTACTCCTATCACACCTATATGTGTGTATATGTATATATACATATATGTGTGTGTGTGTATATATACCCCTATACAGAAGTTCAGATGTTATGCCTGCCTCCAAAGACGCCCAAAAAATGCCCAAAAAAACGCCTGCAACAAAAACGCCCAGGTGTGTTGTTGAAGGCTTTTTTTTGGGCATTTTTTGGGCTTTGAACTTTCAGGAAGTTTGGGTGTTCTGGTCGATCCAAACTTTTCAAAAGTTCGATCATCCCTAATCAGCAATAGCATCCCACATACAAGTTATACATAGAAACAAGGAATTCAGAATGTTACCACATATTATGATATAACATTCTATATTTTTATATTATGCATATATAATAAACTCCTTCATATGCATAGCTAAAAGTTTGGAATTTAAGTGATACCCTTATCGTAGGATTTCCACATGAAAAAACTTACAAAATATGACCAACAACGGTCAGCTCAAATCATATTTTTGACCTTGTAAATAACAACAATCTCATATTTCTGTAATTGTATCATCATTCGTTGTAATCTAGATGGGGCAGTTACAAGAACCTGTAATATACTTGTGAATTGAATCCATAGTAACTAAAATAGAAAGTACTGAAACATAAAGCGGCCCAGTCTTTATCAATTCCACATAATACCCAAAACAGAGACAAGAATTAAAAAGGTTTTGCACTCCCCAGTTTTAGTAAATTAACCCCTTTGTTCCTAGAAAAGGGGATGGTCTGCATTGCCAGAACAGACCAGGGAAGGGGATCCAAAAGGCCAAGTAAGAAACCACTTATGCATTATATGGGATCAGGTAGCTACCAAGGTTGTGTCTTCATTAAATTGAAAAATAATTGTAAATTTCATCCTAAAATGTGGAATTTGTTGACTTGCTAGTTTATATATTTCATAACAAGGACAAAACTCGTTTGTCCTTGTTTGATTGCTTGTAGCAGGCATTTTTCTTTACTGAATATAAAGTGACCTTAGTTATGAAAGTTAAATTCCCCATAAAAATATTCCTGTAAAAGAATAAGGCTTATTTTTACCTCTCCCACAGCCTGTGCTGCTGAATTTTAAAGTTCTCCCAACAGCTTGCCAACAAGGGATTGGATGACACCAAAATGGCCACTGCAATTTACTTCTATGGGATAGCTATTGGAACAAGGAACGCATATGTCAACCTAGAGAATGGATGTGAGATCAGAAGAAAAAAAGTTCTGCTGGGGATCCGGGAAAGAGGATACAGGAGAGATTTTGACCAGAAGGAGGTAGCTGAGTGAAACTTTAGAGTAGGGGGTCTTCAAACTTTCTAAGTAAAGGGTGATTTACTGTCCTTCAGGCTTTAGGGGGGGGGGGCGGACTATGGCCAGTGGGAGTAGAAAATGTCAGGACATCAGTGCCCCACCATTGATTTTAATGAGAGGAGTTGTGCCTTATGGTTAATATCAATGAGAAAAATTGTCCTATTGATGGTGTCAGTAGAAGGAATGGTGCTCCATCATTGGTGTCAGTTAGTGGAATAGTGCCCTAAGGGCTAGATAAATCAAGCAAAGGGCCACATCTGGCCTCCGGGCCACAGTTTGGAGACCCCTGCTTTAGAGGGATATTCTGCTAGATTGTGCTGGTCAAATGCCTGTTGCTCAGTGCCTACAATGCAGTTTAGAGTTGTGTCCTGTCTGCCTAAGACTGCACTCACATCTGAGCAGAGTGTATTTCTGGTGACATTAAGCATTCTTTTCAGGCTTTTTAGGCATTTTACAGCATTCATGCATATGTATCAAGCTTCAGGAGTTTACTTCATGAGCTGGGCAAGGGTAGGAGAGCAGTTCTATAGGTGGGAGGGTTTCTTCAGATACGAAAACATGCCTACCATGCATTTACAGGTACTCCCATTGAAATCTATGATTTCAATAATGGCTGAATATGTTCAAAAAAGCTCATGTACTAACACATGCCAACCAGCCACAATACATATACTGCGGTAGGTTGGCGCCTGCAGGCAAAATCATGTACTGTACATATACATCTTTGGCCTGCTCAGGCTAAGGAGGGTGCTGGAAACCCTGCCCCCCACCCCCGTGACCGATGTATCCTCCCTGCTGCCCCCCTCTGTGTCTGCCAGATTGCAGATCCTGGTGCTCGGGCTAAGTGAAAAATGTGAAGCCCTGAGTACCAGGATCTGCAATCTGGCAGAAAAAGTGATAAATGATAAAAATTTAATTTGCATACAGTATGGCATGTCTGTGCAATTGCCAGTTAAAGTAGCGCAGTGCTGAGTAGCAAAAAATGCCCTGATCATAAAGGGGGTAAAATCTTCTGGAGCTAAAGTGGTCAAACATAGGGCATAAAGCATAGGGCAACTGAGAGTACAAGTGTGATCAGGGACCATTAGAATGTGATTCTGCATGTTAAGCATGGTCAAGCATATATAAGTATGCAATACATGCTCATGTGTAAATTGGGGCTTACAGGACTGAAGAAAGTAAGTGACACACAGTCACTGCAATGAAGTTCCTTGTGCTACAGTGATTGTCTCTCAGATTTGTAGGATCACATTAGTTTACAGCCATACATACACTGTGTTGTATATTAAAGGAAATACTGTTCAGCTGCACACAGAGGATAAGTATAGACAACTGTTCTACATTAATGTCGGCTGTTAAAGTAAATTGTCTGAAAAGAACATGAATCATCTTAATGGGTCAGCACATCTGGTGTTTCTTGCCATATGTAGTATCTTAAAGAGACAACACACCAGTTACTACTGTGTTACTTTGGAGAGAATTGTTTACTGCACAGTTTTTGGGGGCCTCAAAACAGACTCATGAGTTCACCAATGAACAAGCTTGAGACTGATATTCCAGTTAGCTTAGCTAAATGGGATAAACGAATCCCCTTTTGATTTCTGGACATGTTTCCTGGTCTGCATTAAAGGATAAGTTTACCTTTTGTAACATGTTACATGTTACCCGTAGTTAGGGTGTACCATGTTACAGATGCACCAGCCCCCCTGATCCCCTGTTTTGACAGCGAGTGGGGGGGGGGGGGGGGGGTCTTCTTACCACTGCTCACTGTCACAATTTTTTTTAAACGTGGTCATGCAGGGTTTAGCCCACCTTGCCATGTCGTTCAATCACAGTGTTCTGTGAATGTGAAAACTGCAAGTACCACCAGCCTTTGCGGCTGTCAGCTTATAGTTCTCAATGAACTACCAGGGCACTTTTGAGACTTGAGTGTAACTGGCTGCCCGTATGAGGTACAAGCAGACAGCTTACGCAGATTCCTACCGATGAAGTCATCCTCGACGTAACGCGTATAGTGTACGGAGCCTGTCTGGGGATGCTGCATCTTAACTCTTAATGTGTTGAGAGATCTCCTGATCTCTCATATCGTCTGTACAGCCCGCACAGCTGATGTGCCCTCATTGAAATTTGGAAGGGATCAGATACCTGATCCAGCCCATGACTGTCTCCAGACCTGCCATACCACTATTATCCCTAGAGGATGAACAGCTGATCTTGATCTGCTAAGCACGGAGGTCGGTGTATGAGGCATATCCATGCTTTTAGACTGAATACCTGTGGAGTCCATTATACCATACTGCTATTATCCCCAGGAGGGACAGCTGATTGTGATCCACTTGGAGCAGGGGTCTAAAGGCCCGTACACACGATAAGAAAATCTGTAGGGAAAATTCGTCCGATGACCGATCTGCCGATTTTCGAATTGTTAGTATGGTGCTTTCGACAGCCAACTCCGACTTTTCGGCTGACAAAATCCTGATGCGAAGGCTATAAAATTTTTGTCGTCTGTAATACAACGTCCGATTTTTGTCTCATTAGTAGATTTCGATGGAAAAAAATCTTAAGAGCAAGACTAGGCATTCTCAGAGACGAAAGAACGCATACAAAGCAATCCAACACATGACATCACTTCTGAAGTAGAATTCTGTCATACGGGAAAATTCGTATGAAAATAACCTCTTCACTTTCCACATGAGACTAGCATGCCACAAAAAACAGACGACAGATCATTTGATAATCTGATCGTGTGTACGGGGCTTTAATGTGAGGTGAGAGGCTTGACATCACAGGTGAAGGAGAAGCACAGAGCACTTTAAGTTTCCTTATTCACATTTGGATCACATTGTGGACTTTTTTCACATATTTACATCCTGATTTATTTGCCTTGTTTTTATGTATTTATTAGTGATTTTTTTTCAGCAGATGCACTTAGTAAATGTGAAAAATTTAAGTGCTGAGTGGTTTACACAGTGGGATGTTTTATATTGTACTTCAGTTTATTGATTTACATCTATTATCTTGATTATTTATTTATTTATTTTATCTGGTGCTACACTTTTTTTGGTATACAGCTTACGCAGACTGTCTGCAAGAATTCTGCATTGCACCTGCTTTGCAGGTTCATAGTAAAAAAACAAAAAAAAACAATAAATTATACTTTTTTTACCTGCAAAAAGATGTGCATTGATTCATTTCATTATTCATTTGTTACAAAGATGAACTTAGCCTTTAGCCATTCTTCTTATTTTCAACGTGCATCTTCTGCTGAAAATAGTTGCATAGTAGGCCCCTTTCACACCTGTCCGTTTCGTTTTTCTGCTCAGCGGGGGGGGGGATCGATCCGCCGATCCCCCGCAGAGCAGGCGGATGACAGCTCTGTCTCCACGGTGTGTGCGGAAAGGGAGGTGTCAGATCCCCACTGTCCTCTATGGGGAGATCAGATCCGCCAGATGGATGGAAAATAGGGTTTGATGGACAAGATCAGATCGGATGTCAGCGGACATGTCTCTGCTGACATCCGATGCCCCATAGAGATGCATAGGGCATCCGTTCAGATCCGCCAAAAAAACTGACAGGCGGATCTGAACGGTCCGCATGAGTAAAAGGGGCCTTATTGTGTCAGGGGATTTAATGGGTATGAACAGGTTTAGGTAGGAGCTGTACCTTCATACTCATCAAGACAGGTGACAGGTGTGCTACATTATAGCTGAGTACATGACTTTAATCACACAGACTAATGCTAACCATACATGGATAGAAAACGGTTTGTCAAAAACGGTCAGAATTTAAAAAATCTGTTGAACGTGCATGCGATAACACCATCATCGTATCAATAGAAGTTGCCCGATTATCAAACAGTAAATGCTTCCTTGATCGAATTTACAATCAGCGGAAATCATGTAACACATTTTTGACCTTTGGGAATCCTCCCACTGAAACACCTCATACATTGTTGGCGTACGTGACACATCTGTCATTGAAGGTGTCATTATATTCTGTTGGCATACTCGTGGATTGTGGTCCAGCTATGGATGTTCAGAGGAAGAGGAAAGTAGCAATAGCTATGCTGGCAAAAATGTCACTGGATAAGGAGGCAACAAGAAAGATCTTTCTGTTCGTTGCTTGTTACATTGACTTCCAGGGTTGCATTTTAACATGTGCATGCGCTGTTGATTTTCAAATTGTCAAAATGAGCCCACTAACATTTTTAATCAGTTCTGGGCCAGAAGGATTTGCCCCCTTAATGATCAGGCCATTTTTCGCGATTCGGCACTGGGTTACTTTAACGAAAAATTGCGTGGTCATAGCGATGCTGTACCTAAAAAAAATTGATGGATTTTTTTCCCACAAATAGAGCTTTCTTTTGGTGGTATTTGATCACCTCTGCAATTTTTATTTTTTGCGCTATAAACAAAAAAAGAGCGACAATTCTGAAAAAAAAAAAAACAATGCTAAATATCATTCCCAAAAAAAAAAAAAAAAATTTGTATTCTGCGACATATTTCTGGTCGAAGAAATCACAAAAGGCATAGTTTGATTGGTTTGTGCAAAAGTTATTGCGTCTACAAACTAGGGGAAATGTTTATGTCATTTTTATTTATTTATTTTTTTTACTAGTAATGGTGGCGATCTGCGATTTTTAGCGGGACTGCGACATTGCGGCAGACAGATTGGATCCTTAGCTAACATTTTCGACACTTTTGGGGGGACAAGTGACATTACTACAGTAATCAATGCTAAAAATATGCACAGTTACTGTAATAATGACATTGGCAGGGAAGATGTTAACCTAGTTGGTGATCAAGGGGTTAAATGTAAGCCTAGGGGCGTGTTCACTAACTGTGGGGGGTTGGGCTTGTGAAATGATCATAGAGACCTGTGATCCTATATAGAAGGATCACAAGCGCTCTGTGATAATTTCAGAGAGAAGAATGGTCAGCTGTGTTTACATCAGCTGACTGTTCTCTCTCAGCGGGGAGTGATCGCGGGTGGCCGGCAGCAATCGCGGCCACCGGCCCCCGTGCATCGGCATCCCTGCTGCTGAATGGGGGCGGGAGCACCACTCCCGTGACCGACATACCCCTACATAAGTTCGCGCAGGAGGGGCTGCCTGCCTCTGTATATATGCGGCGGGCGGTCCTTAAGTGGTTAAAGTCGAACAATGAAACGTATCGAATGCTTTTGAATGATTTTCTATACATGTATGGCCAGCATTACAGGCACGGACACTAGCAAGAGAAATTGTATTGCTGCAGCAGGGCTGACAGGTGGTTCAGGGCAGCTGTGGTCTCACAGCCTGTACAAAGCAATGACAGGATCTCAGGAGCAGCAGCTGTTCACTGATCTTTGCATGAACCCATACATCAAGTGGTTACCTGCTGTTAGGGACAGATGTCCATCCCTGGGAGCATCGGTGTGCAGTGTGCTTCCATGGTCAGACGTGCGTGCTGCAGATAACCATTCAATGTAGTGGACAGCTGTGGCTTCTGACAGCCTGTCATTGCTTTGAGTGGCTGCTGCTGTCCACAACCACCTGTCAGCCAAGCCTCAGCAAAATGCTGTCTCTTGCTTTCATCCATGCCTGTTCATCCCTGTGATGAAGGCCTTAAAGAATCACTTTGCATTTAAATGAGAAGTATGGAGTTTTTTTTTTGCAGAATCATACTTACCTAGATGGATGCAGCCTGCCGGCTCTGACATCAAGAACCGAGCGATCAAACATTGCCAATTACTCAGTTCTCGGAGCTCTCTGAGCATGGAGCTAGTGACTGTCAGTCACCGCTGTCTGCTCTGCCACCTCCTCACTCACTAAAGCGCTGGGCTGTGGAGGGCTGGGAGCAGCTGGCTCAGGCTCTAAGGCTGGCCATACACTATACAATTTTCTTATTCAATTTCCTTTAGATTTACCTTAAACTATGTAGTACAAGTGCCTGCCTGATTGCATACAAATTGAAAGTTTGTAGGTTTGACCCTATATTACATGGTTTTGGTAAATCTAAAGGAAAGTTGAACAAGAAAATTGTATAGTGTATGGCCAGCCTTAGTGGCTTGCTGAGAGGCTGAGCCAGGTGCCGGTCCAGGGGCGAATCCTGACTTCATTGTCGCAATCTTTTCCTGAGCCTTGACCGGCTCTGTGACGTCGGCCTAGAGCGGCATTTAGCACGCTTTCTGCTAAAATAGGGGCACAGGAGTGCAGATTGCGCTGCACTCCTGTGATCCACAGGAGAAGCACAGCCAAACAAACTTTGGCTGTACTTCTCCGTTAACCACTTGCCAACCGCCCCATGCAGATGTACTGCGGCAGAGCGGCTTGGCTGCACATAATCACGTAGATCTGATTAGACACAGGGGAGCAGTGGCGTACCAACAGGGGGGGCGGTCCGCCGCGGGTGCCACACATTAGGGGGGTGTCAGGGAAGACCAGGGTGACACCCGGGGCCGGCCGCCAGACTGCCTCCGCCGCGCAGGAGGAGGAACTGTTTAAAGCAGAGCATGGGAGAGAGACTCGCCGTCACTCACGGAGCCCTGAATACACAGCGGGCGCTGCCGGAGTTAACTGTGCTAGTTAATGAGAAGGCGAATGGTTGTTAGGACTGCCTATCAACCAATCACCTGCTCATTAACTAGCACAGTTCACTTCTGCAGTTCCCGCCGACCGCTGTGTATTCAGTACTCGTGAGTGACAATGAGTCTCTCTACCATCCTCTGCTTTAAACAGTTCCTCCTCCTCCTGCTCTCCTCCTAAAAAGGTAGGGGGGTTGTATTGTAAAGGGGTCCTTGGGGGGTGGCTTTGTATTGTAAAGGAGTCCTTTGGGGGGGTGGCATTGTATTGTAAAGGGGTTCTTTGGGGGGGGTGGCTTTGTATTGTAAAGGGGTTCTTTGGGGGGGTGGCTTTGTATTGTAAAGGGGTTCTTTTGAGGGGGGTGTCTTTGTATTGTAAAGGGGTTCTTTTGAGGGGGTGACTTTGTATTGTAAAGGGGTCCTTTGGGGGGGATGGCTTTGTATTGTAAAGGGGTTCTTTTTTGGGGGGTGGCTTTGTATTGTATAGGGGTTCTATGGGGGGGGGGGGGCTTTGTATTGTATAGGGGTTCTATGGGGGGGCTTTGTATTGTAAAGGGGCTCTTTTTTGGGGGGTGGCTTTGTATTGTATAGGGGTTCTATGGGGGGGGGGTTGTATTGTATAGGGGTTCTATGGGGGGCTTTGTATTGTATAGGGGTTCTATGGGGGGGGGCTTTGTATTGTATAGGGGTTCTGTGGGGGGGTTTATTGTAAAGGGGTTCTATTGGTGGGGCTTTGTATTGTAAAGGGTTTATATTGGGGGGGGGCTGTGTAATGTAAAGGGGTTCTATTGGGGGGGGGTGTATAATGTAAAGGGTTCTATGGGAGGTGGGGGCTGTGTAATGTAAAGGGTTCTATTGGGGGGCTGTGTAATGTAAAGGGTTCCATGAGGGGGTGGGAGCTGTGTAATGTAAAGGGTTCCATAGGGGGATGGGGGCTGTGTAATGTAAAGGGTTCCAATGGGGGGGGGCTGTGTAATGTAAAGGGGTCTAGGGGTAAGGGGGCTGTGTAATGTAGAAGGGGGTCTCCCTACACGTGACGTGCCAATGGGCAGTTCGTGGCCTGGGGGGTGCCAGATATAGGATCCGCCCCGGGTGCCAAATGCTCTAGGTACGCCCCTGCAGGGGAGCCAGATGGCGGGAGGAGTGGGCTCAATCGCCGCCGGCCTCCCGTGATCTTCAGGGAAACTGACAGGAGAGCCACCTGCCTATATAAACAAAGCAGGCAGCTCCCCTGTCATACAGGCACAATTAAATTATGTGTCTCAGCTAAGCTGAAACACCGGTCTCTGTGTGCTTGTCACAGAGCCCTCCCCCCCACAATTAGCAAGCACATTTAGGCTTACTTTTAACCCCTTAATCACCTCCCAGCATTAACCCCTTCCCTGCCAGTGTCATTTATACAGTAAATTAGCTATTTAGCACTGACTACTGTATTTATCCGGTCCCCAAAAAGTGCCACTTAGTGTCAGATTTGTCCAACACAATGTCGCAGTCCCGCTAAAAATTGCTGATTGTGGCCATTACTAAAAAAACAAAAGATAACTAAATAAAAAGCCCAAAAATCTATTCCATAGTTTGTAAACGATATAACTTTTGCACAAACCAAATAAAATACGCTTTTTTTTTTAACCAAAAATATGTAGCAGAATACAAATTGGCCTAAAACTAAATGTGATTTTTTATATATTTTTTTTATTGGGAATGTTTTATAGCAGAAAGTAAAAAAATGTTGTGTTTTTTTCAAAATTGTCGCTCTGTTTTTGTTTATAGCGCAAAATCTAAGAACAGCAGAGGTGATCAAATACCATCAAAAGAAAACTCTATTTGTGGGGAAAAAAAGAACATCAATTGTGTTTGGATACAGTGTCGCACGACCTCACAATAGTTAGTTAAAATAACGCAGTGCAGAATCGCAAAAAATGGCCTGGTCATTAAGAAAGTAAAACCTTCCGGAGCTGAAGTGGTTAATACTGGATCTATTACTAGTAGTTTGGAACTATTACAACGTGAATTAAAAATCGAAATTCTTTACTGTATTAGTCATCTGGGTTCATGTAACACAAATACATTTGCATTTCTACAGTATGACACATTTAAGAAGCAGGCTATGTAACATTTAGCATTTTTTGCTTTGTGTTCAGCAAGATTATGAGCTTGAAGGCAAATTGCACTTCATTGCCATGATTTGTAGGACATGTTTCAAAAGATCAGACATCAAGCACATTTTAGCAAAGAAAATATTATCTGGGCTCAAGTAATCTCTCCAAGAAAGGGGATTAAACGTAACTGAATGAGATCAGCTACAGCATGACATTACTCAAGCAAGAATTCTGACGGCATGGCAGGAATACAAAAATGTGTCAGACACAATAAAAACGTTGGGCATTCTTGTGCATCATCTTTAACCAGTTCTGGACCGGAAGGATTTGTCCCCTTAATGACCAGGCCATTTTTTGCGATTCAGCACTGCGTTATTTTAACAGACAATTGCACAGTCATGCGTACCTAAATAATATTGATGTCCTTTTTTTCCCCACAAATAGAGGTTTATTTTGGTGGTATTTGATCACCTGTGCGATTTTTAGTTTTTGCGCTATGAACAAAAAAAGAGCGACAATTCAGAAAAAAAAAAACATTTTTTACTTTCTGCTATATAGCAGAAAATCGCAATAAGCGTATTTTGATTGGTTAGCGCAAAAGTTATCGCGTCTACTAACTACGGGAAATATTTATGTAATTTGATTGTTTTTTTTTTCTTACTAGTAATAGCGGCGATCTGCGATTTTTAGCGGGACTGCGACATTGCGGCAGACAGATCAGACCCCTAACTGACATTTTTGACACTTTTGGGGGGACCAGGGACATTACCACAGTAATCAATGCAACAATATGCACTGTTACTGTAATATTGACACTGGCAGGGAAGGGGTTAAAACAGTGGGTGATCAAGGGGTTAAATGTAAGCCTAGAGGAGTGTTTCTAACTGTATGGGGGTTGAGCTTTTGCAATGATCACAGAGACCTGTGATCCTACATAGAAGGTTCACAGGCGCTCTGTGCTTATTCTAGAGAAGAATGGTTAGCTGTGTTTACAACAGCTGACTGTCCTTCTCTCTCAGCGGGGTACAATCATGGGTGCCCAGCGGCAATCGGAGCCACAGGCCCCAAGCATCGGAGTTCCCGCTGCCTAGTGGGGGTGGGAGCATGCCGCCGGCAGTGTTCGTTCGTCCACTAGCTGAAGGCGCACTACTGACGTACAGCTAGGTCGGTCTACACAGGGGGGGCTGCCTGCCGCAGTAAATCTGCAGCCGGCGGTCCTTAAGTGGTTAAAAGAAGCTTCCTTTTAGGACGACAGCCATGCAGAAAAATTTGATTCAGTGTGCAGCGTATGATCTGAGCACTGACAGGCTGACCCCCCACTCTTTCAACCTCTGCAGCAAAGCTGGCAACACTCGTACGTCTACTTCCCAAAGACAACCTCTGGATATGACACTGAGCACGTGCACTCAACTTCATTGGTCAACCATTGCGAGGCCTGTTCTGAGTGGAACTTGTCCTGTTAAACTGCTGTATGATCTTGACCACCATGCTGCAGCTCAGTTTTAGTGTCTTGGCAATCTTCTCATAGCCTAGGCCATCTTTATGTAGAGCAACAGTTCTTTTTTCAGATCCTCAGAGAGTTATTTGCCATGGGGTGCCATGTTGAACTTCCAGTGACCAATATGAGAGAGTGAGAGCGATAACACCAAATTTAGCACACCTGCTCCCCATTCACACCTGAGACCTTGTAACACTAACGAGTCACATGACACCTGAGGGGGGGGGGTTGCTAATTGGGCCCAATTTGGACATTGTCACATAGGAGTGTACTGACTTTTATTGCCAACGGTATAGACATTAAAGTGTTGAGTTATTTTGAGGGGACAGCAAATTTACACTGTTATACAAGCTGTACACTCACTACTTTACTTTGTAGCAAAGTGTAATTTCTTCAGTGTTGTCACATAAAAACATATAATAAAAAAAATTTACAAAAATATGAGGGGTGTACTCACTTTTGTGAGATACTGTATGTAGAAAAGTGGAAAAACCCTCAAAGAAAGTAAGGTAGTTGTGTTACCTTGTTGAGGAATCTATTAAGTATACCAGTGATCACGCTCAAGCAGAGGCTGATCACAAGTGGCCAGGTGCTTTAAATACCCTACCGTGCACAAAGGAGGTGCCAGAACTCTGCCACGAAAACCTGTATGTTGTACTTGGATATATCTGATGTCTGTAGGGTATTTTGAGTACTATTTCTACTATTTCATGATTTTATGTCAACACATGTAAGGTTACTTGTTGTAATTAGTGTTGAGCGAACACGGACTGTATTATTCGTGTTCGTACCGAATAATTGGATTTTTTGTACCCGAACACGGACACGGACACTTTACTGTATGTTCGGGTAAAAATCCGTGTTCGGTCGTTTTATTTCCGGGTTTTGCATGCTTTGGCGCTCTTTTCATGGCGGGCTTTCAACAGCCAATCAACAATCGTTTAACTGGTGTGCCTTAAGCCATTCCAGCCATGCCTGCAAATGTCTCAGTAGCTGTGATTGGCCGTCTGAAGCATGTGACCAAGTCTTTATAAGTTCGAGGCAGCCGCAGCGGCGTCATTATGCTGCTTAGATTCAGGGACAGAGCACACATCAACGTGCTGGCTGCTGATTAGGGAAAGATAGGCAGGAAAAAACCATTTGTGTCCGGATAGAATTGAGGGACAGGTCGGAGTGTTTAGGCAGGGCGAGTTGTAGGCATTTTAGGGATAGAGTCTGCTGAATTATATAGGGTCAGTGTCTTCTACAAACTACAATCGATATTGCTGTGTGGGGGGTGGGGTCTGCACTCAATCCTGATCTACGATCTCTTCTCAATCCTGTTAGGGACAGAGTCTGCTGAATTTTAGGGAAACTGTGTTCTACAAACTACAATCGATATTGCTGTGTGGTGTGGGATTGGAGATAGGCAGGTGTCAGTGATCCACATCCATTTTTCTGTGTGTGAGCTGCAGTGAACACAATCTTTTTGGGCTGCAGTGAACACAATCTTTTTGGGCTGCAGTGAACACAATCTTTTTGGGCTGCAGTGAACACAATCTTTTTGGGCTGCAGTGAACACAATCTTTTTGGGGTGCAGTGAACAAAATCTTTTTGGGGTGCAGTGAACACAATCCTTTTTGGTGTGCAGTGAACACAATCTTTGTGGGGTGCAGTGAACAAAATCCTTTGTGGGGTGCAGTGAACACAATCTTTTTGGGGTGCAGTGAACAAAATCCTTTTTGGGGTGCAGTGAACAACATCCTTTTTGGGGTGCAGTGAACACAATCTTTTTGGGGTGCAGTGAACAAAATCCTTTGTGGGGTGCAGTGAACACAATCTTTTTGGGGTGCAGTGAACACAATCTTTTTGGGGTGGAGTGAACAACATCCTTTTTGGGGTGCAGTGAACAAAATCCTTTTTGGGGTGCAGTGAACAAAATCATTTTTGGGGTGCAGTGAACACAATCTTTTTGGGGTGCAGTGAACACAATCTTTGTGGGGTGCAGTGAACACAATCTTTTTGGGGTGGAGTGAACAACATCCTTTTTGGGGTGCAGTGAACAACATCCTTTTTGGGGTGCAGTGAACACAATCTTTTTGGGGTGCAGTGAACACAATCTTTGTGGGGTACAGTGAACAGAATCTTTGTGGGGTGCAGTGAACACAATCTTTGGGGGGTACAGTGAACACAATCTTTGTGAGGTGCAGTGAACACAATCTTTGTGGGGTGCAGTGAACACAATCATTGTGGGGTGCAGTGAACTCAATCTTTGTGGGGTACAGTGAACACAATCTCATACTGAAGGTTTGAGGGTGCTGCCTGTTCCATACTCCCCCTACTCCTCATCTAGCCTTTTAGGGGTACAAACAATAGTAATTGGGGCCTAGTGTGGTTGTGTACGTGTGATATACATACACTTTTTTGGGATCATATTTTCTATTCCGCTATTTAATCAAAAACCTTTGGGGATCAGTTAAATTGGGGGATAGTCTGTGTTGGTACGTGTGAGAGAGATCCACCTTTCCAAGTTGTTGGGGTTCATCTCATACTTCTGAAGGTTTGAGGGTGCTGCCTGTTCCATACTCCCCCTACTCCTAGCCTTTTAGGGGTACAAACAATAGTAATTGGGGCCTAGTGTGGTTGTGTACGTGTGATATACATACACTTTTTTGGGATCATATTTTCTATTCCGCTATTTAATCAAAAACCTCTGGGGATCAGTTAAATTGGGGGATAGTCTGTGTTGGTACGTGTGAGAGAGATCCACCTTTCCAAGTTGTTGGGGTTCATCTCATACTTCTGAAGGTTTGAGGGTGCTGCCTGTTCCATACTCCCCCTACTCCTAGCCTTTTAGGGGTACAAACAATAGTAATTGGGGCCTAGTGTGGTTGTGTACGTGTGATATACATACACTTTTTTGGGATCATATTTTCTATTCCGCTATTTAATCAAAAACCTTTGGGGATCAGTTAAATTGGGGGATAGTCTGTGTTGGTACGTGTGAGAGAGATCCACCTTTCCAAGTTGTTGAGGTTCATCTCATACTTCTGAAGGTTTGAGGGTGCTGCCTGTTCCATACTCCCCCTACTCCTAGCCTTTTAGGGGTACAAACAATAGTAATTGGGGCCTAGTGTGGTTGTGTACGTGTGATATACATACACTTTTTTGGGATCATATTTTCTATTCCGCTATTTAATCAAAAACCTCTGGGGATCAGTTAAATTGGGGGATAGTCTGTGTTGGTACGTGTGAGAGAGATCCACCTTTCCAAGTTGTTGGGGTTCATCTCATACTTCTGAAGGTTTGAGGGTGCTGCCTGTTCCATACTCCCCCTACTCCTAGCCTTTTAGGGGTACAAACAATAGTAATTGGGGCCTAGTGTGGTTGTGTACGTGTGATATACATACACTTTTTTGGGATCATATTTTCTATTCCGCTATTTAATCAAAAACCTTTGGGGATCAGTTAAATTGGGGGATAGTCTGTGTCGGTACGTGTGAGAGAGATCCACCTTTCCAAGTTGTTGGGGTTCATCTCATACTTCTGAAGGTTTGAGGGTGCTGCCTGTTCCATACCCCCCCTACTCCTCATCTAGCCTTTTAGGGGTACAAACAATAGTAATTGGGGCCTAGTGTGGTTGTGTACGTGCGAGATACATACACTTTTTTTGATCATATTTCCTATTCCGCTATTCAATAAAAACCTTTGAGGATCAATTGAATTGCGGGATAGTCTGTGTCGGTACGTGTGAGAGAGATCCACCTTTCCAAGTTGTTGGGGTTCATCTCATACTTCTGAAGGTTTGAGGGTGCTGCCTGTTCCATACTCCCCCTACTCCTCATCTAGCCTTTTAGGGGTACAAACAATAGTAATTGGGGCCTAGTGTGGTTGTGTACGTGTGATATACATACACTTTTTTGGGATCATATTTTCTATTCCGCTATTTAATCAAAAACCTTTGGGGATCAGTTAAATTGGGGGATAGTCTGTGTTGGTACGTGTGAGAGAGATCCACCTTTCCAAGTTGTTGGGGTTCATCTCATACTTCTGAAGGTTTGAGGGTGCTGCCTGTTCCATACTCCCCCTACTCCTCATCTAGCCTTTTAGGGGTACAAACAATAGTAATTGGGGCCCAGTGTGGTTGTGTACGTGTGATATACATACACTTTTTTGGGATCATATTTTCTATTCCGCTATTTAATCAAAAACCTTTGGGGATCAGTTAAATTGGGGGATAGTCTGTGTCGGTACGTGTGAGAGAGATCCACCTTTCCAAGTTGTTGGGGTTCATCTCATACTTCTGAAGGTTTGAGGGTGCTGCCTGTTCCATACCCCCCCTACTCCTCATCTAGCCTTTTAGGGGTACAAACAATAGTAATTGGGGCCTAGTGTGGTTGTGTACGTGTGATATACATACACTTTTTTTGGATCATATTTTCTATTCCGCTATTTAATCAAAAACCTTTGGGGATCAGTTAAATTGGGGGATAGTCTGTGTCGGTACGTGTGAGAGAGATCCACCTTTCCAAGTTGTTGGGGTTCATCTCATACTTCTGAAGGTTTGAGGGTGCTGCCTGTTCCATACCCCCCCTACTCCTCATCTAGCCTTTTAGGGGTACAAACAATAGTAATTGGGGCCTAGTGTGGTTGTGTACGTGCGAGATACATACACTTTTTTTGATCATATTTCCTATTCCGCTATTCAATAAAAACCTTTGAGGATCAATTGAATTGCGGGATAGTCTGTGTCGGTACGTGTGAGAGAGATCCACCTTTCCAAGTTGTTGGGGTTCATCTCATACTTCTGAAGGTTTGAGGGTGCTGCCTGTTCCATACTCCCCCTACTCCTCATCTAGCCTTTTAGGGGTACAAACAATAGTAATTGGGGCCCAGTGTGGTTGTGTACGTGTGATATACATACACTTTTTTTGGATCATATTTTCTATTCCGCTATTTAATTTAACTGGGCCTCCATGCGAGACCTGTGTGCCTTGTTGCGCTGTTTTGAGTACTCCACCAACATGGCCAGTGGCAATGACGCCGTTCTCAGCTTAACTATCCCACTTCCATGCCTCCTTGAAAAAACAATTCGGGCGATGATGGAAGAGGATGTGGCACAGGATGAGGAGGAGGAGGAGGATGAAGAGGTAACATTTCCAAGGCTTTCAGGGCAGTCATTCGCAAGGGGCTCCGAGGGTGGGTTCCTGCACACGCAAACGCCAGGGACGCAATTGTCCAGCAGGGGCACAGTTCTGGAGGATGAGGAGGATGAGGAGGAGGAGGAGCTGGAGGAGGAGATGGAACCATGTTCACAGCAGGGTGGCACCCAGGCCAGCTCATGGCCATCACTGGTGCGTGGCTGGGGGGATACAGAGGACACGGACGATACACCTCCCACAGAGGACAGCCTTTCGTTGCCTCTGGGCAGCCTGGCACACATGAGCGATTACATGCTGCAGTGTCTCCACAACGACCGCCGAGTTGCCCACATTCTAACTTGTGCTGATTACTGGGTGGCCACGCTGCTGGATCCCCGTTACAAGGACAACGTACCGTCCTTAATTCACTCACTGGAGCGCGATCGCAAGATGCGCGAGTACAAGCGCACGCTGGTAGACGCCATGCTGCTGGCATTCCCATCTGACAGCGGGGCCACAGTGGAAGCACAAGGCAGAGGAGGAGGAGGAGGAGGTCGCCAACGCAACCAGGGCACCGCCAGCACCTCAGAAGGCAGGGTTAGCATGGCCGAAATGTGGAAAAGCTTTGTCAGCACGCCACAACAAACAGCAGCACCAGCAGCTCAGATGGAACGTCTTAGCAGGAGGCAGCATTTTACCAACATGGTGGAGCAGTATGTGTGCACACGCCTACATGTAGTGAATGACGGGTCTGCCCCCTTCAACTTCTGGGTCTCCAAATTGGGCACATGGCTTGAGCTTGCCCTTTACGCCTTGGAGGTGCTGGCGTGCCCTGCAGCCAGTGTATTATCTGAACGGGTATTTAGCACGGCTGGGGGCGTTATAACAGACAAGCGCAGCCGCCTGTCCAGAGACAATGTGGACAAGCTCACGTTCATTAAAATGAACCAGGCATGGATCCCACGGGACTTTTCCGTACCTTATGCAGAATAGCAATGGATACCGACCTTACCCACCCATTGTTCCATTTTTGCTCTTTCTCACTCTTTTGGGGTGTACCCTCATTTAAAATTTTTGAAAAGAAGCAGTGTTGGCTACCTCGTCCTCCTCCTCAGGGCCAGATTAATGTAGGGGCTATTGGAGCTGCAGCTCCAGGCCCCTACCTTTTATATAGGCCCCGGGTTGGCCATATTCACTGTTACCGCTCTTCTGTCACTTGTAAACACAGAAGTCTGGCTTCTATGCTCGCTTCCCCAGGCAGCACCCTCAGAACCTCCCCACACAGCGTGAAGGCCGGACAAGGAGGGACAGTTGGCGATGCATGGATGTGTTTATGGGCTTCAGAGACAGCATCCCATGTTGAATTAGGCATGCATGGCTGCACCCTTCCTCCTCTGGGTGCATGGCAAGGCACGGCCCTTAAGGCCCTTCAAAATCCTCAGCACCAAGCCCATGATGCTGTTAATCCGGCCCTGGTCCTCCTCCACCGCCGCTTCCACCTACACCGCCCATAGGTGTGCGCAGCCTATTGCATTAAGGTGTGCACCCCAAAGTTGAAATACACATGCATGTGTTTGCCAGCAGGGAGAGTAATGTATCGGGGCCATGTACCTGTAGGCAAGGAGAAATAGAGCAGAGCAGGTCCCAGGGAGATCTTTCCCATCTCCTCACTGGCAATGCTATGTGCCCTAGGTGATTAGGGTGTGCCCAGGCACACCCAGCACACCCTGTGCGCACGCCTATGTCACCGCTAGGCTTGTGACGGTATCAGATTTTCATGCTGCGATTAATTGATTAAGGTTTTGCCACGGTATACGGTATTATCACGGTATTCTATTATTAAATTTAAATTATTAAATTTCCACCTCACTTCAATTTCATTGCTGAATTTAGGGGCTTTGGTTCACTTATGCACATTATTATATAGTCAGTCAGTACAGACTCTGTGAACCAGGCCTAAAATAGGTCATCAAGCAGTGTCTGGCCTAACTGGTGATAACTGGTTCTGGCGCTCGGCTCCGATCCGATGGCCTGGTCATTAAGAGGGCAAATCCTTGTGGTCAAGAAGTGGTTAAACCTGAAGGAGGTGTTGTTTATAAATTACTTTACTATTGCTTTAGGCCTGGTTCACATGTATGCGGGTTGGTGGTTCACATTTGCACAGGCATAGCAGCCCATTGATTTGAATGGGCTGCTATGCCCTCATTTTCCGCAGAAAAAAGGTGCATGCAGCATTTTTTTAAAATTCAGTGGCCTTGAAATCCATCCTGCTTTTGCACCATGCGACTAACCTGCAGTTCCTGCTCTGGCAAGCTTTCTGCATTTTTTGTATACGTGGGCACGGCATTTAAAAATAAACAGTTTGCGTGTGCAGCAACGGCAGGTAAGTCGCATGGTGCAAAAGAAGGATGGATTTCATGGCCACTGCATTTTTTTAAATTCTGCATGCACCTTTTTTCAGCTGAAAACGCAGGCATAGCAGCTCAAGCCCATTCACATCAATGGGCTGCTATGCCTGTGCAAATGTGGGCCCCCAACCCGCATACATGTGAACCAGGCCTAAAGCAATAGTAAAGTCATTAATTGGTTAAACCTGCAGGAGGACCGGTGTTTTTATCTATTAATGACTTTACTATTGCTTTAGGCCTGGTTCACATGTATGCGGGTTGGGGGCCCACATTTGCACAGGCATAGCAGCCCATTGATGTGAATGGGCTTGAGCTGCTATGCCTGCGTTTTCAGCTGAAAAAAGGTGCATGCAGAATTTAAAAAAATGCAGTGGCCATGAAATCCATCCTTCTTTTGCACCATGCGACTTACCTGCCGTTGCTGCACACGCAAACTGTTTATTTTTAAATGCCGTGCCCACGTATACAAAAAATGCAGAAAGCTTGCCAGAGCAGGAACTGCAGGTTAGTCGCATGGTGCAAAAGCAGGATGGATTTCAAGGCCACTGAATTTAAAAAAAATGCTGCATGCACCTTTTTTCTGCGGAAAATGAGGGCATAGCAGCCCGTTCAAATCAATGGGCTGCTATGCCTGTGCAAATGTGGGCCGCCAACCCGCATACATGTGAACCGCCAACCCGCATACATGTGAACCACCAACCCGCATACATGTGAACCAGGCCTAAAGCAATAGTAAAGTCATTAATAGATAAAAACACCGGTCCTCCTGCAGGTTTAACCACTTCTGGATCGCAAGGATTTGCCCCTTTAAAGACCAGGCCATCGGATCAGAGCGCCAGGACCAGTCATCACCAGGTAGGCCAGACACTGCTTGATGGCTATATAATAATGTAATGTGGGCTGCTAGGCGTGTGTGTGTGTATATATATATTTATTAGAGCTGCACGATTCTGGCCAAAATGAGAATCACGATTTTTTAGCTTGGAATAAAGATCACGATTCTCTCACGATTCTCTGTGTAACAAAAAAAAAAAAAATTGGGATAACTTTACTGTTACGTTTTTTTTTTTTTTTTTATTCATTAAAGTCTAATCATTGCGTTTGAAAGACTGCTGCGCAAATACAGTGTGACATAAAATATTACAACAATCGCCATTTTATTCTGTAGGGTCTCTGCTAAAAAAATATATAAAATGTTTGGGGGTTCTAAGTACTTTTCTAGCAAAAAAAAAACTGATTTTAACTTGCAAACAGCAAGTGTCAGAAAAAGATCCAGTCTTTAAGAGGTTAAACTTCCTTTCTCCCTGGCAGAGGGAAGGAAAAGATACAAATGTAATCATTTTTGTTTATAGTTAGGAGACTTAATGCTGAAAGGTGTTAGCTGAGTGAGTGAATGAGTCATCCAGCTCACTGAAATGTATCAATTCACAAGTCAGGCAGACTTGACAGAGAAACTCGGTATTTTAAAAATGCCACAATAACAATACCGTGGCTATGCAATACCGCGATATATCGAATTACCGAAAACCGGCATATGTCTAGTCACCGCCACATCCACCACCACCTCAACCTCCCTCCTACTCCATATGGGCCTCGTCCTTCAGAGATGAAGAAGAACATTGTTTTATTTTTCTGTTTTTTTTTTGTTGTTTTAAGTTATTTCCCTATCCACATTTGTTTGCAGAGCACTTGCCATGCTCTTAATTACGTTTTGCTGCCATTTGCAGCACTCTAGCCCTTTCCTTTGGTGTTTTAGAGCCATTTTAGTGCCTTAAAGTTCGGGTCCCCATTGACTTCAATGGGGTTCGGTGTCCGGGAAAAGTTCGGTAAAAGTCCGGGACACGGACCCGGACTTTTTTTTAAAGTTCGGCCGAACCCGTCGAACACGGACATCTAGGTGTTCGCTCAACCCTAGTTGTAATGTCATTTTATTTATTTATATCAGGTACTTATACAGCGCTGTCAATTTACACAGCACTTTACATATACATTGTACATTTACATCAGTCCTCACCCTCAAGGAGCTTACAATCTAAGGTCCCTAACTCACATTCATACATACTTATAATAGGGCCAATTTAGACTGGATCCAATTAACCTACCAACATGTCTTTGGAGCGTGGGAGGAATCCAGAGTAGCCAGAGGAATCCCACGCAGGCACAGGGAAAACATGTAAACTCTAGGCAGGTAGTGTCGTGGTCAGTGGCGGCTGGTGCTCAAAATTTTTTTTTTTGGGGGGGGGGCGCAAAAAGAAAAAAATGGAATAGGCATTGCTTTGCGGCAAAAAACGCGGCAAAAAATTGCATGACTTTGAGGTCACAAAAGTGTGAAAGGGGCCTTCAGTAATCAAAGTATAGTGTGCACCAATTAATGCAGAGTTACTACAGTGTGCCCCCATTCAATGCAGAGTTACTACAGCATGCCCCCATTCAATGCAGAGTTACCACAGCATGCCTCCATCAATGCAGTGACCAGCGTGCCGTGCCCCCATCAATGCAGTGACCAGCGTGCCGTGCCCCATCAATGCAGTGACCAGCTTGCCGTGCCCCCTTCAATGCAGTGACCAGCTTGCCGTGCCCCCATCAATGCAGTGGCCAGCTTGCTGTGCCCCCTTCAATGCAGTGACCAGCTTGCCGTGCCCCCTTCAATGCAGTGACCAGCTTGCCATGCCCCCATCAATGCAGTGACCAGCTTGCCGTGCCCCCATCAATGCAGTGACCAGCTTGCCGTGCCCCCATCAATGCAATGACTAGCTTGCCGTGCCCCCTTCAATGCAGTGACCAGCTAGCCGTGCCCCCATCAATGCAGTGACCAGCTTGCCGTGCCCCCATAAATGCAGTGACCAGCTTGCCGTGCCCCCATCAATGCAGGGACCAGCTTGCCGTGCCCCCATCAATACAGTGACCAGATTGCCATGCCCCCGTCAATGCAGTGACCAGCTTGCCGTGCCCCCTTCAATGCAGTGATCAGCGTGCCATGCCCCCATCAATGCAGTGACCAGCGTACATGCCCCCATCAGTGCAGTGACCAGCTTGCCGTGCCCCATTCAATGCAGTGACCAGCTTGCAGTGACCAGCTTGCCGTGCCCCCATCAATGCAGTGACCAGCGTGCCATGCCCCCTTCAATGCAGAGACCAGCGTGCGTGAGTGCTCCCTTCAATGCAGTGTGGGCCCCCCCCCCCCTCGAGACCAGTGCACTTACCTGGAGCCCTGGAGCAGCCGCGGTGGCGGCTTCTCTTCAGTCCCGGCAGCGGCTTCTCTTCAGTCCCGGCAGCGGCTACTCCTCACTGTGTCCCCCGGCGCGTCTCCTCCAGTCCTTCCGCTCCCGCCTCCTCCTCAGCCAATGGCATGGGGTTTGCCTTGCGGCCAATCAGAAAGCACGTATCGGACGTACTTCCTGATTGGCCAGGAGGAGGATCGGTGTGACAATAGCGAATTTTCATTCGCTATTGTCACACAATGGGTGGGCTCGGGGCGCACTGCTCTGCGCCCCGGCTCCACCCTTTGCATCACCCTATTAGAGCCTCTGGCTCTAATCAGGTGATTTAAAAAAAAAACATTAAGCTCCATGTATCCGGCGCTCTGCATGCAGATTAGGGGGCTGGCCGCATGGATGGGGGGGGCGGTGCCCCTGCGCCCTCAATACACCGGCGGCCACTGGTCGTGGTTGGGATTTGAACTAGCCCCCTTCTGCTGAAATAAAATGTATGTTTTTTAATATACTATGTGGTTCTGCCTTCAAAGTCCATGAGGGATCTCGTTGCAATATGTGCCAATCTTTGTTCTAATTCCTGAAGAAGGGAAACCTGTGCAGCCTTTAAGCAGAGTTCTGCCCAAAAGTCGAACTTCCGCTCATCTGCTTCCTCCCCTCCCCCCACCGGTGCCACATTTGGCACCTTTCAGGGGTAAGGGGGGAACAGGTACCTATTTTTGACAGGTAAACTTCCCCACTTCCCGGGAGACAGCACCGCACAGTCGTCCCTCGGAAGTTCCGTCCCCTTTCTCCTTCCCCCGCCGCTGAACCAATGAGAATGCACAGCGCGCTTTGTGCATGCGCAGTAGGGAACCGGCTGTGAAGCCGACAGGCTTCATTGCCGGTTTCCCTTAGAGCAGGGGTCGGGAACCTTTTTGGCTGAGAGAGCCATGAACACCACATATTTTCAAATGTAATTCCGTGAGAGCCATACACTAAATTTCAGGGGTCAGGAACCTTTATTTAATATTCATATTCATGGGCGGCAGCTATACAGTGAGTAGAGGGAGCCGTGTGAAAGTGCCTGAAGTCCAGTCAGGAAGAGAGCAGAGCAGGCAGGTACTGTATGCAATGAGGCGGGAGTGGTGAAGCGCCTGCAGGCCTGCGAGTGAAGGAGGTGAGTATAGGTCCTGAGAAAATGGCGGCCAGTCGCTGAAGGCCTTTAGAAGTGGATGTGAGAGGCAGCTCCTGTGGGTCCCCAGGTGTCAGAGGGGAAGGAGATCATGTCTGTCGGGGGACAGGGAGCGGATGGCAGGTCTCCTTACCGGGCAGCGATTGCCAAGGCCCAAAGATGCACAGAAAATGAGCCAGACATGCCCCCCCCTTTATTAAAGATTTGTCTGCAAGCCAGATGCAGCCATCAAAAGAGCCATGTCTGGCTCGCGAGCCATAGGTTCCTGACCCCTGCCTTAGAGTGAATGGTGGTGGCAGCACCCAGCAGCTGATCCAAAAATTGGCTAGGGTGCTGACATCGCAGACTCCCTGGACAGGAAAGTGTCTATATATATTAAAAATCAGCAGCTGCAGTATTTGTTGCTGCTGACTTTTAATTTTTTTTTCCACTGAAAACACCACTTGAAGACCTCTTCTGCGGATACAATAAAGCTCCACTGAAGTGCAGTGGTGATGTGCTAGTAGTGACATACTGCTTCTTTTTGTCAATTATTATTTGTTAAAACTATACCATGTAGGCACTACAGAAAGTTCTAAGTTCAAAGTTCCAGTACTATTTCATTTAAAGTAATGACATTCTGCTATTTAGACAGCCTGGAAAGTCACATTTCAGAGAAAGGTTAACAATGACAGCCTGCATAACTTTTTAATTACACTCTTACTGTAAAAAAGGAGCAGACGTAAGATTGTACATTAAACTAGGTATGCCCAACTATTTATTAGAAATGGAATGTAGGACACCCCACATAGGAGCTACAGTTGGAAAGGATCCCCCACTCCTGCACAGCCAGGCACACCGAATCTTCACAGGCATACAGGGTCAGAAAACAGTCCGTAGCTTTTTTTTTGTTGTTTATTAGGGAGTTAACAATCTATAAGGATAGGGAAAAGAAGAGATGGGATGCCCACTTGACTTCAACAAACTTCAGGGACAACTTCCTATATACAGCTATATAGAGTCTCCTCTTCACTTTCCTCCTGCACACTCTTGGCTTCCCTCTTGCTCAGACTCTGCTGGTACATTCGTGGGCAAACTTTACAGTCTCCTTGCCAGTTCAGTAACGGCCCATTACAGGCAGGGACTCACAGCCCCTTAACAGTAGCACTTTCCCATCTGCTTCCTTTGTGGTCACTGATCTTAGCACCACCTCTTCAGGCCTTGCTAGCCCCCCTGGCTGCAACTGCCTCTTTCACCAACCTTTCTGGCTACCTCTTCCACTAGTCCACCCAACTCGTGTTAACACAAGAGGGAGTGGTCACCCGCTTACGCCATTGGAGAACTGCACCCTTAGCTATTTAAGAACTGTCAGATGGAGAAGCAGGCAGCTGGGGGGAGCCTTCGAAGAGGCCGGAGGTTCTTTTCTTTTCAGTTCCAGTGGTGCAACGGGCAGTCTGACTGACAATGAATCTACATCCAGGGACATTGTTTAAAATTTTTTAAAAGACTCGTATTGTGTCTTTAATCACTTTTTGGTGAATGGGTAGGCCATACTCATTCACATAGGGGGGGGCGGGGATCTGGGGGCCCCCTTGTTAAAGGGGGCTTCCAGATTCCAATAGGCCCCCGCCCGCAGACCCCCACAACCACAGCCCAGGGTTGTGGGGAAGAGGCCCTTGTACGCATCAACATGGGGACAAGGTGCTTTGGGGTGGAAGGGGCAGAGCCCCCCCCAGCCCCAAAGCACCCCTCCATGTTAAGGGCGTGTGGCCTGTGGCCTGGTATGGTTCAGTGGTTCAGGGGGGGGGGGGGCGCTCGGTAATAACCCTTCCTTTCCTGACCTGCTGGGATTCATTCTCAGATAAGGGCATCGTAAGGGTTTTCTTTTTGTTTTGTTTTCATAAATGTTGATTTTCCTGAATCTTGATCCTTGATTTCAATTATACATTACTATGTGTTTTTGATGGAGATGTATATGTTACTATTTTGTTATTTATATGATGTTACTCAAATATATTTTTTTACCAATGAATATTGAAATTCATTTGATTGTATTTTATGCTCCTAGTGGTGTCTATTATATCTGTTATGGGATCCTGAAGAAGCCCTCCTCCCTGGGCGAAACTGCGTAGATCTAGCCTCAGATTGACCCACATCTGATGTTTAACTGTTTCTGTGAGATACACTATATGATATGATGTAGTCCATATTATAGTTATTTGTTGTACTTTTTACATAACTTTTTTGATACTAATAAATACAAATTTTTATGTGAGTTGTAATGTCTTTCTATGCCGGACACTATTGAAATCCCTCTTCACTCATCCCTTATCTCCTATGGAGTAAGAGGGTGAATGTTCCCCACCTTTCAAATTTATTAACATGACAAATGTATCTGAAAATTTTTTTTTCTGTTCTGCACATGTCTATCCCCAGTCTTGCCAAAAAAGGAGCATCCAGTAATCCTAAATCCTCTCCGCTTTCCTGCAGTGTTAGAAAGGGACACATTCAAAAAATTTGTGTCGCCACATCCCCGTTGACTGATACACTACATAGTTCTCTCATGAGAGAAGGGGGCATATGTCCAGCATTTTCTCACAGATTGCTCCCCCTATCTTCTCCAGCTCACTGAGGATTGGCTGCTCTGTGCCTGAGAATTATTGGGCAATATGAAGTCAGGTGGTGCCTTCCTGGATCTCTGAGTGGTCAAGATCGTGAGGGGGTGTGACCAGCCAATGAGGGTTCACTTCTTTCTACTGTTAGCCTGGAGATCCACAGAGGCACCAGTGAGGCAAAGGAAAGCTGCTAAGCAGCGTTAGTGTGATTGCTGGGGGGAGTGTACAGATGGAAGGAGAATCTTGTGAAGTCATGAGATTTTCTGAGGGCTGTGACAGGCACAGGAGACAAAAAATGAAGGTACAAGTACTTTGATTTGGATTTACACTGTAAAAGCATTAATATGGTACATGTCTTTTATATTTATTGAACTTGATGTTTAGGGGCAACTTTAACTTCCTGGTTCAGCAATCCATAACCTGGTCCAGGTTGCTCATTCCATAAAGAATTAGCATCAGGGCCATCTTACCGAATGGGCACCCAGCCCCAGCCAAGCATTAGTGCCAATTCCCGTGTGCATCCCGCTGCCAAACTTAGCAGGTGGCAAGCGTCTGTCGGCCCTGTGCTGCTGGCAGGCCACTTAGGCTGTGGTGGGGGAACCCACAACTGCAGGAATGCCTGTCCGCCTCCACAGGTACGGGCACACACAGGACAGTCGAGTCTGACTCCCGGCCATGTGTGTGTGTTCACCGGACCCAGCCACCGAACTTGTCATTAGCTTGGCACTCTTGTACCAATAAATAAAGCCTTATCGATAATTTGCATTTTTATTCTCATGGGTGATTGTGTAGGCAGGGCCTCAGTGCACTGTATTGCCCGAGGCCCTTTATTGCTCTTAAAATGGCATTGATTAGCATCATCACTTCTGTGCGATTAGGTGAATATCACAAAAAAATTGTCCTTGTGGATATTCACTATAATCAAGCACATTGAGAACAAATATGTAATGGCATTAGAACAAAAATTTAATTAGGGTGGTTTTTTTATGGGATAGATAGTGTCCTCTGCACTCTAGAATACAATAAAGTAAAGTCATATGGATAAAACAAATATATAAAAGAAACATATATGTAGCATCCCTAGTGTATCTAGAGTTGTTAGGATTTTTGTGTTAGAATAGGTAAATTATCAGGCTTGGCTGGCAGCCAAGCCTGTGTGTTAATCTGGGTCGGGTGAGTGACTCAGGGAGGCTGGATGACTCAGCAGCAGCATCTCTGGTGACTCCCCCTGCTTGCTGGAAATTTGGAGAAGAGTCCAGAAGCAGTTGGGATGAGTGTAGGAGGAGTTGCCTGGAGTGTTCTGAGGGCCCTGACTAATCCCCAACAGATGGGTTGACAAGAAGCAGACCCCCTCAAGTACTCAGGGTCAGCCCAGCTGGGGCAGTGTGAGTTTGGGCTGAAGATGGAGATGGAGTGTTAGGCTGTTCGAGGCGTTTGAGAGTAGCCCCCTAGTGTAAGGGGGGTGCACTCAGGCCTGGGCTCAGGTGCGGAAGGGACCCCCTCTAATGACACACAGAGGAATCCTGACCAGGAGGCACGGGAACAAGGGGAGGACAGCAGGAGGACACTGCCAGGCAAATCTCCACGGAGAAAGGCAGCCAGGAGGGCTAGTGAGTATTACAGTCAGAAGACTGAGGGGTATGCCTGAAGGGACTGGGTGAAAGCAGTCTGGGATGGATACAGAGTCAGTTATAGAGGACTCTGGAGAAGTAGCCAGGAGGGCTAGTGTAAGGGGCAGCTGCAGCCAGGTGGACTGGCAGTGCCGGAAGAGGTGGTACTGGGAGCAGTAGCCACAGGAATAGGACAGCTAGCACCAAACACTTTTCTTTTTGCTACACTACCAAAGGGGCCTGCTGTCCCTGCCTGCAAAGGGCATTTGCTCTGGATCTGACTGAGTTTGTGTTGGATAATTTGTCAGTGCTAGCTGGTCCTGGGAGAAGTGTGTATATACTGGATGTACATAGTTTGTGTCACTAAAGATTTCTGTGATGATCAAGTGGGCATCCCATAGTCCATCCAAGTTCAATTCCCCTAAATAAAAAAACAAAAACAAAACAAAGCTCAAGGACTGATTCCTGTCTCCAGAGTGAGTGGAAAATTTGTGTGCCTGGCTGTGCAGGGTGGGACATATTCACCAATGGCTTCTATGCAGGTAGCGCTACATATACATAACAGAAGGATGTTTCATCTGCATATCAGCATACATTTCCTAATGTGTACTCAACATATAGTCCAATTGCAATCTGGATACCGCTCAGGCAATCAATGAATGCCAACTGCTGCAGGTGCACACCCAGACTCGCCACCGAGAACATGAATAGAGAAAACGAAAAAAATAGTGGCACACTGCAGGGAAGTCAAAGTATGAAAAGTGCTTTATTGGACACAAAGCCAAAAAAAAAAAAAACACAGGGAAAAGTAATTGACGCGTTTCACACGAATAGATCGCGCTTACTCATAACATTTTTCCTGTGTTTTTTGTTTTGGCTTGGTGAACAATAAAGCACTTTTCATACTTTGACTTCGCTGCAGTGTGTCACTATTTTTTCATTTTCTCTACTCAATTTATAGTATAAGAAATTAGGAGTTATTAATCCGAAACAGAAGGGTCAATAAATATTGATATGTCAAGAAAATGTCTTCTTTGAAAGGAAACATCAATACAAACCCTGCTGTTTCATTACATAGAATAGGTAAATGTAAAAATCCACTTTTGAAAAGGTCATATACAATTATGCAAACCCTTTCAATTTCCTTTTATAATATTCTTCTTTACTATGTTTTCATTCAATTACATTTTATAAGGCTCAAGAGGGTTAGGAATTATATAAGCTTCAATTGTCTTTGGTCTTTATAGAAACTCTTTGGCATGTGATTATGCAGTTTACAGTCACATGCAAATTAAACTGTATTTGTGTGTATATGTGTGTCTGGAGTATTATGGCAGATGTGCTTTGCAATCCATAGGCAGATGGTCTGGGATATTCTTTTAGCATCTGAGTATTTTCTGTGCATCATACACTGTAGCCAAAAAACAGGAGCAGAGGGGCTGTTAGCCAGTTCTTTTTTGTAATTATGACTAGCTATTAGTACAAAAGCAATAGAACCTTCAGTATTTGAATATCATCTTAGATGTTGTATATACTTTGTGAACCCAAATTCAAGGCTTTAACCACCCAAGGACCGCCCCACATACATTTACTGCGGCAGGGCGGCCCTTACGTATGTACCTGTATGTGACTTTTTAGAAAGGCTCTAGGGGGGCGCGCACTGCTGGAGCTGCCGTTGCCACGCTGCTGCTGTTATTAAACAAAGTGGGAGCCAATCATCAGGTCCAGCGGCCGCAATGGACACCCCCCCCCCTCGCGATCGTTCAGGAGAATGACACAAAGGCAGTCTGCCTATGTAAACAAGGCAGACCACCGTTCTGTCAGATAAGAAGAGAGAGAGAGATCTTGTATTTCTATTAATCAGCCACACAGATCTCTCTCTTCCTGCAGTCAGTCCATCCCCCCCACAGTTAGAAAGCACTCCCTAGGAGCACACTTAACCCTTTGATCGCCCCTGATGTTAACCCCTTCTTTGTCAGTGTCATTTATACAGTAACAGTGCACATTTTAAGCACTGATCACTGTATTGGTGTCACTGGTCCCAAAAAAGTGTCACGGGTAGTGTCAGATTTGTCCGCCACAATGTTGCAGTCCCACTAAAAATTGCTGATCGCCACCATTACTACAAAAAAACAACAAAAATAATAAAAAGTCCATAAATCTATCCCATAGTTTGTAGACACAATAACTTTTGAACAAACCAATCAATATATGCTTTTTGGAATTTTATTTTTTTACCAAAAATATGTAGCAGAATAAAAATTGGCATAAACTAATAAAGAAAGTAGATTTTTTTTTTTTTATTATTGGCTGTGTTTTATAGCTGAAAGTAAAAAAAACTGAATTTTTGTAAAATCTTACCTGTAAAATTCCTTTCTCTGAGTCCTCCGACAGTCGCCGCCTCTTCATATTCGTCACATATGGGGTATTAGACTTTGCTCCGAAGGAGTAGCTAGGCAACAGAATATGTTAACATTAAAGCTTTTAACATATCCCACCCTCAAGGGGTGGTCCCCTCAGTCAATACCCTCCTACTTCCTGCAACCATATCTCAGTTTTAGTGGAATAGCAGTAGAGTATACAACCAAACCCCAAAAGAGGGGCGGGGGCGGCGACTGTCGGAGGACTCAGAGAAAGGAATTTTACAGGTAAGATTTTACAAAAATTCCGTTTTCTCTTACGTCCTCCGACAGTCGCCGCCTCTTCATATTCGTCACATATGGGGACGTCCCAAAGCAGTGCAAACATGAGGGGTGGGAAACGCATCCGCGCCGAAAAGGCAACGCAGTCTCCGCATCAAAGAAAGGAACCTTACCAAAGGAAGGAAACCAGCTGGGCAACAGGAAAAACAAGTGCTCAACAGGAGCAACAACCCAGGAAAAGACAAACAACCAGGGGATAAAAAACTTATCCCAACAGCCAGTGGTCCCCACAAGGGACCCTAGGGCACCGCCGCACTAAGAACCTTGCGGCCAAAGGAAGCATCCGCAGATGCCTGAACATCTACTTTGTAGAATTGTGTGAAAGTGTGCACGGTCGACCAAGTCGCCGCCTTACACACCTGGGCTACAGAAGCCCCATGACGACAGGCCCAAGACGTACTCAGAGATCTAGTAGAGTGCGCCTTCACAGGCACAGGGGGAACCTTCCCCTGCAAAGCATAGGCCTGTTCAATGGTCAGCCTGATCCATTTTGCGATGGTAGAGGCCGACGCCGCCATGCCCTTCCGAGGACCCTCTGGAAGAACAAACAAGGAATCCGTCTTTCGAAAAGACTCAGTCGATTTAAGGTAAACCCTTATCGCCCGAACAACATCCAGAGAATGTAATCTCACCTCCTTTGGATGTTTAGGCTTCGCGCACAGCGAAGGCAAGACAATATCCTCATTAAGATGGAATTCCGAAACTCGTTTCGGAAGAAAAGAAGGATTAGGTCGCAAGACCACCTTATCCAAATGAACAACCAGATACGGAGACTTGCAGGACAAAGCTGCCAGCTCCGACACTCTGCGAGCCGAAGTGATCGCCACCAAAAAGGCGACCTTTTTGGACAACATGGACAATGAGATCTCCCTGATCTGTTCAAAAGGAACACGTTGCAACACAGACAGAACGAGATTCAAGTCCCAAGGGGGCAAAGGATCCCTCCTAGGAGGAACCAGATGCCGCACACCCTGAACAAAAGTGCCAACCAAGGAGTTGGAAGCCACGGGACGTTGAAACAGAACGGCCAGCGCAGACACCTGACCCTTTATCGTAGCCAGCGCCAAACGCTGATCGACACCCGTTTGAAGGAAGGACAGCACTCGGGAAACCGAGTACGTGCGGGGTGAAATAGGCCTTCCAAGTACGGTAATAAACCTTCCCCGAGGAAGACTTCCTCGCGTTGATCAAAGTATGAACGACCTCTGGGGAGAGACCCTTCTCCTTCAGGACCTCGGTCTCAACAGCCAGGTCGTCAAAGCCAGCGACTGTAAAGCAGGATGGTATATCGGTCCTTGAGACAGGAGATCGTCTCGAAGAGGCAGACGCCACGGGGCGTCGACCGCCAGATTCACGAGGTCTGCGTACCAGGACCGGCGAGGCCAGTCCGGTGCCACAAGAATCACCGTGCTGCGTTCCGAGTGTAACCTGCGAAGGAACCTGGACAGCAACTGAATCGGTGGAAACGCGTACATCAGCCTGTACTGATGCCACGGGGCCACTAACGCGTCCGACGCGTCTGCCCGAGGGTCGCGCGTCCTTGCCCCGAACCTTCTCACCTTGTTGTTGAGACGAGACGCGAACAGGTCCACATCTGGAAGACCCCACTTCGCGCACAACATCTGGAAGACAGCCGGGTGGAGAGACCATTCCCCCTGATCCAGGGTCTGGCGACTCAGATAGTCCGCCTGCCAGTTCTCCACCCCCGGAATGTGAACCGCCGTTATCGCCGGGACATGAGTCTCGGCCCAAGACAGGATGTCGGCCACTTCTCGAGCCGCTCGGGCACTCCTGGTGCCCCCTTGGTGGTTGATGTAGGCCACCGCCGTGGCATTGTCCGTCTGCACCCGAACCGGGCAGCCCTGCAGCCGGTCCGTCCAGCGATGAAGACAGAGACTTATCGCACTCAATTCCAGAATGTTGATTGGAAGGGAAGACTCCCCCTCCGACCAAGTTCCCTGGGCGGACAGAACGCCCAGAACACCACCCCAGCCCGACAGGCTGGCATCCGTGGTGATCACCGTCCACGAGATAGGACGAAACGACTTGCCCCCGGACACCATCGGGGACTGGAGCCACCACAGAAGGTCTCTTCTGGTGCGATGACTCAACGAGATTTGAAGATCCAGAGATTGAGGTCGCCCGTCCCACATGGACAGGATCTCCGCTTGGAGACCCCGCGTGTGAAACTGGGCGAAGGGAATCGCCTCGAAGGCCGAGACCATCAATCCCAGACATCTCATGCACGTCCGCAGAGACGAGTGCGGAACGTCCCTGAGGGACCTGACTTCCTCCTGAAGAGTCCTGAGTTTGTCTTCTGGCAGGAAGACCTTCGCCTGCACCGAGTCCAGAATCATTCCCAGGTAGGGAAGACGAACCGACGGACTCAGTGTCGACTTTGGAAAATTTATCGTCCAACCAAACTCCTGCAGAGTTTGCATCGTGACAGACAGGTCCTTCTCCAGACCCTGGCTGGTCGCAGACCGAACCAGAATGTCGTCCAGATACCCCAGGACAGAAATGCCCTGGGCCCTCAATAATGCCAGAACCGGTGCAAGCACCTTGGTGAAGACCCGCGGAGCCGAGGCGAGACCAAAAGGCAACGCCACGAACTGGTAGTGATCCTCCGCAATGGCAAATCAAAGGTACCTCTGGTGACCCTCGAAAATGGGGATGTGAAGATACGCATCCTTCAAATCGATGGAGGCCATGAATTCCCCCGGAACCAGGGCAGCCACCACCGACCGCAGGGATTCCATGCGGAACTTGCGAACCCGCACAGAGCGGTTCAGAGCCTTCAAGTCCAGAATTGGACGAACCTTGCCCTCCTTTCTGGGCACGGTGAACAGATTGGAATAAAACCCCCGAAATCTGTCCCGATGAGGCACCGGAACTACCACTCCCTGAGCCCTCAGGTCCCGCACCGCCAGGTGCAGGTCCCGCAAACGCTCTGGAGACAGTTGAAGATTTGAGGGAAAAAATCTGCTCTCCGGCCGAGAGAGAAACTCGATCTTGTAACCAGATCGAACGATCTCCTGAACCCATCTGTCCCGCACGCGGGCCAACCAGGGCTGAAGAAAACCGAGCAAGCGTCCCCCCACCCCAAAACTGGGTGAGGGCGCCCCTTCAGGCCGCACTGTTATGGGCTGCGGATCCGGATTGACCGGACTTCTGTTTTCCAGACCAGGGCTTCTTCTGAGAGCCTTGACCTTTGAACGGTTTGCCCTTGTAGTGCGACCGAAAGGCACGAAAGGACCCCTGAGGGGGCCGAAAATTAGCATGCTTCTTCCCAGAAGCCCCCTTAGCCTTGGGGAAATGGGGCAAGAGAGTGCTCTTACCTCCGGTGATCCCCTTAATCAACACATCCAAGGACTCCCCAAAAAGGAGAGACCCATCATAAGGCAGATTGGCTAAGGTCTTACGTGAAGACTGGTCCACCGACCAACATTTCAACCAAACCAGGCGGCGAGACAACACCGCCACGCTGTGCACACGTGCAGCCAACGGGACTAGGTCCAAGTCCGCATCACACAGATACATGACACCCTGGTGGATTTGACCCACCATATCCAGGGTCGCCGGCGAGGCCGAATCGGCCACTAGGACGCGCCTAAGCATCTGCGTCCAACTTGCGACCGCCTGGGCCGCCATGAGAGAGGCAAACAGAGCCTTAAGCATAGAACCCGTAACAGAATAAGTATGACGGGCAAGAGACTCCAATCTCCTATCCGTGGCATCACGGAACACAGGGGAATCCTCTGCAGGAATCGCAGTGGATTTGTTTAAAACCGCAATTGCGTGATCCACTGGGGGTGGCACACACCACCTTTCATCAGTGGAAGGCGAGAAAGGATATCGCAGCTTGAACCTACTTGGTACAGCAAAAGGTTTGCGCAGATTGCGCCATTGTTCCTTAACAGCGCGCTGAAAATCATCATTGCAGGGAAAAACCTGCGGCGCCCTGCGTTTTCTCTGCGTCCCATAAGCCGCCAAGGCAGCGGGGGGACACACTTCATCCTGCAAACGCAGCGTTTTTTTTTTATGGAAGCAATCAATTCATCCATGATTGCAAGCTCTTCAGGCGAGCCAGGGGGAGAATTATCAACCCCTTCAACTTCAGCCTCCACCTCGGACCCCACTAGATCCAGGGAGGAGCGGGACCCCGATAAGGAGGCCCCCGCCATAACAACCCCATCACCTTCACACTCAGAATCAGAGGAAAGAGCAACTCTGGGTCTTTTAGTAGATTGAGCAGCCACCAGCATCCGCACCTGAGCAGCAAGGCCAGCCACAATAGTGGCTAAATCCCCCCCTGGGGGGGAAACAGCGGTCCCCTGGCTTTCCACCAAGGCGGTAGGAAATTTGCCCTCCTGAGAATCCATTGCCCCTATAACAAATGCCGGATAATAAAGGGTTAACTGCCCCTTTAACACGCGCGGCGAACGCAGCCCACCGCACCACACACAAGCACAATGAGACCCCCACAGGGACAATAAAACTGACACAGGCAATGGATAGGAAGGATATAACCTGAGGAGACCCTCGCCGCTGCTGCTGCCTCGATCGGTGTTCCTGGAGAAGAGGAAGTGATGCTGCCAGGGCGCTCTATGAAAGCCTATGGGAGGCTACAAGAAAATGGCCGCCATGCATGTAGAACATGCGGCCGGAGCGAGTGTAGGCAAAATGGCGCCGTTTGGCGCCGAAACCGCCGCTCCACAGTACAGTAATGCACACATGTCTGTATATAAAAAAACATGTCAGATCGCCGCAGCGATCGCTGTATAATGCCCAAACATGCCACAAAACATGCCCCACAGCACACAGCTTCTCACACTGATAAGGCTGACACACACAGTGTCACACAGCTCCCCCCCCCCCCTTGCAGCCCACAGCATGCAGCCGAGAGATAGGGAGACAAACAGTGTGAATAGAGGCAGGTTACACAGTCCCAGACTGACACCCCCCCAGACAGACAGGTCCCCACATAAATACACTTACCTCACAGTGGCGTGGGGGACCCGCACAGGCGAACAAGCCGCTGCACATGAGGCAGGGAGAGTCGCATACAAGACGCACAGAATGGGGGTTAAGAAACCGCACAGCGTCCAGTGAGGTAGCCACCTCACCAACCATCCCTGCACCGAACAGGGATGGGTCGTTCACTGTGCCAGGAGCGTTACCTGGCTGAACGCTCGATAGCAGGCTGGGAAGCCACTGACCCACGACCTGCGACCAGGGGGATCAGCCCGAGACCCAGCCCGCATGATCCTCTTCATCCGAAGAACTAACTAAAGCTGACAAAAAGAACAGCTAAGTAAAGGTAGAGAGAAAACTCAAACAAAAAATCAAAAAAGAAGAAAGAGTCTGGGGCACAAAGCCCCAGCACAGAGAGAGCCAGCCACTCCTGACAAGCTAGACATTAAAACTGAGATATGGTTGCAGGAAGTAGGAGGGTATTGACTGAGGGGACCACCCCTTGAGGGTGGGATATGTTAAAAGCTTTAATGTTAACATATTCTGTTGCCTAGCTACTCCTTCGGAGCAAAGTCTAATACCCCATATGTGACGAATATGAAGAGGCGGCGACTGTCGGAGGACGTAAGAGAAATATTGTTTTTTTTTTTTCAAAGGTGTCAGTCTTTTTTTGTTTATAACGCAAAAAATAAAAACCGCAAAGGTGATCAAATACCACCAAAATAAAGCTCTATTTATGGGGGAAAAAAGGACATCAATTTTGTTTGGGTGCATGGTTGCACGACTGCAAAATTGTCAGTTAAAGCAACGCAGTTGCAAATCGCAAAAAATGGCCTGGTAATTAAGGAGATAAAACCTTCCGGAGCTGAAGTGGTTAAAGCTATGCTTCTGCCAGGGATCCTTCATCACCACCCAAAACCATACCCTATTCCCCTATAACTAAGGCCCCTTTCACATAGGGTGGACTCAAGTAAGGGATCTGCTCACAGATCATAGAGAGTTAGGGCAACTGGGATTATGATTATGACCCGCCATAATGTAAGAGTGTTCTCTCGAATGTATATGGGCTTCACACTATCTGATGTTTTCTCAGTTGCCCTAACTCTCTATGAACCACAGAATGCCATGGTCTCTCCGTACAGATGTCATATAGTACAGTATTGGCCATCTGGATCAACTGATATGGGTCAGTAACCAATCTCTTCCCCTGGGTTTCTTGGAGTTCATATGTATGGATGATCGTATGGTCTGGTATGGGTATGCTACTGTCACAATATTTATGTATGGTATTGGCAAGCAGTCATTGAGGTGAGAGTGCAGTACACAGCAGATATATATATATATATATATATATATATATATATAGATTCATTGTATTGTATTATATTAGCATTTGTATTTATCAAGTTTTGATCAAAGCCAATCATGTGGCCATGCCCACAAGGGAGGTATCTCCTCCCCTGATCTTAAGGGTCACGTGGAGGCTCTTTCTACTATATATACACCAGGGGTTCAGTCATGGCCCTTAGGCTCTGAGGAAGAGGCACTGCCTCGAAACGCGTTAGCCTTTCACTTTCATGAGATATCGGACTCTTACATCATGGATGCTGTTCGATGGAGTTGATATGCTGGTTTACATTGCATGTTTGTGAGTAGTCATTTTTTTATATTTTATCAAAACAGGCTTACTGAGGATAATGCGCTAGGCTGGTGCGCCCTTCTTTTTGTTTATGTCTACAGTGCTTTGTCTACCACCCCGGTCGTAGAGGGCAGCAAGGCTTGTTTTTAGTGGACCAAATGGGACTGGAGGTAGGCAGGTGTAAACTGCCACAAGACTGTTTACACCTGCTGGTCCATAGGGATAAATGGACCATCCAATCAGGTCCTCCAGAAAAACTGACAGAAGAACCTGATTGAAATGGTCCTGTGAAAGGGGCCTAATTGTTGCAGCAACAATTTAAAAATAACACAGTTTTTTTTTTTTTTTTACTATTTTTGTTTGTGTGAGAACAGAGTTTAAAGGAGGGATGGGTAGACATTGTACATTTGCTAGAAAGACAAAGTAGATCTAAAATATTTGGCACTAGGTCAGATTTTATGTATTTTTAGGTCTCTTTGGCCTGGGAAGCAAGGGGAAGTAAAAACAGATGGTTGAGACATGTTTTACCCTACCTCAACTATCCACATAACAGCTTGAGGGGGCTGTGCACATGACATAGCTGCATGTCTCAAGTATGGCAAATTTATGTAGCTTGCTGAGATGACAGGCAGTAGCACCTGTCAAACTCACCCATTCATGTTAATGGGGCTCTGCTGCAACCATAAGCCAAATGCTTGTCATGCGGTGCATTATTTCCACTGTAAATTGTCAGAGTGTAAGTGGTTTGTGGGTGGTCTGGAGCAGAGAGGGATGGAAGGGATTGAGTGGGTTCAGTGCCTGTATATACGTATTTTTTTGAGCATTTGGGCAATTTCTATATGTTTTTTTTGTACAATTTAATAAAGGATTGGGTAGCCTAAGTTGGTGTTGCTTTTCGCAGCCCTAATCCTCCTCTTCTTGGGGCCTCCTGCCAGTGTGCCTGGCACCTCCCCCTGCTAAGTGCCCCCAGCACAAGTTGCTTGTTTTGGGGATATTCATGCATGCTCGCTCCCGAGCCGACTCTGTCTGTCCAACGGCTCCCACTGCTGTGTCTCAGCCAATAAGGGGGCAAAGACCCAGGAGAGTAGCTGCTCCCATGTACATCACTGCGTCAGGCTCAGGTAAGTATTAGGGGTGTTAAGGGGGGAGGTGCATGAAGGCAAAAATCCTTCAGCCTTTACAACTACTTTAACTGACCTTTACTACACTGCATTGAAATGCACAAGCCTATCTACTGATTTGGATTGGAGCTGTCTATGTTACTTCTCTACATAAAGTCTGCTTACTGAATGAAAGGGCCCCATAACCTTTGTCCAATGAACTAAAGAGCGACTCAGAAAGCTGTAAGGCTGAACCAAGAACTAATAGAATGATCTTACTGTCTATACAGTCTGGTATACAGTATCTCACAAAAGTGAGTACACCCTCACATTTTTGTAACAATTTTACATTTTTGTAAATATTTTATTATATCTTTTCATGTGACAACACAGAAGAAATTACACTTTGCTACAATGTAAAGTAGTGAGTGTACAGCTTGTATAACAGTGTAAATTTGCTGTCCCCTCAAAAATACTCTAATGTCTAAACCGCTGGTAACAAAAATGAGTACACCCCTAAGTGAAAATGTCCAAATTGGGCTCAAAGTGTCAATATTTTGTGCCGCCACCATTATTTTCCAGCACTGCCTTAACCCTCTCGGGCATGGAGTTCACCAGAGCTTCACAGGTTGCTACTGGAGTTCTCTTCCACTCCTCCATGACTACATAATGGAGCTGGTGGATGTTAGAGAACTTGTGCTCCTTCACCATTTGTTTGAGGATGCCTCACAGAGGCTCAATAGGGTTTAGGTCTGGAGACATGCCCTGCCGCCCAGTCTCCGAAAGGAGGGGATCGTGCTCTGCTTCAGTATGTCACTTTTGTTGCCAGCGGTTTAGACAAATAATGACTGTGTTGAGTTATTTTGAGGGGACAGCAAATTTACACTGTTATACAGTACAAGCTGTACATTTACTACTTTACATTGTAGCAAAGTGTAATTTCTTCAGTGTTGTCATATAATAAACAATAATAAAATGTTGACAAAAATGTGAGGGGTGTACTCACTTTTGTGAGATACTAGATGTGGGTCACAAAATTGGTTGAAAAACAATTACACCTTACAGTTCACTTTTATGTATTTTGATTGCGTTTTTACCTCTTTTCCTGGATATCCACTTAAGATAACTGCAGAATAGGTGTTCCCATAATTCCTTCCTATTTCTGTTACATTATTTTACCATAGAATAATTCAAGAAGTATTTGGAAGTATTTGGACTGACTCATGAAAAATATTTTATATTTGCATCTAGAAAACGTTACAGGTCATTGCTGCCATACCATGTGCACGGAAGCAGAGTATCTCTAAGACTGTCAGACTCATCATCACCAAACCAGTAAATAGAATGGGACCTTGTCTGCACATGTATATTTTTTATATCGCTGATGGTAGAAGGTAGCCTAAAAGGACCAGGGTAGCCAATCCAAACCAAGGCTTTAGGTGACCGAAAAGTGAAACTGGGGTTCCAAACTCATATTAGATGGTGAAAGGTCCACATCACAGTGTTCTTAATCTAAGGTTGTGGGGTTGACTGGCCATAGAGAGCCAGAATAATGTCTGTGACAGGGCATGCATGGTCCTCATCAGCACCATATTGGTCCATGGAAACATTATGAAGGTATAGAACGTAAATGTTTGGCAACCATTTTTTATCCGAAATCCTATGGAAACTTTAAAACTAAGGGTGGAACCTTCAGCTTCAAACCAATTGATAGATAAAACAAACTTCCTTCAATAATATAAATATAGAATATTTTTTTTAAGAGTAGGACCTTTTAAAATGCAGCAGATGCAGTGATGACATACACAGTGACAGTAGGCTACAGGGACTTTGAACTATTAAGTTACTTATTTTGGTGTATGCTTTTGAAGCAGTAAAATGTCTCCAAGCTATTTCATAGCAGGACCTTAAGCCATCCAGAGAAATCAGGATCTATGCAAACAAAAGGCCTAAAGATAAATTTATTCATACAACTGTGTTTAGGCACAATAAGCATGACTGCATTAAGATATCACTGTTAATAAAAATGACTTCAACTGTAAAAGTTTGTCAAATCAGTGCCAAGCTAAAGGCACTTACGCATAAGCCAACTCTCTGGTGTCTTTACCTCTTGTATGGCTCACCGATGCATGACATAAGATACATGACACATATTTGAAAAACCTGCTTTAATGCTCCATAGGGACTGGTTTGTAAATCAGAACACCTGCTTATTCAGAGAATGAAAATGCTTCCAGCAATGATGCTGCTTCTATTCTATTCTGTGTTATGGGCTGCAAATGTAATCGCCATTTCTGCATTATTAGTTTTTTGGGTCATATTATGAAATATAGCATAAATGGGATTATATATTATGCAAAGCAGCTACTGATTTAACTGTTGGTTCCCATCCATAGCACCAAAACAAGGATTTATTTATTTATTCCTTATACAATCTAAAAAAACAAATAAAACTTGCGCTCAATTAATGGTGGCAATAAAAATGAACAAAAGTAAATAGCAGCTAGCACAGGTCAATAGATAAACCTATACAAAAAAATATACAAATAAAGTGCAGCACTAACAAATGATGTAAACTGATGAACATCAGAGGGTCTGCAACACAGAGAACCCATCAACCGGAGATCCTATTCTGTGTGGACATCCTTTTAAATATTATCAATGTCTCCATATGCCTTGGACACTTACCTGATAAAGCGTTGTAAGCTTTTCCATTAATTTGGAGACCATCTGGTTCAGGTAAGCGGCCATTCTCCTTTTGATTAGTGTCGGTGATTGCACCTATTAAGGATTGGGGAAGATCATCCTTTTCACGCATGCTGGGATTTGTGGTGCTTTTCTGCACAGAGTCTATTTGTTTTATCATCACATTTTATATATTTTTACACAAATGTTTATGGACACTTCATGGAATTTATATATGAATTATGCACTTTATGATCATGGTTTATTGACAATATTTTATGGACATTTATACATTTTTCACATGAACTTTGCACTTTATTATCATGTTTATCAATTTACATAATTTGTTAGTGCTGCACTTTATTTGTATATATTTTTTTATTATTAGGATGCTGACTTCTTAACGGTTCACACAAGCCACTAACATTTATCACTTCCCCAAGACAAGTATTTGTGGAAGCCAATAAATTAGGTTTATTCCATTTCTTTGGGATAAGAACATAGCATCTGAAGGAAACCCAAAATAGTGTACAGGCATACCCCGTTTTATGTATACTCACTTTAGGTACACTCGCGAGTACAGACACAGCTTGGTCAGCTTGGCATGGCACTACTCCTTGTTTTTAACATTGGTGTCTATGGGAAATCTTGGTCAGCTTGACATGGCACTGCTCCCTGTCTAACATTGGCGTCTATGGGAAATCTTGGTTGGCCTGACATGGCACTGCTCCCTATCTAACATTGGTGTCTATGGGAAATCTTGGTCAGCTTGACATGACACTGCTCCCAAACCATAAGTGACAGGGATACCAGGAGCACTGAGAGGGGACCCCGGAATACAACATATCCTTCTTTGTGTCTGGCCAGCTTGCCTAGGTAATCTACCATGTCATGGTCCTGGGTCCCCTTAATATGCTCCCCAAGTTTGGTGTCCTTGTCACTTATGGTTTGGGAGTAGTGCCGTGTCAAGCTGACCAAGATTTCCTATAGAGCTAGTGTATTTACATGCATTGAGAAGTGAAAAAAGGTATTGCTTCACTTTAAGTACATTTTTCATTTTACATACATGCTCTGGTCCCATTGTGTACTTAAAAGTGGGGTATGCCAAGAAGCACTTTCCAGTAAAAACAGCCACCAACAGAGGCTTGAGCATCAACCTGTTCAAACTACACAAATGTGAACCAAGGACCACGTGTTGGCCTTGCAAATTTGTGAAGCCAATGTCTAATGCTGAAAAGGTCCAGGAGGCACCCACAGATCTAGTGGAATGCATCTTATAGGGCAGGGATATGCAAACTGTGGCCCTCCAGCTGTTGCAAAACTACAAGTCTCATTATGCCTTTGCCTCTGAGTGTCATGCTTGTGGCTGTCAGAGTCTTGCTATGCTTTATGGGACTTGTAGTTCTGTAACAGCTGGAGGGCCACAGTTTGCATATTCATGCTATAGGGGAATGTGTACGTGTCACTGAACCCTTGGCTGAACACCTGGCAGGATCCAAGCTTGAGGTATACCTGTCCTTTGATGCATCTCCGAACAGCAAAACTCGGCGCCCTGAAAATTAATAAAGAGAATTTTCAAACAAATAAACTTATCGCTCTGGAGCAACATTGGGCATCAGATGAAGTCTGAATTCTCCTTGCATTATACACCAGAAAAAGCAACCAGGTGGCAGACATCCTGTTGCCCACTAGCCAGGCTATTGAAATGTGGATGGAATAGCTGAAGAGATAGAAATCTCTGATTTGACTGAAGGAAGACCCAAGAATAGGTCTCAGGTAAACCCTCTTGCTTCTACTGAAAGAGTATAAATGAGCACAGTCCATAGGGCAGAGAGAGCATCTGCCCCTTATTAGGTGATAGGGTTACAAGAGTCCAGTCCCAGAAAAAGACTGACGTTTTTATCCGAAACCAAAAACAGTGAGTGGGTCTGTATCTTGCTGAGAAATGTTTCACTATACCACAGAATAATTTTCCCCCGTGACTTGGCTGGTCATGGTCATGGACAAGGGCCCTCTTTGTAGCAGAAATAATTCATGTGGACAATATGGTGTCCACAAAAAGTTCACCCGGTTCAAGAGACAAAGAATGTATGTATGGTACCATTCCAGTCAGTAAACTGTCCATAAAAATTAGAAGCAATGGTCTAGCTATCACCTGACTGAGTTCCTTAAGGACCCTCGGGTGTAAGCCATCTGGTCCCAATGACTTATTTATGTTAAGTTTTTCAAGTCTATTTCTGATTCTGTGTTCTGATAGCCATGAGGGTGCATTCTCTGACGTGTTATTAACATTACCATTACAGTCTTGGTTATTATATTTACATATTAAATATATATACTATATACAGTGCCTTGCGAAAGTATTCGGCCCCCTTGAACTTTTCGACCTTTTCCCACATTTCAGGCTTCAAACATAAAGATATAAAACTGTAATTTTTTGTGAAAAATCAACAACAAGTGGGACACAATCATGAAGTGGAACGAAATTTATTGGATATTTCAATTTTTTTTAACAAATAAAAAACTGAACAATTGGGCGTGCAAAATTATTTAGCCCCCTTAAGTTAATAATTTGTAGCGCCACCTTTAGCTACAATTACAGCTGTAAGTTACTTGGGGTATGTCTCTATCAGTTTTGCACATCGAGAGACTGAAATTTTTGCCCATTCCTCCTTGCAAAACAGCTCAAGCTCAGTGAGGTTGGATGGAGAGCGTTTGTGAACAGCAGTTTTCAGTTCTTTGCACAGATTCTCGATTGGATTCAGGTCTGGACTATGACTTGGCCATTCTAACACCTGGATATGTTTATTTGTGAACCATTCCATTGTAGATTTTGCTTTATATTTTGGATCATTGTCTTGTTGGAAGACAAATCTCCGTCCCAGTCTCAGGTCTTTTGCAGACTCCATCAGGTTTTCTTCCAGAATGGTCCTGTATTTGGCTCCATCCATCTTCCCATCAATTTAAACCATCTTCCCTGTCCCTGCTGAAGAAAAGCAGGCCCAAACCATGATGCTGCCACCACCATGTTTGACAGTGGGGATGGTGTGTTCAGGGTGATGAGCTGTGTCGCTTTTACACCAAACATAACGTTTTGCATTGTTGCCAAAAAGTTCGATTTTGGTTTCATGTTTGGTGTGTCTCCCAGGTGGCTTGTGGCAAACTTTAAACAAAACTTTTTATGGATATCTTAAAGAAATGGCTTTCTTCTTGCCACTCTTCCATAAAGGCCAGATTTGTGCAGTATACGACTGATTGTTGTCCTATGGACAGAGTCTCCCACCTCAGCTGTAGATCTCTGCAGTTCATCCAGAGTGATCATAGGCCTCTTGGCTGCATCTCTGATCAGTATTCTCCTTGTATGAGCTGAAAGTTTAGAGGGACGACCAGGTCTTCGTAGATTTGCAGTGGTCTGATACTCCTTCCATTTCAATATTATCGCTTGCACAGTGTTCCTTGGGATGTTTAAAGCTTGGGAAATCTTTTTGTATCCAAATCCGGCTTTAAACTTCTCCACAACAGTATCTTGGACCTGCCTGGTGTGTTCCTTGTTCTTCATGATGCTCTTTCTGCGCTTTAAACGGACCTCTGAGACTATCACAGTGCAGGTTCATTTATATGGGGACTTTATTACACACAGGTGGATTCCATTTATCATCATTAGTCATTTAGGTCAATATTGGATCATTCAGAGATCCTCACTGAACTTCTGGAGAGAGTTTGCTGCACTGAAAGTAAAGGGGCTAAATAATTTTGCACGCCCAATTTTTCAGTTTTTTATTTGTTAAAAAAGTTTGAAATATCCAATAAGTTTCATTCCACTTCATGATTGTGTCCCACTTGTTGTTGATTCTTCACAAAAAAATACAGTTTTATATCTTTATGTTTGAAGCCTGAAATGTGGCAAAAGGTCGAAAAGTTCAAGGGGGGCGAATACTTTCGCAAGGCACTGTATTTGTGAAGACACCGTACCACCTAGGTGGAACGCACGCTGCACGTTTTGGTAGCCTGGTGGAGCTCAAGCCGGTAGTTATCGCTCTCCACTCACAGGCACCATTTTCAGCAGACGTGATGCCTAGATTTTAATCTTTTTTTTGTACTGTGCAATCAGCAATACTTGGTACCGAAGTTTTTTTCTCATGCACCAAAGTCACTTATGAACTTTTATTTGGACTTATTTGGCCCTTTTTTGCACTTTATGGCACATTTGTGATTTTACTATGATCTAATTTATTGTGACCATTTATTGATTTTATACTGTAATTTTTATAGTGATTTATTATCTAGTCACATGCTATACACATACATTGAATTCATTAATTTAATTAATTCTATATTAATTTAATCCATTTAATTTATTCTATATCACTTTATATTGCCCTAACATCTCTACCCAGGCTATTGACAAGCAATTGTCCATCCCTGGCTAGTAACAACAAGCGCTAGATCTAATCCCAACTACTTTGGGGTTTTTCTTTCTCTCTCTGGCCATGCTCTGCCTGCTTTTCTGGTACTGACTTCGGCCTGCTACTTGACTACAATTCCTCCAGTCTTACTGTTTATGACCCTGGCTTGCCTTGACTATGTCTCTGACCCTGGCATTTACCTGTATCTACATCCAAGTGTACTCCTGCCCATGTCTTCACACCAAGTTCCCAAGGTTCTTCTCCTGGATGCCAACCTGCAATCTGCCAACCACAATAATTTTCTGGTGTGTCTTCACCTGCTACTGGCATCCATGCAACTTTTAGCCTTGTGCTCTGTCACCATATTCAATGATGCTTGGACAAGAGCTGCAAAGGAAGCCTTCTTAACAGCTTGACCTCCAACCAAGATACATAACAGTCTAGTTCCCCATCTGATCCGCTCTCTCCTTGTAATTGACAGCAACTAGTGGGCAGATTATGTAGCCTCTCCTTATCACTGGTTGTTAAGGACACTCTGAACAGCCAATGGCGCTGCAGGGGGTGAGGTCTGTTGGGAAAGCTGAGACATTAGTTCTTCATTAGGTCCTCTCATGCCTTGTAATTGACAGCAGGCATTGGGCAAATTCTTTGACCAATAGCAGACTGTCTATTGGCCAAGGATCCACCCACTGCCAGCTGTCAATCACAAGTAGGATAAGACCTAATGGGGAACTAGTGTCTCTAAATCCTCATTTAGGCACCTCCTACCTAAGTAAAGAAACTTCTTGACCACTACACCTTCTTTGTGGCACCTGAAAGCCACAGGAGGAAGCTCAGCTGCACTGAGGATAAGCATCTGTATGGACCAGCATCAGTGTGCCTCCACATGCAGTGCTTGCCTCACAATCATGTACCTATTTCCACAGGTACATAAATCTGTCGCCCATATCAACATGTGTTATGCAGAAGCACAATGGGCACCATCTTTATGAATTCTCCTGATTGCCAGCTCTCCCTATCTACTTCTGGACACACTGACAAAGGGCTGCTGGGAAACAAGCCTTTTAAAGCGAGTGGGTTACAATTAACAAAGCATTCATTAATGGCCATAATATGCCACCTGACCTAATTTCATAAGCTAGCAAGTGCATTCTTGGTAGGGGTTTACTATGATGGCAAACAGGTGCATTCGTTTTCAGTAAGCAGGTTGGTTTCAACCAGAGTCCAAATGCCAACCCTGTTAGGGAACGTCTGCGTGTAATTGGCAGATTCTTGCTTGTTTTTAAGACCTGGGGCCAATTTACCAGGTAAGTTAACTACATTTGCTTTATTTATTTATTTTTTCCTTATGTTAAAAAATATTTTAACTAGGTTTACGAGAAAAAGCAGGTTAAGAAACATGCCAGACACACTGGTATTAAAAAAGTGGAAGCAAATCTAATTACCATATGCATGTAATGATAAGGGAATGATTTGCCCTTGAAATTACCTTTGCCCCAGGCTAGCAGCATCTGTATCTGTGTAAATTTAACAACATACATTTCATGCTGCCTGAGAGTATGGATGGTTGCATAAAAATTTGATTATAACTTGAAAAAAAAACCTAAAATAGTATAAAAATATAAAACTATGAAACCAGAGCTATACAGTAGAGATGCAATGGCTGTAGCAGAGTGGTTGTCTCTTCCCCTGCATTGGTTTCTTACTGGATGACCCTAAAAACAATAATTCCAACACACACCAACTGTTATTTACAATGTAATAACCTTTTACAGAATGGAGTAGAAAGCCACATAAAGAAGTAATTACCCAGAAAGAAAAGCAGGTGCAGGAATTATACTGCAATGGTTAATCAGTAAGATAATTATACTGCACATATTAGGCAAAACAGTATTATTCTGCATAAACAATCATTTTTATAAAGTACAACCCCTCCTGAACCTTGTACTGGGTAACCCTTACCAGAGGGAGATGTTGATAAATACCACAATAATAGTTTAGCAGTCAGTTATATGTTACCCTATTTCTTTTGTTGGCCAGCTTGTTGGGGCCCAACTGTTATGGTGGAGCGCTCAAGGCAATGTCCCTTAAAGGGTAATGCAGGATCTGCCACTTTGTTTCTTGCAGACAACTCTGTCTCACTTTTATCAAGGTGTAGTGCAGGCAGGCATCTTAAAGATCCTGAAATGTAGGGGCACTTTTAAGCACACATACATTTTATACAAAGTTGATTTCATATCACAATCTGCCACAAACTTTTAAAGGCCTCTTGCAAAAGTAGCCATACAGTTTTGTTCCCATCCGGGAAATGGTAACTTTGTAGCACAGTTTCAGCCACTGAATAAATAAAAGACACATATATAAAGCACCTAATAATTTTCTTCTTCACACATGACAGGGTTTTTAAAGTGCACAAAAAAAGGACCTTTATATCAGCATCACTAGCTTGCACTTAAAATAAAAATAGACTTTTCAAGAGTTAATTTAATATCAACGTTTATATGAGATTTTTGTGGTTAGGTGTACATTTACGTACAGTATGCCCTGCCTTTATGCACAGATCAGTATACCTAAAAATCATTTGAAAACCTTCCTGCCCAGCCTATAGTAAAATGACGGCCGGCGGGTGCACTGTCATTTCTGGGAGGATGTCATATGATGTCCTCCCAGAATGCGCCTCTCTCGCTCTTGTGGGGAGGCACGGACGCGCAATATGTCGCTGACTGTCACCTGACACAGCCAATGACTAATCACTGCACTGGCCCACTATCAGTGTCATGTAATCGCTGTGACTAATCACAGCAGATCACATGCCAATTTTAAACAATGAATGGCTTCCTTTCATGCCATCCATTGTATACAATTGTTTGGCTAGTTCTGTTTGGTCACAGTGAACACATGGCACAGACAGGGCCAATCACAGCCCATCTGTACCATGTGATTAGCTTTGACCAATCACAGCTAATTACAACAAAAGACACTGAATGAACTAGTTTCCTTCAGTAAAAATGGTTGCTTATACCAATGAAATTCATTGGTATTTGCAATCATAATGTGTAAAATAAATAAATATAATAAAACCTGATCACTTCCCAGAGTAGTACAGTGTTACTATGGTAACACTGTATTGCTCTGATCACAGTGTGTTAGAAAACGAAAAAAAAAAACATAGAAAAAAAATGTAATAAAAAATAAAAAATGAATTTAAAAAAAAAAATCGATTACATTTTTTTTTTTTTTACTTACTGTCACCAGTCAGTGTCCCTGCTCGCCACCACATCAGTTATATGATAATGCTGTACTTCACTGGTGACAGTATGTAAAAAAAAAAAAAAAATGTGGGACTTTTTTTTTTTTTTATTTCTTCATTTTCCAATAATTGTGACAACAAACTTCAAAAAACCCACCATGCCTCTTACTAAACACCTTAGACTGCCTACTTTCCAAAAAGACATCATTAGGGGGATATTTGTGTTGTACTGGCCTTTTTGGGCCTCAAGAATTGAGATACAGTTGGTGCCAGTACATCGGGATTGATCAGTTTTCAGATATACAGTATACCACTATACCAGTATACCATAGTTTTTGGACTTTATAATTTTACTACAGACTAAATAATACACAGTGATTTGGGTTATTTTTATCAAAGAAATGCAGCTGAACAAATTTTAACCTAAATTTATGAAGAAAGATTGTTTATTTGCAAAAGAAAAATGTTCTGCACTTTTTTGTTAATTTAGCAAAAAAAAAAAAAAAAACCCAGTGGTGATTAAATACCAACAAAAGAAAGCTCTATTTGTGTGAAAAAATTATAAAAATGTTTTATGGGTACAGTGTTGCTAGGTAGGAAGGAGGTAGAAGTTCTCAGTATTGAAGTGGTTAATGAGCAATACCTAATTGCAACAACTAATTGATAGTCAGCTTTTCAATTGTCAACACCTTATTTTTTTTTTATCAATGGAATTTCACCTAATTGCTACAGAGGAGATTTGCCTTTTGTAAGGCCAGTTAAAGCGGTAGTAAGCCACAGCATTAAAAAAAAAAAAAAAAATATATATATATATATATATATATATATATATATATTACACACAAATATGAAAAGATATATCAAACATAATCCTCCTTTCCCAAGTCTTTATGTAGTAACAAATGGTGTCAAATAATAAGACACATATTAACTTTTGATCATGCAAGAGGACAGTATTCTTCTTGACTAGGCTACTTTAAAATGGAGGGATTTGTGCTCATTCAACTAGATGAAACTTAATTTCTCAGAAAAGCAACTGAATGCAAAATACTTTATCACAATGTGTACAATAATGTGCCCCCATATATAAAGGCACATGTGGGGGTGTGCAGTGCAGCAGTGTATGAGTGGCAAAATGTATAATGATCATTGTTTTGTTATTTTGTTTCCCTCAAATGGCACCCTCTGGACATAATTCAAGGGGCAGAGCTAGTACAAAAAGTTGATATAATTCAAATGTACCCAGGGTGATATGACGTATAAATATTGACCACCCATTTCCACTATTCCTGATCTGCAGATGAACTCTGTCTTTCCATGGAAAAGGTATTTATCAGAATGAGAAAGTATTGAGCATTGGAGCTTTGACTGTGTATTGGCTTTGCTATTTATTACATTAAATTATTAAAAGATTGGGTGTTATTTTCCATTATAGCACTGAACTAATTTGAGACTTTTGAAAGCGCACACATAACATGCATCCCAGATAGATCTCAATATAAATATATGATTGGTAAATGGTGGTTGTTGGAAAAATATTTATCAGAAAAAACTTTATTTTTATTTGCAAGATAATAACGTAGACTTTCCTAAAGGGGAGATTGAAGAGGAAGAATATACAAAAGAAAGTAATAGGATCCATCATATCCCCTCGATCATACATATCCCTTAAGGTTATGTAAACCTAAAACTTTTTTAAATTATTTAATAGGATAGAGTAGACAATAATTAGGAACCCTGGCAGATTTTCTTGTAGTCTTTGTCTTACAGTATCATGAAGATTTCTCTTGTCACAGAGACACGGCAGAAAATAAAATGAGATCTCTCCAAAGGGAAAGGTTATCACTAGAAAAGGTTTCTCCCATAGAAAGATTTCTCTCCACCTCCTGTTTCCATTACAACCTAAAAATTGTGTGTTTCCCCCTATTTTCTGTACCAGGGACATTGGTCAACAGGATACAAAGTGAGGGTGACTCTCCCCAGCAGGGATACTGAGAGCAGTACAAATCAGATGAGCTCTAACCCTTACCTATAAAGAAAAAAAAAAAATAAAAAGTTCTGCGTTTACATACATAAAAAAAAAAAAAAAACCTAATAAACTCTAACTATACAATTCTGATTTACCAACCACAACCAATAACCTCTTTTCCAAAATCTGTTTAACATCTTTGCATTTCTATGATTACCACAGTTTCCCCAGATTCTAATAAAATGTTTGAAAGGGAGCATATTCTCCTAATGCACCTGCTTAGAAACTAGAAGGTGGGAGCTCTGATGCGAGATGACGCTCATGCATGCGCTGGTGTAAGCGAGCAGCCGACCGAACTCCCGCTGTCGCCTGATGTATACAGCAGCAGCCCGCGCCCGGCCGTCAGAATGCAGAGCAGGCGGGAGCTCCGTGCTGCTGACTCCTGGGCCTTCCGACTCCCCTCCCGTCGCCGTCGATGCTGGAAGAGCAGATTTCTCTCCCTCCTCTGGCTTGCCTCCATTAACGCTCAGTGTCCGGACTCCTCCCTACCTTTATCAGCGGAAGCCACAACAGAAGAAGAGCTTCTGGATTCTCTGTTTTCATTGAACAGCTGCTCCGAGAGCGGTAATCGTGCATTCAAAGGGACTTGAGTACATGTCGTTTGAAAGAGTTTTTCTAAGAGGGGAAGCTGTGGTGAAGACCCCTGAACCAGCTTAGTACAGTACTTCCCTCTCAGCACTATGCTTCTGGGGTCCCCCGTGAGGACTTTAACAGAGACAGATGACTCTCTATAATAGATGGTCTACTGCTGTTATAGCTTATATCTGATAACTGTATACTTCGAAGTTCTCCTCCCTATGAGCTCAGCTATATGTTTTATTTCTCGCTCCAAAAGGACATAGACTATCCCTGGCCTCTGCAGGCTGTCCCTGTATTGCTTATAGCAGTAAATTGTTCAGCGTTGCTACTCTCCCACTTTCTCCTAGTGAGAGTTGTCTACGGCTCTCTGGGTTTTCTTTTTTTTCTACCCTACAGCTGAGACCACCTGAGGCTGAAGATGAGAGGTAAATGAAAAGAAAAGTAACAAAGTAACCCAACCCACCCCTAGCCCTGGGGGCATCCAGCGCTACATGTCAGCAGAGACTAGCATGTTGGAAGGGGAGCTTGGTAGCCCCAGACAAGGGGCCTCAGTGCGGTCAGGGATGGGAAAGCAAAAACCAATAATGGAAGAACTTCCAGCTGGGAGGACCAGTGGCCTGGGGGCAGCTAGGCCAAAAAGTACTAGGGGAAACCCCCAGGGGGGACCCAAAGTGCAAAATGGAGGTTCTAAAGAAGGGAGTCTAGCCTTAGCAGCGGAAGCAGACGCTAGCTTCAAGGAAGCTCAAACAAGTATGCCTCTTATCGAAGAGGCTTTAGCTTGGTTGCTATACAAAATGGAATAGCTGCAGTTTGGGCAGATATTGGACAGGCACTTGGCCGAGTGCAGGAGACAGAGGGGAGACTAGATGTACATGATCAGTTATTGGAGGAAATGAGTAAACAGATGAAGTCTCTGCAGAGAGCTAACAGATCCTTACTATATAAATTAGAAGATCAGTAGAATCGAAGTGGGAGGAAAAATGTGCGAATAAAGGGTCTACCTGAGAAGTATAGGGAGGAAGAACTGTCAACAGTAATACGTGGACTCTTTAATCCTCTGATGGGAAAGGAGCCCCCAGAAATCCTAAAAATTGACAGAGTGCATTGAGTGCGAGGATACACCAGGCCGGGATGCCCCGAGAGATGTGATTGTGAGGTTCAATTATGTAGAGGAAAAGACGATAATTATGGAAAAGACCTGAAATTTGGCTGGGATTACCTTTGAAGGAGTGAATTTACAGTTATATGCTGACCTCTCGGCTGAAACCTCAGCAAGAAAGAGACTCCTAAAACTGCTGAAAGAGCAAATGCAGGCTTCCAACATTTCATATCGCTGGGGCTTCCCAGCCTGCCTTAAAGGGAAAAAAGACGGTCGCACTGCGGTTTTGAGATTCCTAGAAGATCTGACTGAATTCTGTAGCAAGTTGAACTTATCACCTCCATCCCTTCCGGGATGGGAAGAGATCTTAGTTTCCCCAATGATGTTAAGGGATAAACGGTGGTAGAAGGTGGAAGGGGAGGGGGGAGGGGAGAGTAGGATAGTGAGGGAGAGAAAGGAGGGAAGAAAGAGAAGAAGAAAGAGGGAATACAATGACACTCGGTATTAAGGGATTTATGTAGACCCCCCTCTATGCTTTTTTGCAAAGCTCCTTCCTTTTTTCCTCTCAGTTGGGGGGTTTGGTAGAGCGGGAGATGAGATAGGTTGTGGTGAAAATAAAAGAGTGTGTTGGCGGTGGTGGGGGGTGGGAATTGGAGGGTTTGTTTCTTCAGTGGGTGGGGATGGGTCAAAGCGTCGGGGTGGTTGCCCCCTGCAAAGGTATGGACAGGAGGTGGCACTTAGATGTGTATCACCAGATCCATACATTGAACAAGATTTGGACAATTGTTCAGTCCTCAGAGGGGATAACCTTCTTAGGAAGGGTGATGGGATGGGTGTTTTTTTTTTTTTTTAACTCTCCCCTCTTCTAGCAGGATTTTTTACCAGAAAAAGATATGACAGCTGCTCCTTTATTCGCTCATGGCCCTGATAAATCTAGTGTCATATAATGTTAGAGGCTTTATATTCCCTCAGCAAAAGACATAAGGTGAATAAAGAACTGCACGACTATGGGGCTGGAGTGGTTTGTTTACAAAAGACTCATATTACACATGTCTCAGGGATCAAATTGTCATCTCACCTTTTCCCTAAGTGGTTTTATGGCGATTTGGCTTCGAGCAACTCCCAGGGAGTGGTAATTGGATTTGATAGAGGTACTGTGTTTACACTAAAGGAGCAGCTGGCAGATCCTAAAGGGGAGGTTTTTGTTTATGAAGGGTAGGCTATTTAACATGGAGTGTAATATTGCAAATATTTACTCCCCTAATAGAGAGCCAAATAAGTTCTTGAGAAAGATTTTTAAAAGACTGATGACATTTAAAGAAGGGATGCTTATTGTATTGGGAGACTTTAATATGGGTTTGGATCCGCATATGGGTCCATCAACGGTTTTTCCCGTCTCCCACTACAAAGGCAGAACGAAATTAGGAGATTACCGGGGGAGTATCAGTTAGTGGACGCTTTGAGGATTAGACATCCGGAGCTCAGAGACTATACTTACAGTATATGGGTCTTACTCAAGGATTGATTATATCTTAATAATATCTATTAGTCTCCCTTAAAGATGCGACTATTAGGACCATTACACTTTCCGACCATGCTCCATTAGTAGTTTTTTCTATTATTGATACATCAGAGATCTCACAAGCTACCCTTTGGGAGTCACATAAAGCCTATGTAAGGGGGATATTATTAAGCATTGGGACACAAAAAAAGAGGGAAAAGAAGGAGAGGATGAACCACCTACTTAGGGAGATTCATATGCTGGAACAACAAACTAGACCCAAAGGTATCCCAGAGAAGCGAGAGTTAATTGAGAAGAGAGGGGAATTAGTAGCACTTATGGAACAAGAGACAAAAAACGCATTTCATATAGTCACAAAAGAAAAATACCAATGAAAAAACAAACCTGGAAAATGGCTGGCAAAAGTATTTGGGAGAAAAAAAATACATCCTATATCCCCAAAATTAAAAACAAGCAAGGGGAAATAGTACATTCATCCCCAGAAATTGCTGGGCTATTCCACTCATACTACAGTCAGCTTTATAATGTTAGACAGAAAGAGGAGGGTAGGGAGAGAGTAAAGGAGGACTTGGACGTGTGGGAATATCTGTGGGAGCTTGACCTCCCAAGGATATCTAGACACGAGTTAAAAGAATTGGAGGCCCCAATCACACATGAAGAGGTAAGTAGGGCACTAAAGAATATGGCCCTGGGGAAGAGCCCTGGTCATGATCAGTACTCCATTCTGCATTATAAAAGGTTCCAAATAATTCTTGTCCCCAAATGATGTGAATACTTCAACACACTATGAAAAGGGGAGAACTTGAGAGAGGAGTCCTTGCTTGCTCATATAACCCTTATTTTGAAGGCAGGGAAGGACCCTATGGCACCGAAGAGTTATAGACCCATTTCTCTTTTAAACACAGATATAAAAAATTTTGCTAAAATAATAGCAGAAAGATAAAAACCTGTATTGCCAAGATGGATCTATAATAATCAAGTTGGTTTCCTGACTGGTCGGGAGGGGAGGGACAACAGCCTTAAGTCACTAATTTCGATCTACAAAGTGAGAGAGAAGGGGATCCCGGTTATATTACTGTCGATAGATGCCGAAAAGGCCTTCGACAGGGTCGATTGGGGCTTCATGTTAGAAACTTTGAGACATCCAGGTATTGGTGATAGGATGGTACGAAGGATCTCTGCCTTTTTTTACCACCCAATGGCAAGAATAAAAGTGAATGGCAGTTTGTCCCTCTCCTTCAAACTATTCAATGGGCCCAGGCAAGGATGCCCCCTTTCCCTAATGTTGTTTGTTTTAGCCATGAAACCTCTGTTGGCAGCAATTCGTAAAAATTCAGATATTAGAGGGGTGAGAGTAGGGAGAAGGATGTATAAGGTAGCCGCATATGCTGATGATGTGCTATTTTTTATCTCCAACCCTAGGCTAACATTATCTATAGTGCTGCAGGAACTGGGGAGATATGGGAAGCTATCAAACTTTACAATCAATATACCGTATTTATCGGCGTATAACACACACTTTTTCCCCCTGGAAATTGAGTGCAAATGATGTGTGTGTGTTATACGCCGATATAATGTTAAGGAGCCATACCCGTACATATCGCATGGCGGCGCAATGTAAGGAGAGTGGATGTCATCGGCGTGCATTGCAATAGTCCTCCGGCAGCCTTCCTCTGCTACAGGGGAACATGTCACACAATGTGCAAGTGGATGTCTTCTTGAACAGTGCGGCATTCCAGACATCCAGCAGCCTTCCTCTGCTACAGGGGAATACAGTCACACTAGTAATTCTCGCGGCCGTCGGAGCGTAACCACGGTAACGCTCTGCACTGCTCGCGAGAGTTTGCAGACTTGCGAGAGTTTGACTGCTAACAAGGAGGTACAAGCAGTTTTAATGACAGGAATTTAAGTATGTGACAAGTACGGTACACTAGCTAGCTGACCCCCCCTCTCTGCAAAAGGCAGCAACCTTGTTTAGATTTGACCTTTATTTATAGCAGCAGCTTGATATTAGCTTTATGCTATTTTGTATGTTGTTTTTTATTTAACAACTTTTTATTTAATTGTATTTGAGTCAGCGCTGGGTGAGTGGGTTGCTTTTGTTTATTAACTTGTCCCTACTCCTGGTTTTATAGCAGTGTGCATTGATTTTTAAGGGGACCAGAGTATTAAAAGAAGTCTGCCAGGGGGGGAGCAAAGAAACACTGCCTGATAGCTAGTGTGTGAAATTTAAGTTTTTTTCCTGAAATTTCCTTTTTAAAATGAGGTGCGTGTTATACGCCGGTGCGTGTAATACGCCGATAAATACGGTAGCTAAATTGGAAATTTTAAATATTACAATACCAAAAAGAGAACAGCAGGCAATACAGCCTAAATTCCCCTTCATATGGTGTAAAGAGGAATTGGGATATTTGGGAATTAAACTAACCACATCTCCTGCGACTTTGTATAAGGTCAACTATGTTCCAATGCTTAATAGGGTGAAGGAACAGCTGAACTCCGTGAGACATAGACCTCTCTCATGGCTGGGCAGAATGAATGCGTTAAAAATGAACATCATTCCCAAGCTTGTATATATATATATATTCCAAATGGTTCCAATTGCTCTTCCCCAGGTTTATTTCAGGAAATTAAGGGCAATGGTATTAAAATATATATGGGTACATAAACATCCCAGAATTTCTTCCGCAGTATTAGCAAAAGGAAAAGGAATAGGGGGGTTACCTGTGCCTGATTTTAAAAAATACTATCAGGCAATATCCATAGTGCAAATAGCAGATAAGGAAGTTAAGAGTTGGGTGGAGATTGAGTGCTCACAAAGCAGGGTCGATTTGGGAAAGATGGTTTGGGTCCCACGGACACATCAAGATTTGAAAGGAAGCATATTTACATCTTATAACTCTATTTGTATGTCTGACATCCAGGCCACTCCCGAGGTCACCCTGCAGTCGCTGATTGTTGGGTCCATTTCCAAAATCAAAAAGGGCATCCCTAGGCATTGCTTATTAGCAGCCCAGGTAGCTATATCCTGTCAATGGAAATCTTGTTCACTCCTTCACCTTTTGGAGTGTGCCCAGATTCTTAACGATATCATGACATGGAAACACTGGCTGCAGAAGATAGTTTGGACCCCAAGAAAGTATGCACTACATGGACCTGTTGGCAGGTTTATAGCCGCTTTTTGAACTCTAGTAGGAGTATAATGTGTCCACCCTTCTAATGGTTTCCCTGGGGCATGTATTATATCTCTTTTTGTGGTGGCTTTCGAGTGCTTCTCTGGTCTTTTCTATTTTTCTTCTTTTTCCTTTCCCTATCCTGTTTTTCATTGCAGAATCATATAAAAGGGTCTGTTACATCCCACTCTGTTCCAGTCTACTATTTTGTACCATATACTGTACGTTATCTTTCCATTGCACTGCTTTGATCTCTTTTTCATGTATTGTCCTCATTGATTCTATGACATATTATGAAAAGTCTTTCACATTTATATCCTTATATATGTTAGTACCCTGGTATTTGTCTAAATATAAAGTTATTTGACTCAAAAGACAAAAAAAAATGTCTAATAGGAATCCTAAATTGTGGTAAAAAATACTGCGCTAACAAAAATAGTGAACAAATAGCCGCTGACACTCCAACAGACTGTGATGGCAACCAAATATAACATAAATTGTGCAGCGCTCAAATGTTAAAGTGAGTACATTTAGTAATATCCCATTGTACTCACTTTAACATTTGAGCGCTGCACAATTTATGTTATAATAGGAATCCTAGCAATAACCTTGGATGCTAGCTACCATTATAAAGCGGACCATTCTTTGTTAAGGCCTGTATGTTTCATTCCAAACACATTCAGAACTCACATCACCATATAAAAAGAAAAATGTATATATATCAGTCTTGAATGATGAAATAAACCTCAAATTGCAAACATTCTGTTTCAAGTATGCCAAAAGGCATCAGTCTTCATTCCTTTTCCAGCTTTAAATAACACATCAGTATTTCAATATAAAAAAGACTGATGATTTGCATGGTTGGCCTTTTCCATAGATAGGGCATTGGCCCCCCTAGATATTTAGCTTTCATAGAAACGCCAAGCGTTTATAATGAAAAAGTGTTTTTACCCACGCTATGGCTAAGTGTTGTTTGCACTTGTTAAATATATATCAACCTTGTGGTGATAAATCAAGAAATGTGTAAAATAATAAAGCTGCTATTATACACCAACCTTACAGTGATAAATAAAAAAAAATATATATATCAAAGGTGATTGGAGCTGCTGCTGTGGTGAAAGGTCATTAAACCTCATCAGCTGTCAGCAAATTAAATTAAACTCAGCACTGCTTCCACATACTACATTGCATATGTTATATATGTGAACACAAATATTTAAAGTGCCAGTGCATTCATCAAAAATTAGTAGTTGCCAGCTGAACACTGGCACTTTACTCGCAGTTATGGAATACTAATTTTTGATGAATGCACTGGCACGTTATCTATTTGTGTTCACATATATAACAAATGCAATGTAGCACGCGGAAGCAGCGCTGAGTTTAACTTAATTTGCTGGCAACCAAGCATTTATCGATAGCAATACTTGAATGAGTAGTTATTTATGACCAGATAATATACAGTATCTGCAAGGGATAAGCAATTGTTTCAGTTCAAAAATTGAACTTTTGCTTGTCCAGGTTTTAGAATGGCAGATTTTTAGCTTGTTTGGCAGGTGCCAAAAAGGATATATATTAGTGCTTTTTTCCATGGTTTGTATATATGGGAGGTTCCTTCCTCCACTGTCAATGGTTGTTAGGGATGCAGCAGTTGGAGCCAGCACCTGCCATGTCCTTGGAAACCAGTGATGTCACCTGGCCCATTCATTTGCTAAACATAAGGCCAGGGAAAGTGGGGTAAGGGCAGGGATAGTGGATGGTGTGCTTCCACTTAACCATATTTAATTAGTGGACATGGCCACATGGCCATATTTGGGTAATGAACATAGCCACATGGTCATATATAGGCTATGTATGTGAAAATGGCCATATTTGGTCAGTTACTTCCCTGTGTATACCCAACGCCTTTATTTACATCTAGTGGCAGATACCAGAACTATTATTCTTGGTGAGTGTAGAGTCGAGATTGGATGTGTTCGTCATTCAGTAGTATTCAGGAGGTTAAAACAAACTCGCAGCTGCAGCTGTAGGCTTGATACTGTTTACTTCTTAGATGGCAACCAGCTTTTCAGTAAAAGCAATATATATTATACATTTATTAATACTATGAATCTTTTTATTAATACACACCACATCTTTATATATTTATTAGATCAGAAAGATATCAGAATGATACATTTCTTGATACAGATAGATATATTTTTAATGTCAGTAGACCAGACAATGCGAACCCGAAATTTTGCAGTTTAGAAGTATACATTGGTAATCATAGTTTTGGTACATCTTTAGCTTTTTACAGAGGAAGAAGAAAATTATGGCTACAACTATGCTTATCCTTATTATATTTTTTTTGATAAATGAGCTAAAAACAGTGCACAGTAGTTAAATAGGGTTTGGATAACAAGTAGAAACTTGGCCCTGAATTTATGAGCAAGCTGCCTATTGTTCCCCTTCTGAGCAGTGGTGTTACTTGATCTCATGCTTTTGCTTCTCTGTGACATGTAAGGTGAAACTATACTTTCACTGCTGGGCAGGAGATCACCCCACCTGACAGCACATCGTGGATCGGGTGGACAGATTACTGGGTGGGGCTGGGGAAGACCCAGCTGTCATGGTACACGTGGGTACCAACAACACAGACCTGCTCACGGATATAGAAATACGGGGCAACTTAGGAAACAGTGACCATAGGTCAATAAGTTTCATTATTAATTACAGTAATAGGAAGCAGAGGGGTAATATAAGGACGCTGAATTTCAAAAGAGCCAATTTCCCAAAACTGCGCTCGCTGCTAGAAAATATCAATTGGGATAGAACCCTGGGAACAAAGAACACGGAGGAAAAATGGGAATGCTTCAAGAGCATACTTAACAAGGGGATTGACCAGTGCATTCCAAAGGGAAATAAATTTAAAAGAGCAAAACTAAACCCTGGGTGGCTAAACTCCAACATGAAAATGCATATTAGTGCTAAAGAAAAGGCCTTCAAAAAATACAAGACTGAGGGGTCATTGGCGGCATTTAAGCATTACAAAGAGTGTAATAAGAAATGTAAAGATGAAATCAGGGCGGCTAAAATAGAACACGAGAGACATATAGCGGAGGAGAGTAAAAAGAACCCCAAGAAGTTCTTTAAGTATATAAACAGTAAGAAAGCGAGGCCAGAACACATTGGCCCCATAAAAGATGACAAAGGAAATATGGCCACTGAGGACAGAGAAAAGGCGGAAGTGTTAAATAATTTCTTCTCTTCAGTCTTCACAAAAGAATCGGGGGGCTACACGAACCTAGCTTGTAAGGCCGAACTAAACAACACACCTCAGGAAATACGGCCATGGCTAACAGAAGATAGACTTAGAACTAAACTAGAGAAACTTAACATAAATAAATCACCGGGACCGGATGGCTTGCACCCGAGGGTTCTTAAGGAGCTCAGCCAGGTGATTGCCAGACCATTATTCTTGATCTTTAAGGATAGTTTACAGACGGGTATGGTGCACGCTGATTGGAAAAAAGCCAACGTGGTACCAATATTTAAAAAGGGGCCGAGATGTAACTATAGGCCGGTCAGACTAACATCTGTAGTCTGCAAGATTTTGGAGGGGATGTTAAGGGACCACATACAGGACTTTAGTAATGAAAACTGTATTATTAGTAGTAATCAGCATGGATTCATGAAAAATCGTTCTTGCCAAACCAATCTATTAACCTTCTACGATGAAGTGAGCTGCCACCTAGATAAAGGTAAGCCTGTGGATGTGGTGTATCTGGACTTTGCAAAGGCCTTTGACACCGTTCCCCACAAACGCTTACTGTACAAATTAAGGAAGGTAGGTATGGACGATAAGGTGAGTACCTGGATAGAGAACTGGCTCCAGGGGAGAGTCCAGAGGGTGATGATTAATGGGGAGTACTCGGATTGGGCGGGTGTGGAAAGTGGGGTCCCCCAGGGTTCTGCCCTGGGACCAATCCTGTTTAATTTATTCATAAATGATCTAGAGGAGGGGATATCTAGTACAATCTCAGTATTTGCGGATGATACTAAACTAAGCATGCCAATATCTTCTATGCAGGATGTGGAAACCTTACAAACAGACCTGAACAAAATAATGGGGTGGGCAACTACATGGCAGATGAGGTTTAATGTTGAAAAATGTAAAGTAATGCACTTGGGGGCCAGAAACCAGAAAGCAAGCTACTCACTAGGGGGGGAACCTCTGGGTGAGTCTAGGATGGAAAAAGACTTGGGGGTACTGGTAGACAACAGGCTTGGCAGTGGCATGCAATGCCAAGCCGCTGCAAGCAAAACCAACAGAATACTGGGATGTATAAAAAAGGGGATTCACTCCAGAAATAAAGAGATTATTCTCCCTCTCTACAAGACTCTGGTCCAGCCACATCTGGAGTATGCTGTCCAGTTCTGGGCACCGGTCCTCAGGAAGGATGTGCTGGAATTGGAAAGAGTCCAGAGAAGGGCAACAAAAATAATAAGGGGAATGGAGGACATCAGCTATGAGGAAAGACTACAAGCACTGAACCTATTCTCTCTGGAGAAGAGACGCTTGAGAGGGGATATGATATCAATGTACAAATTCTGTACTGGCGACCCTAGCATAAGGAACAAACTATTCAGAGAAAGGAGATACAATAAGACACGTGGCCACTCACTAAAACTAGAGGAAAGGCGGTTTAACCTTAAAATGCGTACGGGGTTCTTCAATGTAAGAGCGGTAAGGATGGGGAATTCTCTTCCACAAGCAGTCGTATCAGCAGGGAGCATTGATAGTTTCAAAAAACTATTAGATGGGCACCTTAGAGACCACAACATACAGGGGTATACAATGTACGGTTAAAAGCAAACACGCACACACATCATAGGTTGAACTGGATGGACTGATGTCTTTTTTCAACCTCACTAACTATGTAACTATGTAACTATGACAGTGCTGACATAATTGAAGTGATGGATGCTGGAATGCTCTGTGTTCCAACACCTAAAACTTTTTTTTTTTTTTATTGATGCTTGCTGTCATTATGTATTTGCAGGAGTAAGCAGATGTTTTTTTTTTTTTTCACAGTCTAAAAACTATTGATGGCTGGCAACCCTGTTTATGAGTATGTGATGATCAATACAGTAAAGCCATGTTACAAACAAGAGAGGAAAAACAAGTTTATAAAAATGTTATTCACTTGTTAATGCAGTAAAATAAAATCAAAGAGAGGCAGAGAGGCAACTAGCCTTATCTACATTCAACTTAACAGAAAATCGAATACTAAAATTAAAGTGTAGGAGGTAACTGCAGTTTTAACCAGCTGGTAAAATGTTCAAATGTGTTATTTGCAATTTATAAGACCCAAGTGAACAATTTAAGGAAAATACCAGCAGAGCTCTGCAGCAAGCGGTATTTGTAGACTGAATTTTCTTACATGCTGCTGTTAAAAAAGGAACCAGTCCAATTAAAATAATTGCACACCTAAAAAGTGACACATGTATAACTATTGAAAGGAAATGTCAAATGCCAATCAGGCTTAGCTAAAAAAAATTAAAGTTTAGTTTGATTATTAGCATCAAACAGAAAAAGTTGCGTACAGATTTGTCAAAAGTGTAAAGAATATATTGCTAAAAAATTGGAAAAATAATTCATAGCTGGTGGTTTGTACAGTGGCAGTCATACAAAAATGAAAGAATAAAAAAACTTTCTAGTTCACTAATGAATTCTACAGTCATTCATGTATAAGAAGGTTTTTCAGCAACAACTTCTCCATTTGGCCCTCTGTCGGTTTTTGCATTTAGGGCTCTTTTTTCTAAATGCCTTTTCTTGAGCATTCTTTGGCACCTTTAAGATAAGTGAACGCATTGCCAAGGACAAATGCTCAGTTGGTAGTAATTTAGAGAATGTGCTAATCACGGAATTCTTTGTTTTTATCTCACGCTGATTCCTCCAACCTTAGCAAATTCCAATATTTTCGTGTCTTCCGACTTTTCCTTTCCCAGCTGGTCTTGCCTCCTACTGATTTTTCCTACACACTATTTCCTCATTGGTGCAGCCATTGCTGCCCATGGTATGGGTTTTTCGGATGAGAGAGATGGCTTTTAGGTAGACAGGAATAATTTCAAAATTTCTGCTATATGTTCGTCCTCACCTTTTGTTCTGATTTAATGTTTCTCTCCAGCATTACTTTAGATCATCGCTGACTCCTTCCTTTATTGGGCCTCTTACCACGCTGAATTTTGACACTGTTGGGAGAATTTTCCTTTGCAGTTGGAAGAATTCGTTGTTGCAGTTTTCATGGCCTTCCCTGGGTTGCTGGTATTACCTGAGACAATTGGTTTTAGGTCCCTTCATTCTTATCATTCATGTATAGGGAACAAATATGGGCATTACCGGTCTGTAGGTTCAATCTCCCCAGTTAAGCATGTGATTTGCTCGATGTTGTGACACTTTTACCAATCTATCGTTTGGTCCAACATTGTCCCCTTTTTCTGGTTTTGGCTCGTCGCATACTTTGTTCTTGTTTCTATTTCTTGTTTGGAGCTTTTTCACCGCAAGGTGAATAAAGGTGTACCGAACTGTTCGCCGGCGGACAGTTCCCGGCGAACTTAGCATGTTCGCGTTTGCCGCTGCGGGCAAACATATGCGATGTTCGGTCCGCCCCCTATAATACATCATTGAGGCAAACTTTGACCCTGAACTTCACAGTCAGCAGGCACATTTCCAGCCAATCAGCATACCTCCCTCCCACATCCTCCAACCTCCTATAAATAAGCAAGGGCAGCATCCATCTTAGATCATTCTGAAGCAGTGTGTGTTAGTGAGAGCAGGGAGAGCTGCTGCTGCTGCTGCTGTTAAGCTAGGGACAGTTGTTAGTCAGTGTTCCTGGTCTTGCAGTGTTCTTGGTCCACTACTGCTGTAAGGACAGCATCCTGACAGCACCCCAAAAAGCCCTTCTAAGGGCTGGTATTTGTGTAATTTATATATATATATATATATATATATATATCTAGTGTCCCCAAAAGCCCTTTTAAGGGCTGGTAATTGAGTTTTTTCTTTTTATATATATATATATATATATATATATATCTATCTATTGTACACTGCAGTTGCCTGCCCGCTGTGTGTGAGAGGCCACAGACCCACCACAGACTGTACTGTGTGCACACCACACTCATTTCGGGTGGCACAGGCACAGTACCTTGCATTTTAAAAAATATATTTTTTTTCCTCTGTCATAATTGCAGTGAGTGCTGTGTCAGGTCCACAGAGTGCACTGTACCCACTGCAGTGCACTGCCCACCACTGATATATATACGGTGGCACAGCATCTTTTTGCAAATTGAAAAAAAAAAAATATTTTTTATTATTGCAGTTGCCTGGGCTGCCAGTGAATGTCAGGTCCACAGAGTGTACTGTGCCCACTGCAGTGCCACTGCGTGCCCACCCACCACTAATATATACGGTGGCACAGCAGCTTGCAAAGTAAAAAAAATATATATTATTTTTATAATTGCAGTTGCCTCGGTGCCAGTGACTGTCAGGTCCACAGAGAGTGTACTGTGCCACTGCCCACCCACCACTGATATATAAGGTGGCACAGCAGCTTGCAAAGTAAAAAAATATATATTTTTTTTATAATTGCAGTTGCCTGGGTGCCAGTGACTGTCAGCCCGACACGTTGGAATTCAACACTGCTAATGTTCGACCGCCTGCTCCAACAAGAAAAAGCGGTCAATGAGTATTTGTATGACCGGGGTGCTAGGACAGCCTCTGCGGAGCTGGGTATTTTTTTTGCCACGTTACTGGACGCTCATGCGCAATGCCTGTAGGCTCATGCGTCCTTTTGAGGATGTGACAAAGCTAGTCAGTCGCACCGAAGGCACCATCAGCGACATCATCCCATATGTTTTCTTCCTGGAGCGTGCCCTGCGAAGAGTGCTGGATCAGGCCGTAGATGAGCGTGAAGAGGAAGAGGAAGAGTTGTGGTCACCATCACCACCAGAAACAGCCTTACCATCGCTTGCTGGACCTGCGGCAACACTGGAAGAGGAGTCTGAGGAAGAGGAGTCAGAGGAGGAATGTGGCTTTGAGGAGGAGGAACACCAACCACAGCAGGCATCCCAGGGTGCTCGTTGTCACCTATCTGGTACCCGTGGTGTTGTACGTGGCTGGGGGGAAGAACACACCTTCAATGACATCAGTGAGGACGAGGAATTGGACATGAGTAGCTCGGCATCCAACCTTGTGCAAATGGGGTCTTTCATGCTGTCATGCCTGTTGAGGGATCCTCGTATAAAAAGGCTGAAGGAGAACGACCTGTACTGGGTGGCCACGCTACTAGACCCCCGGTATAAGCAGAAAGTCTCTGATATGTTACCTAATTACCGGCAGGCGCAAAGGATGCAGCAGCTACAAAATAAGTTGAAAAGTATGCTTTACACAGCATATAAGGGTGATGTCACAGCACAACGGGAATCCAACAGGGGAAGAGGTGAAAGTAATCCTCCTCCTACCACCACAACCACGCCGGCAAGGACAGGACGCTTTACAGACGTCTTGTTGATGGAGGACATGCGGAGCTTTTTTAGTCCTACGCATCGCCACAGCCCTTCGGGGTCCACCCTCAGAGAACGACTCGACCGACAGGTAGCAGACTACCTTGCCTTAACTGCAGATATCGACACTCTGAGGAGCGATGAACCCCTTGACTACTGGGTGTGCAGGCTTGACCTGTGGCCTGAGCTATCCCAATTTGCCATTGAACTTCTGGCCTGCCCCGCTTCAAGTGTCCTGTCAGAAAGGACCTTCAGCGCAGCAGGAGGTATTGTCACTGAGAAGAGAAGTCGCCTAGGTCAAAAAAGTCTCGATTACCTCACCTTTATTAAGATGAATGAGGCATGGATCCCGAAGGGACTGACAGTGGGGGATGCATTTGACTAAAAAAGGCCTGATGACTCTGAGATGCCTTGGGCTAAAAATGGTCCACACGCTGCTGTATTTAATCTCTGCATGCCAGATGACTTGCGTGACGTCTCCGCCACCAACTACGGTTCAAGCCGCAATGTTTTAGTGCACTTTCTGCCTTGAAAACCTCAATTTTTCCGGTATGCAACAATACCTATTTTTTCATGCATGTGTACATGCCTAATTTTTCTGGCCTCTGGTGCTACACTGTGGCTGCAAAAAAACAAAAAAAAAAAAGGCACATACATGTGTCAATTCCCCTTCGTTATCGTTACCTTGTTGTGGTGAAGGGGCTTGCATATCACAATGAAGCAATCACCTCTAGGAGTGTGTTGGCAATGTTGGCACACCCCAGATGATAAGGTCGTTGCTTCATTGTGAACAGACCAAAAGCGATCAGCATGATAATTTTTCATAGAAAAAACATTAATTTTCTTTAATTAAAAAAAAAGAGGACAGCCTCTGCGGAGCTGGGTATTTTTTGGCCGCGTTACTGAATGCTCATGCACAATGGCTGTAGGCTCATGCGTCCTGACAAACCTGGTCGGTCGAACCCAAGGCAACATCATCGACCTCATCCCATATGCGTTTTCTCTGGAGCGTGCCCTGCGAAGAGTGCTGGATCAGGCCGTAGATGAGCATGAAGAGGAAGAGTTGTGGTCCCCATCACCACCAGAAGCAGCCTTGTCGTTGTCGATTGCTAGACCTGTGGCAACGCAGAGAGAGGAGTCTGAAGAAGAGAAGTCAGAGGAGGAAGGTGGCTTTGAGGAGGTGGAAGACCAACCACAGCAGGCGTCCCAGGGGGCTTGTTGTCACCTTTCGGGGACCCTTGGTGTTGTACATGGCTGGGTGGAGGAAGAGACCTTCAATGACGTCAGTGAGGACAAGGAACGGGACATGGCTAGCTTGATATCCAACCTTGTGCAAATGGGGAGTTTGCGGTTGTGCAAATGGACTGACTGACTGTTGGCCAATGGCCAGGTGACAACTGCACCCTGTTGGAGGCAGGGGCGCAGCGCAAGGTAGTGAACCCGATAGCAGACTGCTGCGGATGGACCGGAACATGAGCCCAAGATTCCCCAGGGCGCGGAGTCTAAGACCCAGCAGGTGTTCTAGTGGTGAGGATGGACTTGGCTGCAGCTGGGCCCAGGTCGCGGCCCCTGGGGTCCCCCAGGTCACGCTCCGTAGGGAGAGAAGGGAAGCAGCCACTCAGGACACATGGAATGGTGATGGGTAAGCCGAGGTCGGGGTAACAGCCAAACAGGAACAGTCAGAGACAAGCCAAAGTCGGTACACAGTAGATCAAGCACACAGGAAACAGGAAACTAGCAACAGGGAACAGCAAAGCTAGCTGGCCTGCAGTGCACTGGTTAATATAGACTTCCTGTAATGGCCTGGGGTGGAGCCAAACAGGGAGGAGAGATGATAAAAACAGCCAGAAGGAATAGTCTGGCCCTTAATGCAGACATGAGGAATGAGGAAGGATCAGGAGGGACAGGTAAACTACCAGACATTTATTGCATGTCCATGACAATGGGGAGTTTTGTATGTCAGAGTTTGGTCAGACTGTCACTGTGAAGCGGGCGTAACCCTTACACTATAAATATAATAAATAAGAGTAATAATCTGCCTAGTTGCTATTTCAACGATATTGGTGACCAATCCAGATTGTACTGTGTATGGTGTGCTATCCAAAAATGTAAAATAAAATAAACCTGTGTGATATAAATTGTTGAAAACAGCACTTTATATTTGGTAACACTGTATGATTATTGAAGCGGCTTACACATTTATTGATATACTCAGCATTGGAATCACATGAAAACATTGACTTTTCACGAAACAATTTATATCACACAGGTTTATTTTATTTTATTTTATATTTTTGGATAGCACACCATACACAGTACAATCTGGATTGGTCACCAATATCGTTGAAATAGCAACTAGGCAGATTTTTACTGTTGCGCAACACTATTTATTGTATTTATATAGCACAGAGCACTTTCTGAGGAGTGAGGTGTTTGCGGCAGTTGTAAAATCTAGATTAGGGGGGTAGCTCGCAGGATTCCAATCTGATTTTGAGTAACCCTTACACTACCTGATTGATACAATATACCTGATCGTATACACACACTGGATGTTTTAAAGCACGTTATTCCAAACAATTTAGGAATGTTAGGTGATTTATGCCCTTTATGGAATAAAACACAACTCTGCGTCAACTACGTAATTTTCCATGGGAGTTTTGCCATGGATCCCCCTCCGGCATGCCACAGTCCAGGTGTTAGTCCCCTTGAAACAACTTTTCCATCACTATTGTGGCCAGAAAGAGTCCCTGTGTGTTTTAAAATTCGCCTGCCTATTGAAGTCTATGGCGGTTCGCCCGGTTCGCCGGTTCGCGAACATTCGCCGATGTTCGCGTTCGCTGTTCGCGAACGGCGAATTTTAGGTTTGCGACATCACTAAAGGTGAATGCCTAGGTTTTTAAAAATTGTCCACAGGATTGGTGGCATTGTTGTTCGCCACAGGGGTCTTGGTGGAGATAACAGTATTTATTGAGACCTTATGGGGTTCATTTAAACAATTATCCTAAATATGGTAATCTCAGCCTACAATCTGGTGTCTTGACTTGCGTGTGGTGGTTTTGACCTTGCCAGCAATTGATGTTGCTTTATGGGCTATGCCCTCAAGTTAAATTCTGGGGTCAGTCTAATGTCTGTCTGGCACTAAAGGTAAGGACAGGCCTTTTAGACTATGTAAGTTTATGTTTTATGGGTGCTCACGGTAGAACTGTGACTGGCATTGTCGGGTGCTCACAGTATAATGAATGGCAGCATACCAACACACCTAATGTGTTACTGGTGAGCAGTGGTGTGAATGGACCTTACTATGTCAAGACACTGATTACATTTTCATGGCATATACAGGAATTATGAAGAGATACACATTCTTCCAAGACTTACTGCTGTCCTTATATCTTCTGGTTCCTTCCTTCTCAGTTGGTGATGACATTCTCCCCTAACTGGTTAAAGAAGAATTCCAGATCCGTGGAATATCCAGAGAGTATTCACCCCGATCCAAATAAGAGGCTATCACCATCCCCTGTCTGTGGAGTGGGTAAGAAGAGGAGTGGAAAAGGAGAGCCATATAACTATAAGGCGCATTCCTTTATATATTGAGGTGAGCGGCTAGCACACCCTTAGGGGTCCTAAGGATTAAGAAGCACCCCTATTAATATTTGGTGAAAGGTGGAGGTTTAACAGTGAAGAGAAAAAAAGAAGGAAAACCGCTGATGTGGGTTAAATTATTTGGACACTATAAGCACTTTTGTTCACTCATAATAAGCACTTTATATTTACCTGCTTTTACTTATTTGCATTGTATGACCAATTGTCACTTTACTCACCTTCAGTTTATTAGTTTAAAGCAAAGTTCATTTTTTTGATAGCAGCACTAGAGCACTTTATATATTTTACATTTTATATTGGAATTGATTTCACCAATATCGTTATATTTATTTCAAGTTACATATTTAAGTGTGTAATTTTAGGAATATGTATTGATTTTGAACACTATCACAGAGATAACCTAGGCTGATCTATATCATTTTAGTATCACCATTTTTTTCACTATTGAGTGAGAGCCATTTAAGTTTTCCCTGGAGCGCGATACCTCCCCCCTCCATAAACTTGTTTATACACTGTCTGGTTCACAGAACGGGTATACGCAGCTTTAAGGGGTGTTACACATGTATAAGTTATCCTCTAGATAGCGCGAGACTCACATCACTATCTATAGAATTTTTTAGAACATAACACATTTGTGTAAAAAAAAGATGTACTTACCAAAACAAGAATTGACAAATCCATACCACTGGCAACCATAATCTCCACCAATCCATTCACCTTGAATGCTGGATGTAAAACTCAGCGTTGTACCAGACACACACACTAGCATGTCACTAACACTGATATTTAGCAGCATCATATTGACAGGTGTTCTCAGAGTTTTGAATTTGCAGAACAGAATCAACACAATAAAGTTGTTCAGAAACCCAAAGACAAGAATAAATCCAAGAAAGATGGCCACCACTGTGTGTCCAGTTCTAGACATTACAGGTTGTTGCGATTGGGAAGCATCATTGTCCAGGTTTAAAGAGGATTCATAGCTGAGATTTGTTGTCCAGTTTGATTTCATGTCAGACATCATTGCAGATCTAATAAAGCAGATGTCTGAGGTAGCATGAAGCAGTAGAGTTTAGTAAGCTTGGATGATTATTTTCACCATGTCATTTCTTTATTTCAGATTTTATAGACCCCGATCTAAAACACACATAAAAAAAAATAGTTATACATTTTGCTGAAAACAATTGATATTTAAACATTTTTTTTACATATCACATTAAGTTCTTGACTGCATCATATTTTATTTCTTTCTTAGGTTCCGTCTACCCAAAATTGATCTTTACTTTTTTAATTTTTCTTTAACAGGTGCTAAATAGTTAAACTGCCTACTGCTATATACATTATATTACTAAAAGTTTTGTGATGCCTTCCTTTACACCCACATGAACTTTAATGGCATCCCAGTCTTAGTCCGTAGGGTTCAATATTGAGTTGGCCCACTCTTTGCAGCTATAACAGCTTCAACTCCCCTGGGAAGGCTGTCCACAAGGTTTAGGAGTGTCTACGGGAATGTTTGCCCAATATTCCAGAAGCGCATTTGTGAGGTTAGGCACTGATGTTGGAGAGAAGACCTGGCTCCCAGTCTCTGCTCTAATTCATCCCAATGGCGTTCTATTGAGGTCAGGACTCTGTGCAGGCCAGTCAAGTTCCTCCACCCCAAACTCACTCATCCATGTCTTTATGGAACACTTTATATACATTTAAAAGTAATTTTCTTATTCAATTCCTCTCTGCTTTGAATTTATGTAAATAAAAGATTAAGATAACATACAAAACAATACATTTTATTGTCGCCGAGCGCCTACACCTGTAATGTATATGCAATGGTAAGAAGGCTTTGCAGAACTGTACTGACTAAGCAAGGGGTGTGTAAGACTGCTGCAAATAAAATGCTGTTTTCATATAGAGAGCATCTGTCTTTATCTGCTGCCTGCTGCTTGAGAAAATGTTACATCCACATTCTAAGCCTATTCCAACTACCCAATACAAAATGTTTTTTTTTTTTTTTTTTTTGGAGTAGGAAAAGGTTATTAAACCTGTCATATATATTTGTTTTTGCTGTTATAGAAACATAGACAATTGATAGGAGAAAAATAGTCCATAGAGTCTGCCCATTTTTTGTTTTTTTTTTTACGTTATTGTCTGATTATAGATTTATGTTTGTCCGCCTTTCTAAGATTAGTTTTGAAGTTTGAGGTTATGTCCCCGTTTTCTTGATTTTGGTTTCATATTGAAAAAACTGCCTTCCTGAAACTAATTCACCCCCTTTATGTATTTAAAGGTTTCAATCATAAATATCAAAGGTTCCTGTGAGCTACTACGACCAATACTACTTCAATCAGCAAGCCCTGATCACCATCTCATTAAGTATATAGTGCCATACTAAAACAAACCTTAGCGCTGCGCTAAATAATATAATGATATAACAATCAAAGAAATAGATAAATAAATAAATAAATAATAACAACTGTTGGAACCTCAGTTTTGACAATTGTGCTATACTAGAGGTAACATGTGAATTAATAATACTTGTAATATAATCAAATGCTTCTTTTAGATAACATAAAGTCCTTCATTATGCATATTTTATGTAAATATATTGTGATAATACTCCCCGCCACCGACATCCGTGTTGTATAGGGTGCTCACTCTTTCTTCTCCTTTCCCCTCAAGGACAAGGACAGTGACGGCACCTGGTGGCTAGATAGAACCAGCTTTCAGGAGTGTAGACTGACAGCTTGACGGCATGAATGAAACCGATGTTGGAGGATATTTTGTATGCTTAGTCTGGTGCGGTGAAAGCTCCAGCAAAATGTGAGTACCCATACCATTGTTTTTAATAAAGTTATGCTTTTAAGGGAATAAGCACTATTGACTTCTTTCTTCATATGTGACATTGCAACAGTACTGTGGAGGTATGGAGTGAGGAAACAAGCAGTATGTACTGGGGCTAACCAAGTACTCATTCCCAGGCCAGGGAGAGGTAAAAAGGCGTTCTTAGACCAAGCTTAGGTGGGAGGTCACGTCATTGGAGGTGAAAATCCAACTATCAGGGGGGGGAGCACTCATCGTGGTGACGCATTGATGTGTACATTTAACTGCACGAAAGGAGAAGGAAGAGAGAGCCCCCCTGTACAACACAGATGTCTGTGGCGGGGAGGATTATCACAATATATTTACATAAAATGTGCATATTTGTGGACTTTATGTTTTTAAAAGAAGCATTTAATTATATCACAAGTATCATTAATTCACATGTTACCTCTATTATAGCACACTTGTCACAACTGAGGTTCAAACAGTTGTTGTTATTATTTATTTATCTATTTCTTTGATTGTTTTATATATTATTTAGCGCAGCCCTAAGATTTGTTTTAGTAAAGGTTTCAATCATGTCTCCCCTTTACCTTAATTTCTACAGACTGTAGATAAGTTCCTGAAGTCGCTCTCGATATCTTTTATCCCCCAAACCTTTCACCATTTTTATTACCCATCTCTGGACTCGTTCTATTTTATCAATATCTTTCTGTAAGTCTCCAGAACTGGACACAGTATTCTAAATTAGATCTCTCTATATAGAACCTCCTTCTTTCTACTGGTAACTTCTTTAGTGATGCATTCTAGAATTCTATTTGTTTTCCCACTGCCTCGTCACACTGTTTGCTCGTTTTACATTCTAAAAAAAAAAACAGATTAGTCTGACATGATCCGCCCTCTGTAAGCCATGCTTCTTTGGGTCCAGCAAGTTGTGTATTTAACGATCCCTCTTTTCAGGAGCGATCCCATTAAATTGACTAAAACTGATGTTAAACTAATTGGCCTGTAATTGCGAGCTTCTACCTTGCTGCCCTTCTTGTGGATAGGTACAATATTAGCTTTCCCCCAGTCATGGGGAAATTCTCCTATTAGAAGAGATTTATTAAATAGATCAGTTAATGTTCCAACAACTATATCTACTGTCTATATTGGGGGATTAACTCTGTTCTAGTAAAATTTGTTATTAGGACTGAAAGTTAAGGAATATCTAAAATTTTAAGTTCTTACTGGAACATGATCAGAGGGGAAATCTTTTACCATTTGCTGCGGTGACAACTACAAGAGGATTTCGCTCATTTTGGAGAGAATTCCTCTCAGTTCCTCATGTACCCTATAGGACAGGAAGTAAAGTGAAATTTCCTCAATAGGATTTAGATGGCAGAAATAAAACCTCATAAGTGTTTTAAACTATCCCAACTTTATGACTCTATCTGCAAATAAATGTAATGCTACCCCCAAAGAAGTCACTGGAAATTGCCCAGGTTCTTTCCAAAGTAAAAATTAAAGAGGTAGTGGGTATGGTGCTGCTCTGCTAGGTATAAGTGTGTGTTTCCCTTTAATTAAAAATGGTGCTTTGTGTTTTGTGTGTAAACACATAATTATGTGAAACAATTGATATAATCAATATGAACGTTCAACATTGTTTAAATACTTTTTAATATGTGCAAATAATGCAGCAATTAAATATCCAACACATTCATTTTAAAATAAAGTGACAAATTCTTATGGTGACCAGAAATTGGTAAACAATAAACTCTGCAGTGATAGATACGTTCATCCAATCTGTTATCTATCAAATCTTGGTGTGAAATAATTAGTCCAAAATAATTTTCTAAATTTCCAAAATTAAGGTGACTGGTGCTCTTTTATCTGTGCTTGTAACACATCTACTGCAGGTGCTCCACTCTGTGTTCTCCTTATGTTATTGCAATCAAGGGGGTATCTCATTTTTCACAATTAAACCCCTTGTAACAGGACCCCAATCCATGTATTTATTCAGCTTTCTGATCCTATAGCCAGTTTACCCCCTTTTCCTCAGTTGTATGTAAAAAGAAATTACATCCTACAATGACATCCTACAATGGCATCCCACAATACTTATTCCAGTGAACGAAAGGACATGCACTTACATTTGTTCAGTGTTTGATGAGCAAAAAAACAGGAAATCCGGGTTGTCTATGCGTTCCACGGACCTAGCAGGAAGTGTCACAATGACGCTGGAAGCTCCTTCCTATGCGTTTCGTCACAACAACTCCATCTTTCCCCAGTAGCTTGCTCTGCAGTCAGGCACACAATCAAATTCACCCTTTGCCTGAAAAACCAGTCTAGGGGTGTTCTTTGTGGGGTTTTTTTGTAGTAACTGGGATAAGGTTGAGAGAGTTGAGTGGGACACTCCAAAAAGAGAACAGGTTGAGGACAGAAAACTCCTTTCTGAAAAGCTGAAGCAGAAGCCAACTGTAGACTTGGCTTGTAGTAGAAGCAGTTAAAAGTAGGCTTCTTTCTTTAGAGCACCAAAAGCAGATTCCCTTCACAAAGGACTAGATAGACTAAGCTCTTCAGGACACCAGCCGATATCCCCTTTAAATGAGCACACAGCTGACTAGCTCAAGAGGGGTGTAAGCAGCCCAAAAGTCTCTAAGGTCTCACTCATTATCTGTACTCACAAATGTCCAGGGAAAGTTGGTTTCCTCCTTTCAACATCCATGTGACACCTGTGATACCAGACTAGATCTTCAGAAGACAGCCCATCAGTCAGCCCAGTGTAGTTTTAGCATCCAGACTCTAACGTCGACCACCTGAGGCCCCACGAACAGCAAACACATGGCAGCAGAAGGAAAAGATCCAGAATACATGTGTCTATTTATACAGACTCTCAGCAGCCTTCAGGACCATCCTCCCTAGGATTGGCCAGGGCTGTATAAATATTCATGTTGCTTTTTGTATTGTTTCACACCTATGTTTCAGAGAGTTCTCCGGCTCTTCAGTGCCATCTTAAGAGCATTAAAGGGCCCCGGGCAATGCAGTGCACTGGGGCCCCGCCTACACAATCACACACGAGAATAAAATTGCAAATTATCGATAAGGCGATTTTTACTGGTACAGCAGTGCAAGGCTAATGACCGCTTCCAAGTACGGGGGCTGGGTCCGGTGAACACACACAGGGACGGGAGTCAGACTCGACTATCCTGTGTGTGCCTATTCCTGTGGAGGCGGACAGGCATTCCTGCAGTTGTGGGCTCCTCCTCCATGGCCCAAGTGGCCTGACAGCAGCACGGGGCCGACAGGCGCTTGCCACCTGCTAAGTTTGGCGGCAGGATGTACACAGGATTTGGGACTAATGCTTTGCTGGGGCTGGGTCACTGGCCAGGTGGGGCCCTCTGGGCAAGTGGGGCCCCTGGGCAACTGCCCAGCATGCCCATTCAGTAAGATGGCCCTGCGGCTCTTTGGAATTCAGAGGAAACAGGCAGGCCAGCAGCAGCTGAAACCCTGCCCTAACTAAACACATGCAGCTGCACTAATTACAGTGAGCACAACTAAATTTACATAACACAACAACAGCCACACTGGTTACACTGAGGCTAAATTTACCTAGCAAACAAAAATGCAGCTCCGCTGAACACAGTGAGCCAGCACTAAATACAACTAAACCTAGCACCTATCTAGGAGGGTGCTACAAAAAAAGGGGGCTTAGAAATACTTTAAAGCAATCTTTAAATAACACACTATAATATGACAAGTTCAGTTTAGCTATGTGGGGTACATTTTTAGATGAGCGCTAGTAATGAATAGGGATAAGGAATGTCTTTGCAGCCATGCAGGGTTTTTACCAAACTTTGTGATTCATGGACCAGGCAAACTAAACAGCCAGTTTTTCCCCCGGCAAACCTCTGGATTCTAATGCAGCAGAAAGACAATTATTTTGTGGCAGCACTAAATAAAGGCTGTCCACTGTGCCGCCTGTGTCCTAGCAACCAAGGCCGCTATGCAGACAGGCTGCCTGTGTCCTAGCAAACAAAGTTATCATTGGTTGTAAAGATACTGATGGCCACGCAGTCATGGTTTCTTATGGTCAAAAAAAAAAAAAGAATGAATAACACTTTGCAAGTAAACAGTGTGGGGTTCCCCTTGGGGATGTATACTGGATGCTTATTCTTGATGAGGGTCTGATATGAGTTTTAAGGGGACCTCATGCCTCATTAGGTCCCTTCCAAAATCCCCTTTGGTCTGGTATGAATTTTAAGGGGTAATTCTAAGAAAGAAAGCTTTGGGTCCCCCCAAATCCATTCCAGACCCTGTTGTGAGCATGCAACCTGGCTGGAAATGTAGGGCAGGGAGCCAGCAGCCCCCTTTATAAACCATACCAGGACACATGCCCTCAACAAGGGTAGGCTTCCTTCCCAGGAGAGCCCCATGTACTTGATTATATGTACCAGTTCATGTACTACAAACTGTGAACATATATATATATATATATACACACAAATATGTGTAATTTTAAATCTTTTAAATTAAGGGCTTTTATATCATTTTATGTACAGTAAATTTGTGTCTAAAAGCCAACGAGGAGATGAGATAAACCACAAAATGCAGTACCAACTGAAAAACTGATATTTTGCTGCAATTTCACAGAAAAAAGAAACCTATTACATGAGAGCAAGAGCATGATAAGCTGTATGCTGAAGGAAGGAAATATCAATTTCTTGGCTGTTTTGAAATGTACACATGACTTTTTTATCAGGTGTCTCTGATAGGTTTCAGTTCACGCTTTCATGTATGGCATGTGAAATGAAATTGTAATCCAGAACTGCCCTGTGGCATAGGGCAGCTCATATTATTTAAATATGCTAACACCGATGCAATTTGTGCTTTGTTAATTCAGAACAGTTATTACTATGCTGCTGTCATATTTTGCGTCTACCTAGTATGCATTATATTTTATTCATACCAATTCATTAAAAAGTATGTTTTGAAGTTTTTAACCAATTCCGGGGCAAATCTGACACTTCGCTCCTACATTGAAAAATACACTTTTTTTGCTAGAAAATTACTTAGAACACCCAAACATTATATATATGTATATATATGTATATATATATATATATATATATATATATATATATATATATATATATATATTTTAGCAGAGGCCCTATAGAATAAAATTATGGATGTTACAATTTTTTATGTCATTTTTTATGTCACACGGTATTTGCACAGTGGTTTTTCAAATGAAATTGTTTTGAAAAAAATACATTTAAATGAATAAACAAAACACAATATTTACCCCAATTTTTTGTATAATGTGAAAGCTGATGTTACACTGAGTAAATAGATATCTAACATGTCGCGCTTTAAAATTGCGTCCGCCCATGGAATGGGGGCAAACTAAGGTGCTTAAAATTCTCCATAGGTGTCGCTTTAAACGCCTTTACCAGTTTAGAGTTACACAGGAGATCTGGTGCTAAAATTATTGCTCTCACTCTGATGTTTGCGACAATACCTCATATGTGTGGTGCAATCACTGTTTACATATGTGCGTGAGAGTAACGTATGTGTTCGCATTTGAATTGGGGGACAGGGGTGCTTTAAATGTTATTTTTATTATTATTATTTTTTTGATACAAAACTTTATTTTTTACACTTTATTATTTTTTTTTCTTTTGGATTAACTTTATTGCTATGAACAACATCCCTTGTGACAACATGTGCTATGACAGGTCCTCTTGTTGGAGATATCTGGGGTCTATTAGACCCCAAATCTCTCCTCTGGCCTACATTGTAGCTGATCAGACACAGATCAGTCTGGTTGGCTGCTTTCCTGGCCCCTAACATCCAGGTAAACAAAGAGGCGGAGCCGGAAGTGACGTCATACTCGTCGCTCCCTGTTTCCGGGGTCAAAGAGAGAAAGGAGCAATGTTAGTTCCATTCTCTCTGTTCTGTGCAGCCCCTTCCAGCACCCACAGAATACTGTGGCCACTCGAATCACTCTGCTAGAAAGACAATCGCCAGCTGAAAGATTCCATACCAGGATGATGCCTGTAGGTGCAGACATCATCCTGGTTTGGCTACTTCAACCCAAGGATGGCTATGGACTTCCTACAGGCAGAGGGTAGTTAATAAATGTGTTGCTTTACTAAAACAGATGGTATTTAAAGGCCATCAGTTGCAAGTTTTTTTTTTTTTTTTTTGCATTTCACAAGTGCACTTCTGATAAATAGGGCTTTTAGAGTTCCAAGACAAGATAACCAGTCAGGTTATGGTAATAGATCCAAAAGAAGCAGGCAAGGCCTATAATAAACTGGTATCCATTGCTCATGTTGGGGATAGAGAAGAAATCATACACATTTTGAATACTGTTTGCATATTCTGTCTCGGTACTCCTCAGGCCCTGTTATACATAGTTTGTATGCTTATGGGGAAAAAGCCTGAAACAGATTTATGAAAGTGGAATAAATGGCTCTAGAATACTAGCCTGTATTTGTACTGTAAACAAACAGTTCCCAATGCACGGTTGGCTACTGGTACATACAGAATTGATTTGCATAGTTCTACTCTCTTTCCTAAAATGTGATTTGGATGGCTGTTAGAAATGATGACATGTGAGTATCTTTTTTCTCAAGAAGGCAATAATATACTTTACAGTTTTTTTTTTTTTTTAACCACTTGCCGACCGCTCACATGGAGCGTACTGCGGCAAAGTGGCTCGTTCCCGTCCAGCGACGTAGACCTACGTCGCTGGACTCCTCCCCCTGTAGGCGGCGCTCCCGCTGTTTTCATTCACAGCGGGAGTCGGGCCAGGGGAGGAGCAACGGCGATCGCCGCTGCTCTGCCCCGATCGTCGGGGAATCTAGTGAGGAGATCCACCCGCCTGTGTAAACAGAGCGGGCGGATCTCCATAGTGACAGGGACTGACAGATCGGAGTGTTCAGCATAGCTGGACATCCGATCTGTCCTTCTGTCACTCAGTCACCTCCCCTCCCACACGTCAGTAAGCACCAGGCATACATTAACCCCTCCCTCTCCAATAAAATTAACCCCTTCCCTGCCAGTGTCATTTTTACAGTAACAGTGCATATGTATAGCACTGATTACTGCAGTAATGTCACTGGTACCCCCAAAAGTGTCAAAAATGTCAGTCAAGGGTACGATCTGTCCGCCACAATGTCACAGTCCCGCAAAAAAAATCGCAGATCACCGCCATTACGCGTTAAAAAAAACACCAAAAATGACAGAAATCTTTCCCTTTGTTAGTAAACGCAATAACTTTTGCACAAACCAATCAAAATACGCTTATTGCGATTTTTTTTACCAAACATAGGTAGCAGAAAACAAATTGGCCAAAAGTTTAAAAAAAAATAGATTTTTACATTTTTTGGGAGGGAATTTCATATAAAAAAATGTTAAAAATATTGTTATTTTTTCAAAATAAATGCTCTTTTTTTGTTTATAGCGCAAAAAGTAAAAATCGCACAGGTGATCAAATGCCACCAAAAGAAAGCTCTGTTTGTGGGAAAAAAAGGACATAAATTTCGTTTGGGTACGGCGTCGCACAACCGCGCAATTGTCAGTTAAAGTTGCACAGCGCCGAATCGCAAAAAGTGGCCTGGACGGAAGACAGCAAAATCCTCCGGTGGTTAATAGGAGAGTTTTTGTCCATTATTTCACCCTCCTCAACAAATATTTTTAGAAGTATGTAAGCAACGGCAGCCCTGTATTTAATATCATCAGTAGGTCCATGTGCTTCTCTATACAGTGCAGGCAGATCATGGCTGGCGAAAGGGACTGACAGGATGCTGTATAAAGCTTCCTAAAAAAACAGCATAGGATCCTGCCTCAGTACTTCTCTCTAGAGCCCCCAGTCTTGATGCAAGCAGAGGGCTGGCTCTTAGAAGATGTTATGCAAATATCAAATTGCCTTAATAGGAAGATGTCAGACTGGAGACGTAGGCATTCTAACGTAGGCAGCATTTGTATAGGGTTAGCCCTAAGTAATGCCCACATGTGATGCTGCTGAGCCTCCATGATTGAAATAACTGTAATCTAATGAATAAAAGGGGTAGGCTAGGGACAGTACACAGGGGAGAAAAAGTCTAGATCATGATAGACTTCCTTCAGCCAGGAAATTAGGAGGACTCTATCTGACTTGCTGTATCTCCAAATGCACACTGTAAAGCTGGCAATACACTAATTGAAATATGATTAGTGTGTGGCCATCCCTGTTCAATAGGTCTTTTGAAGATCTTTTAATTAACTTGTGTTCATTCACAGCTAATCACATGTAAACATATTTGCCGGTTATAGGCAGTCCTTCCCCCCCTTGCTGAGTCTATGTGAGGAAAGGAGAGCCATTTACCAGCAAGCCTGTCAGTACATTGTTTACACTGATAATCCGGACACTGATCATCTGTTTGGTGATTATCAGTGCAGCCCCATCAGTACAGGTTATCAGCAGTGCCCATCACTGCAGGGTCTCAATGCCCATTAGTGCCACTTGTCATTGTTCATCAGTGCCCATCAGTGTCGCAGATTAGCGCAGCCTTATCAATGCCGGCTCATCAGTGCAGCCTCATCAATGTCCATCAGTGCAGCCTCATCAGTGCCCATCAATGCAGCCTCATCAGTGCCCATCATGCAGCCTCATCAGTGCCTATTAATGCAGCCTCATCAGTGCCCATCATGCAGCCTCATCAGTGCCTATTAATGCAGCCTCATCAGTGCCTATCCGTGCAGCCTTATCAGTGCACATCAGTGAAGAAGAAAAATTACTTATTTGCACATTTTTATAACAGAAAGTAAGAAAAACTTTGTTTTCAACATTTTAGTCTTTTTTTCATTTGTTTAGCAAAAAAATAAAAAACCCAGTGGTGATTAAATGCCAGAACAAAAGGTTTGCTGTGTCTCCCACCACAGTCTCAAGAGCATGGAGGAGATTCCAGGAGACAGGCAGTTACTCTAGGAGAGTTGGACAGGGCCAAAGTAGGTGCATAACCCATCAGCAGGACTGGTATCTGCTCCTTTATGCAATTAGGATGAACAGGATGAACAGGGTGAGCACTGCCAGAGCCCTACAAAATGACCTCCAGCAGGCCACTGGTGGGAATTTCTCTGACCAAACAATTAGAAACAGACTTCATAAGGGTGGCTTGGGGGCCCAAAGTCCTCTAGTGGGCCCTGTGCTCACTTCCCGGCACCCTGGAGCTCGATTGGCATTTGCCATTGAACACCAGAATTGGCAGGTCTGCCACTGGCACCCTGTACTTTTTACAGATGAGAGCAGGTTCACCCTGAGCACATGTGACAGACAAGAAAGGGTCTGGAAAAGCCATGGAGAATGATATGCTGCCTGTAACATTCTTAAAGATGACCGGTTTGGTGGTGGGTAACTGATGGTCTGTGGAGGCATATCCATGGAGGGAAACACAGATCTCTACAGGCTAGACAATGGCATCCTGTCTGCCATTGGGTATTGGGATGAAATCTTTGGACCCATTGTCAGACCCTATGCTGGTGCAGTGGGTCCTGGGTTCCTCCTGGTGCACAACAATGCCCAGCCTCATGTGGCAAGAGTATGCTGCCAGTTCCTTTCCTGGAGGATGAAGAAATTGATACCATTGAATAGCCCCCACGCTCGCCTGACCTAAACCCAATAGAATACCTCTGGGACATTATGTTTTGGTCCTTCTCACGCCACCAGGTTGCACCTCAGTCTGTTCATGAGCTCAGTGATGCCCTGGTCCAGATCTGAGAGGAAATACCCCAGGACACCATCCGTCCTCTCAAAAGCAGCATGCTCCGACGTTGTCAGGCATGCATACAAGCATGTTGGGGCCATACAAACTACTGAGTACCATTTTGAGTTGCTGCAATGACATTTCAGAAAAATGGACTAGACTGCTGCAAAATGTTTTCACGTTTATTTTTAGGGTGTCTTTGAATTCAGCCCTCTGTAGGTTGATCATTTTCATTTCCATCAAGCGATGTGGCATCCTTTTGTTCCTAACACATTACCCAGTTCATATAAGTATATACCGGTAAATATCCAGCATTATATTTTTCCCAATTAAGATCTGATGTGTTTTTAAAGTGTTCCTTTAATTTTTTTGAGCAGTATATATATATATATATATATATATATATATATATATATATATACTGTATATAATAAATATATAACTTGTGGGCAGCAAGTGGTTAAAGGAGGTCTAAAGTCACAACATACACCTACATTTTTATAACACCAGATTTTTAATAGCAATACAAACAAAAGTTATATAGAGCACTATCTTCAATATTACACAATAAACAATTATGTAATTTGAAGAAAATTATATACAAATATACAAACACACGTGCAGATGCTCCTGCTTGGTGAATTCAAGAGGTACGTCTTTTGCAATTGGTATAGAGATGTTTCGATCTTGCTGTACGATCCTCAGGCTATAAGAGGCTTGAGGGTGATCATCTAATTTGAAAGCAATATAGCTTAAAAATTATTGTAACAATGTACAATTTGGAATAGCCATGAGTGTTCTCATTTCTCACTGTTCATACCCTACAGCAGTACCCAGACATATCTATTTATAAATGTTAGGTATATAAATACATTTCCAATACCATAAGAAACAAGACGCCGTTATGAATCAGCAATAATACTATAAGAAAAAAAGAAAATTAAATTGTATATATACTGTATTTTTACTAAAAATATCTCTCTGTTTAAATTTGTAAATTGATAGGCAGTATCTTGTATAAAGTCGTATACCATTGTCCACAAACCAACAATATTGCTTATATTGTCTAGAATATTTCCCATCACAATTCAAATATGGACTGCAGGACATGGATTTCTAGCTCTTTGATTCAATAGTTCTGATAACCAAATCATGTAAATAAACATGAAAAGGACCATTTTCTCAGATTTAATATGTAAAATGAATATGATATCTGCATCGCTGTAAAGGTCCAGTTGATGGGCTATTCTTCATGACTGAACTTCCTTCTCTTCCCGTGTAAGTCAACGGAAATGTACAAACAGCTGAAAGCAGTTTGATGTAGCTTAGGCGTAGGTAAAATGCAGGTTAAATGGGGGTCAACTGCAGGTCAAATACACCTAAACTCTAAATGATCATCTCAAATAGGGATGAGCTGGTGATTTGACCTGGATCTGGGTTTGGACCGAACTTTGGGTTTACTCTAAAGTCACGTCAGAAGGGGCGGGGACAATTAATAGGTTTTAATTAAAATCCATAATTAATATTGATCACCCGCTGGCCAGGGTATTCAAACCTCCAGCTTCTCATTTGTTAGCCCATTATGCTACCAGCTATGCCACCGAGCCAGCTGATTAACTTAAGACTCCCTCAGCCTAACTAACTTCTATCTGAGTTTGACAGCTCTTTTAAAGGGCTCTGACGTCACCAGCACCCCATAATCCATTGCCCAGGTGACGTTAGTAATTTATTCACTGCACCTGAGCAGTGGATTATGGGGCGCTGGTGTAGCTGGTAGAATAACGGGCTAGCAAATGAGAGGCTGGGGGTTTGAATACCCAGGTGATCAATATGAATTGTGGCTTTTTAATTAAAACCTATTAAATGTCCCCACCCCTTCTGATGTGAAATCAGTAATTTATTCACTGTACCTGAGCAGTGTTTTATGGGGCACTGGTGACGTCAGAGCCCTATAAAAGTGCTGTCAAACTCAGATAGAAGTTAGTTAGTCTTAGGTTAATCAGCTGGCTCGGTGGCGTAGCTGGTAGAATAACAGGCTTTCAAGTTGGAGGCTATGGGTTCAAATCTTCCCTGGCCAGTGGATAAGATTTTGTAAAGCGTCGCCGATGGAGATTTTTAAGTATCGTAGTTTGTGGCCATTCCACGAGTGCGCGCAATTTTAAACAGTAACATGTTAGGTATCTATTTACTCAGCGTGACATCAGCTTTCACAATATACAAAAAATTGGGCTAACTTTACAGTTTTTTTTTTTTTTTAATTCAGTGAAGTGTATTTTTTAAAAATGTTGCAATGACCATCGTTTTATTTTCCAGAGTAAAAATATGGATTTTAACTTGTAAACAACATGTGTCAGAAATAGGCCTGGTCCTTAAGTGGTAATAGCGGATGACAGCTGATGACAGTTTAGGTAGCTGTCATTTGGATAGTATTAACATCTGAATCAGTTGCTACACTGGATTTTTGGGTTTTACTTTTATTTTCAGCCTGTGATTGGCTGCTGTGCAGCTTGGGATGCAAAAGGACTTCTGGGAACCACCTGGAACTATGGGAAATGTAGTTCCCAGGGGACACATTCCTAGTAAGTCAAGGATGGGACAGTACTACAAGTCCCAGGAAAAGGGAGATAGAAGGTCACCTCTCACTGTCCTCTTTGCGACTGCTCCAAGGCCTGGTATTTTCTTCTAAGTGGGCTGCTGTGTTAGAGATGAAGAGAGAGAGACTCTGCTGCCACGTCTAAACAGAGGTCACAGCTGTAAAAAGATTGTCATTGTCAGGTCCTGAGTTGCTGCTGACATCACTGGTCCTGTGAGAGATTGTCATTCCCAGGCCCTGAGTTGCTGATGACATCACTGGTCCTGTTAGAGATTGTCATTCCCTGGTCCTGAATTGCTGATGACATCACTGGTCCTGTGAGAGATTGTCATTCCCAGGTCCTGATTTGCTGATGACATCACTGGTCCTGTGAGAAAATGTCATTCCCAGGCCCTGAGTAGCTGATGACATCACTGGTCCTGTGAGAGATTGTCATTCCCAGGTCCTGATTTGCAGATGACATCACTGGTCCTGTGAGAGATTGTCATTCACATGTCCTGATTTCCTGATAACATCATTGGTCCTGTGAAAGATTGTCTTTCAAGTCCTGATTTGCTTATGACATCACTGGTATTGTGAGCGATTTTCACTCCCAGGTCCAGAGTCACTACTGACATCATCAGTTCCTGTGGAAATCATCATTGTGAGTCCTAAGTTGCAGCCAGAGAGGGGAAGGAAGTGTATTCACAGATCTTTTGATGGTGAGGGATTGCTGGTCACAACTTTTTTCCCACTTCTTAAAGGGACAGTGACATCTATCTTTAGGATACAGTTTGGGTACTTTCACCCAGTATTGTGGGATCTACACAAATCTGAGTGCTCTGCCTAAACTTTGGACCCCAGCGATTACCAATACACTGTCCAGTGGGAAAGATATAGAGAGACGTATGGACCTTTAGTAGCATCCCTTAGTTAGGACCTCCCTTGCTTTAGGGTTCAGCAACAGACACATTTAGTCCTCCGGTTATTTATGGTGCTATGCAAAATTGATATCTGTTACTGTTCACTGTTACTGCCATTGTGTTTATTGAGTTACTGGGTGTGTTTTACAAATAAATATTTCCTCTTTAGCCTTGGTGTGTCAGATGGTGTGGCATCACCGGAGGGGTCATTAATATCCAAAATCAGGGAACCCATACATCAGTAACTCCTTTGAGGGTAAGCACCCAATGTATCTGCACCAAATACAAAAAACCAACAATGGCAGCTGCTCAAATCAGTTTGAAACTAGCAAATTGAGAAAGGTGCACATAGGCGAAGCAAAATACAAAGTCATGAAAGCCATGAAAAGGTAGTCCCCAAACACACTTGTAAGCTAGCTAGCAAAGTTAGTTTAGTACTAGATCCTCCGCATGGGCTGATGGGTTTAGTTTGGGTTAGTTTGTATCAAATCAGGCAGGCACTTGTACTACATAATTGATGGTAGATCTAAAGGAGATTGTACAATTAGACTGTACAGTATATTGACACTTTAAAAGAAGAAGTAGGTAAGTGGGTGGAAATAAAAAAAGAGGTAGTCCCGTAAGGAGGGAGATGTAGTCAAGACTCAAGAGAGGTAAAACACTCCCTATTCCGTGATGGAGTAAAGCAGTGCATGACGGGATATGAAATTTCCTAGATGATCACATGATGCTACAGGAAGCTAGGGGTCAGAATTCATTTTTTGAAATTATGAACAAAGAGGTGCAGATTGAAGACTGACATGGACTAGATTGGGGTGGCATTAGAAAAGGTGTCCAAATATTATGAAAAGTGAAATTCTGCCTGAAAAGGTGAACTTAGCCTTTAATGTGTTGCACCAAATTCAAAAGAATATATTCAAAAGTTTTGGTTCTGAGACCCAAAATTCAGATAGTTCTAATTTCTTCTACATCTACATTGTGGTGCCATACCTGCTCCAAATTCAAAATAAAACACAGACAGTTCGCATCTTACCAAAGTGGAGCTAAATAAGGCCATCTGCCTTTGCCCTACAGAGATAGATTTTGCAAAAGTGTCTTGTTTTGTTCACAGAATGCACCAAATTCAAGTACAATTTCTACACAGGTACAAGAATTTGGATCACGCTGCGCCACTTTTAGAATGTGAGACACTTTTGCTAAATCTGTGTGTGCTAGTCTTTATGAATTCAAGGGTAAATGTTGTAGCTAACTAAACAAGTATATACTGTATATAATTTTACTAATGTAAAATACCTTTTTGTGTATATTTCTGGCCCTAATATAATAAATCTTCCTGTATACACAATATTTTAAAATTAAATTGTACATTATGCTAACCACTTGCCGACCGCCCACCGCAGATATACTGCGGCAGGCTGGCTCAGCTGCGCCAACTGCCGTACCTGTACGGCAGTTCGCGGAATCGCTTCTGGAGTCAAGGAGCGCACCCACCCCCACTAGGCAGCGGGGATGTCGATCCACTACCGCCGGGCACCTGCGATCGCTCCCCGCTGAGAGAGAGTTATAAACACAGCTGACCGTTGTTCTCTCTGAAATGATCACAGAGCGTTTGTGATCCTCCTATTTAGGATCACAGGTCTCCATGTTCATTTCACAAGTCCCTCCCCCATACAGTTAGAAAACACTCCCCTAGGCTTCCACTTAACCCATTGATCACCCCTGGGTTAACCCCTTCCCTGCCAGTGTCATTACAGTAACAGTGAATGTTTTTAGCTCTGATTTCTGTAGTAATGTCACTGGTCTCCCCCCCCCCCCCAAAAGTGTAAAAAATGTCAGTTAGGGGTCCGATCTGTCCAACCCAATGTCGCAGTCCCACTAAAAATCGCAGATCGCTGCCATTACTAGTAAATAAATAAATAAATAAAAATGACATAAATCTTTCTCCTAGTTGGTAGACGAGATAACCTTTGTTACAAAAATATGTAGCAGAATACAAATTGGCCTAAAAGGATGAAAACATTTGATTTTTTACATTTTTTTGGGGGGGGGGGGATGTTATATAGAAGAAAGTGAAAAATATTGTTTTTTTTTTTTTTTTCAGAATTGTCGCTCTTTTTTTTGCGCAATAAGTAAAATTCGCACAGGTGATCAAATACCACCAAAAGAAAGCTCTATTTGTGGGGGAAAAAAAGGACATCAATTATTATTATTATTATTAAGGATTTCTATAGCACCAGCAATTTACGCAGCGCTTTACAATAATAGAGGGAGACAGTACATATACAATACAATAAAATACAGAGGATTTAGAATGCCCTGCTCAGAAGAGCTTACAATCTAATGGGGTGGGGCAGGTGTTACAAGAGGTAAGAGTAGGGAATGAGCTGATGGCAGATTAGTTGGCGATGTTATAGGCTTCCCTGAAGAGATGAGTTTTCAGGGATCGCCTGAAAGCAGCTAGAGTAGGAGATAGCCGTACAGGTTGAGGTAGAGCTTTCCAGAGGATGGGAGAGGCCCTGGAGAAATCCTGGAGACGAGCATGAGAGGAGGAGACAAAGGAGCTTGAGAGTAGGAGGTCTTGAGAGGAGCGGAGAGGACGATTTGGGTGATATTTGGAGACAAGATTGGTGACGTAGCTCAGGGCAGAGTTGTGAATGGCTTTGTATGTTGTGGTTAGTATTTTGAATTTAATTAGCTGGGCAATCGGGAGCCAGTGTAGGGATTGGCAGAGAGGGGAGGTAGACGCTGAGCGGTTGGTAAGGTGGATAAGCCTAGCAGCAGCGTTCATGATAGACTGAAGATGGGATAGCCTATAAAGTGGTAGGCCTATGAGAAGGGAGTTGCAATAGTCGAGGCGAGAAATAACTAGGGAGTGAATGAGTAGCTTGGTGGTTTCAGTTGTTAACCACTTGCCGACCGCCGCACGACTATCTACGTGGGCGGTCAGCCCCTCACAGGCAAAGTGACGTAGGTCTACGTCGCTCGCCTGTGAGGGTTTAGGGAGCGAGCGCGCGCCGCCGGAGGCGCGCTCCCGCTCCCGCGTGGTCACGGACCCCCCCGCGCGCGTGACCGGCGGACCCGATCGCCGCCGGCCACTCTGCGATCGGCGGGGGAGAGGGAGATAGTCAGGCAGCTTGTGTAAACAAGCTGCCTGTCATTCTCCTCTCTGTATGAGAGCTGATCACATGGATCTACTATGTAGATCCATTGATCACTCTGCATACAGTTGAAGCCACAGCCAATCACAGTTAGAATCACGCCCCTAGGGACACACACAGCCCCTCCCTCTCAAATAAAGTTAACCCCTTCACTACCAGTGCATTTTTACAGTAACAGTGCATATGTATAGCACTGATTACTGTAGAAATGTCACTGGTAACCCCAAAAGTGTCAAAAATGTCAGTCAAGGGTCCGATCTGTCCGCCGCAATGTCGCAGTACCGCAAAAAAAATCGCAGATCGCCGCCATTACGCGTTAAAAAAAAAAACAACAAAAATGACAAAAATCTTTCCCTTTGTTAGTAAACGCAATAACTTTTGCGCAAACCAATCAAAATACGCTTTTTGCGATTTTTTTTACCAAACATAGGTAGCATAAAACAAATTGGCCGAAAATATTAAAAAATTTTGATTTTTACATTTTTTTTTGGGGGAATTTCATATAAAAAAAAGGGAAAAATATTGCTATTTTTGCAAAATTTACGCTCTTTTTTTGTTTATAGCGCGTGATCAAAAAATCGCACAGGTGATCAAATACCACCAAAAGAAAGCTCTGTTTGTGGGAAAAAAAGGACGCCAAATTCGTTTCGGTACAGCGTCGCACGACCGCGCAATTGTCCGTTAAAGTCACGCAGTGCCGAATCGCAAAATGCCCTCTGGTCGTTTAGCAGCCAAATCCTCCGGGGCTTAAGTGGTTAAAAAGGGGCGAATTTTAGAGATGTTGCGGAGGTGAAGTCTACAAGCTTTTAACCACTTGCCGACCGCCGCACAACTATCTACGTCGGCGGTCAGCCCCTCACAGGCAAACTGACGTAGGTCTACGTGCTTGTGAGGGTCTAGGGAGCGAGCGCGCTCCCGCGTGGTCACGGACCCCCCCGCGCGTGTGACCGGCGGACCCGATGTCCGCCGGCAACTTTGCGATCGGCGGGGGAGAGGGAGAAAGTCAGGCGGCTTGTGTAAACAAGCTGCCTGTCATTCTCCCCTGTGTATGAGAGATGATCATACGGTTCTACTATGTAGAACCGTTGATCACTCTGCATACAGCTGAAGCCACAGCCAATCTCAGTAGAAAGCACGCCCCTAGGGACACACACAGCCCCTCCCTCTCAAATAAAGTTAACCCCTTCACTACCAGTGTATTTTTACAGTAACAGTGCATATATATAGCACTGATTACTGTAGAAATGTCACTGGTAGCCCCAAAAGTGTCAAAAATGTCAGTCAAGGGTCCGATCTGTCCGCCGCAATGTCGCAGTACCGCAAAAAAAATCGCAGATCGCCGCCATTACGCGTTAAAATAAAAAACAACAAAAATGACAAAAATCTTTCCCTTTGTTAGTAAACGCGATAACTTTTGCGCAAACCAATCAAAATACGCTTTTTGCGATTTTTTTTTACCAAACATAGGTAGCATAAAACAAATTGGCCGAAAATGTTAAAAAATTTTGATTTTTACATTTTTTCTGGGGGAATTTCATATAAAAAAATGTGAAAAATATTGCTATTTTTGAAAAATGTACGCTCTTTTTTTGTTTATAGCGCATGATCAAAAAATCGCACAGGTGATCAAATACCACCAAAAGAAAGCTCTGTTTGTGGGAAAAAAAAGGACGCCAAATTCGTTTAGGTACAGCGTCGCACGACCGCGCAATTGTCCGTTAAAGTCACTCAGTGCCGAATCGCAAAATACCCCCTGGTCGTTTAGCAGCCAAATCCTCCGGGGCTTAAGTGGTTAACAATGATTGGATTTGGGGCTGAAAGGACAGGTCAGAGTCCAGGATTACACCTAGTACCCTGGCATGAGGGGAGGGATTGATGGTTGCATAACTAACTTTGATAGAAAAGTCATGGAGGAGGGCACGGGCGGGAGGGAATATTACCAGCTCAGTTTTAGAGAGATTTATTTTGAGGAAGTGGTGCGACATCCATGTTGATATGTCAGTGAGTAAGTTAGCAATGCGAGAGGAGACTGAAGGAGTGAGGTGAGGAGTAAACAGATTTGAGTGTAATCGGCATATAGATGGTATTGGAAGCCGTGGGAGGTTATCAAGTGACCAAGGGAGGCGGTGTAGATAGAGAAGAGGAGGGGGTCCAAGAACAGAACCCTGGGCAACCCCCACAGAAAGGGGCAATGGGGAGGAGGAGGTAGAGTTGTGGGTAACACTGAAGGAGCGCTGTGATAGGTAGGAGGAGAACCAAGATAGAGCAGAATCTTGGAGGCCAAGGAAAAAAGGACATCAATTTTATTTAGGTACAGTGTCGCACGACCGCGCAATTGTCCGTTAAAATAATGCAGTGCCGAATCACAAAAAATGGCCTGGTCATTAAGGGGGCAAATCCTTCCGGTCCAGAAGTGGTTAATGATATACCTCTTGTAAGACCATGCCCGTTTAAAAAACATGTGCCACTTCTAATTAAAGTACATTTTCTACTTGCTGGATGCACAGCAAAAAATAGGTGTCCCTTGTAATGCTGGAATGCTGGCAACTATGCAAATTAATTGCACACAAAAGCAAACTGCTGTGTTTTACCATTTACACATGCCCTTACCTATATGCAGAAGTAGGATCCTTATTTGCACAGGTTCCCACATACGTATCCCATGCACTAGGCTTATTCTATTTTTGGCTGGCTTAAAGCAATGCAAAATTTATTTTTTTACTATGTTAAAAAAAGTTTAAAAAAATATAATGTGTGCAAAAGAACATTCTTATAGCACTTATAAAAAATATATACATGGCTGACTATTAGCTTACTAAGCCGCCATAAATAAATTATGTCATATTCATTTTTCAACATCAATTATTGATATCAGCCTGAATTAGTGCTTTTAACAGATGTCTGTCATACCTAGCATGTTTTGGCTTAACTAAACAAGTCATGTTTGAAGGTGTACAGTATATGTGTATCCTACTGGATTTGCATTTTTAAGCCCCCGTTGCTTTACTTTGTCTTAAGAATGCAGATTGGGAGTAAGAGACCTTGCTCATATAGATTTACATGTTTTCTCTTTCCTTTTTCAGACAAAATCTTGCTCGTAGTTTGTTTCAGAATTTGTGCTTTCAATGACCTCTTCAGTATGAATTGTTAGGATTACTTATAAGGGATCTTGAGTCTGCTTTAAAATCGCTAGTTATCTTGCAAAATGTGAGGTTATTGTCAGGAGCAGCTTAGGCCCCTTTCACACATGGTGTCCGTTTGTCCATTTTTCATCCATCCGTTGACGGATGAAAAACGGACATCAATGTAAAAATGGATGACAACGGATGATCATCCGTTAACATCCATTTTCATCCGCTTCCGTCAATGTTCGTTTTTTTGAACGGATGAATGCCCTATTTTTCATCCGTCAAAAAAACGGATCGGGCGAAAAACGGATGACAATGGACGAAAAACAAATAACAACTGACAAAAAACGGATGAAAACGGATAACAACTGACGAAAAACGGATGACACCTGACGAAAAACGGATGAAAAACAGATGGAAAATGGATGAAAAAAGGATGAAAAATAGATGGAAAACGGATGGAAAACTGATACATTTTGACGTGACTGAACTAATGAACTGAACGGACCGTATGTGTGAAAGGGGCCTAACACTCCTGCTCCTCATTCCAGCATCCTGGTTTTGTCTATGGCACTCTCCTTGTCTGTCTGTCTGTCCACCTGCAAGGTGATTAATGTGGCCAGTCTCTGGGTGGAAACCAAACCTGTTATAAGCCAGCCAAACAGTCACTCGCATGCTTGTGATAGAGAGATATACATGTATAATTCCTGATCAATCCCCCCTGTCTGTCTTCCTTGCTCTGCTAGTTTTGGATTCCCCTGTGTATGACCTTGGACCGGATATTGGACTATTCCCTGAACTCAACCTATCTTTTACCTGGACTATCATAGAACCACTCTGCCTGTCTTTTAACCACAAATATCTGTTTTCTTTGCTTAGTTTGGGCCTGCCCTGGCATGGTGGCCAGGCACTATAGAATTGTAGAATTGTGTATAAAACCTTGGGGCAAGTGAGTACCGGTAGGTCTGCTTGCCTTATGAGAAAGGGGGCTGCTATAGGTGAAGAGCACAGTAGCTAGTTAGTGTCTTACCTGCGATGGGGTAGGCATGACAGTTGTAAGGAACTTGCTGTATTTTGTCAATTAACCACCTCTGGACCAGAAGGTTTTACCCCCCTTAATGACCAGGCCATTTTTGCAATATGGCACTGTGTTTCTTTAACTGACAATTGCATGGCCGTGCAATGCTGTACTCAAATAAAATTGATGTCCCTTTTTCCCACAAATAGAGCGTTCTTTTGGTGGTATTCACCTGTGCGATTTTATTTTTTTTATTTTTTTTGTGCTATAAACAAGAGCAACAATTTAAAAAAATATATATATATTTTTTTACTTTCTGCTATATAACATTCTCAACAAAAAAATTTTTAAAATCAAATTTTTTCATCATTTTAGGCCAATATGTATCCTGCCACATATTTTTGACAAAAAAAAAATCCCAATAAGTGTAAATTGATTGGTTTGCACAAAAGTTATCGCATCTATAAACTAGGGGAAAGATTTATCATTTTTATTTATTTATTTATTTTTTTACTAGTAATGGCAGCAATCAGTGGTTTTTAGCGGGACTTCAACATTGCGGCGGCCAGACTGGACACCTAACTGATATTTTTGACACTTTTGGGGGGACCAGTGATGTTACTACAGTAATCAGTGCTAAAAATATGCTCTGTTACTGTATTAATGACACTGGCGGGGAAGGGGTTAACACCAGGGGCAATCAAAAGGGTTAAATAAGTCCCTAGGGGGTGCTTTCTAACTGTCGGGTGGGCTTTCTGCATGAGTAGAGACCTGTTTTTCTAAATAAGCGGAACACATGATCCCTCTGTTCGTACAGTACAAGGGCAGAGGATTTAGTAGATGGAAAGATGAAAACAAGACTGAAGGGCCGCATTAAAGTCCCATTTAATCTGGATTTCTATATTCCAGGTAATCATTTACTGTCACTTTAATCTTAATTTAAGAGGAGTTAACTTGTAAACTGATTGCCACTCTAAGTGCAGTATGCATAAAACAAGTCTATTTATTCAGACAAATGGCAACTTACATAAGGATGAATAATGTGCATGTCAGACCCACCCGGGGTCAGTAGAGCTGTGACACTGGAAGAACGTGTGACGCCAGGTTATTCTGCACTAGATGGTGAGTGGGGTAGGAAGCATCCAGCCGGTGTGGACACTGAGAGTCTGGAACTCCACAAGGCAGCAAGCATAGATGGCCAGGCATGGCACCAGCGCTAGGGGCGGGAATGTCGGGTGTGGCTAATGCATTTCAGGTAATGAGGGTACATAATACATATGGAACTAGATGTTGCATATATTACATTACAATGCATTAAAAAAGTTATAATAAAAAACAGTAGCCGCCTGACTCATGCATCGTCTTCCCCGCTGACGATCGGGGGCGGGAGTGCGCCGCTGGCAAATTATGTACCCCTACATGGTTTTGCCTGGGAGAGCCACTCTGCCGTCGTATATATATACAGTATGGGGTCGGCAAGTGGTTAAGTACATCACTAAATAACCATTACACACAGTAACATCCAAATTGTATAAAAATTCAGTTTTATTGAATATAAATTAAAATTCAAATGCAACATTAATAGACATAGTAAAAAATGCCGCAATACGGTGGTTTATCACACTTTACGATGTATATCCTTATTATATCCTTAGAAAGGGGTTTATGTGTTTTACGGATACACCACTTCCTCAGGACCAACAAGGACTCATACAATCAAAGGAGTTAATCATAATAACACTTTTACAGGAAAGAGGAGACAAATAGTAAAAAAAAAAATACCTTAAAAACATACCATGTATCCTAAAGTAGAACTATAGGCAAAGCTTTTTTTTTCATTTTGGATAGCGTAAGGGAGGGTTATAACCCCTGTCAATTTTTTTTTCACCATCTGTGTTCCATTGCGGAGATTTCCTTTCACTTCCTGCCCCATAGCCAAACAAGGAAGTGGGAGGAAATGCCTGCAAATCAAAAGAATTTCTTTTGGACCTCTAGGTAACCCAAATGTATGTCCCCTCTATTACTTTTCTTGGGACAACTCAAAATTGGAGACTTTCTTTTACTTCCCTTTTAATGATTATGATAAACAGGACAAATAGAGAGGGTGAATCTCCATAATGGGACCGCAATAAAAAATGACATGGGTTTTAATCCCTCTCTACTCTATTACTTTTGCCTTTAGTTATACTTTAACATACATTGCCCACTAAAAATATGTGATTACAGACATGAATATAGAAAATAATGTGAGAATCTTACCCCCAGAAAATATAGGGCAAGGGTTGAAAAGGGTGGTAAAGGTAGCGGTTTTTGGTTCACTATGCCTGCCGCCCCATGGGAGAATTGTCCCAGGGTAACCAATGTAAACCAGTTGTGCCTGAAAAGTGCGCATAGTGAACCAATGACAGCTACCTTTACCACCCTGTTCAACCCTTGCCTCAGATTGAGGGTGAGATTGTCACAATATTTACTATAGACATATATGTCTGTTATTATACATTGGGGCTGATAAAGTATGTTAAGATACATGGTGTGTTTCTATTTTTATTCTGTTTCATGTAGAGGTGTTTTTATGTTTAACTTCATTGATTGTGTGAATCCTCGTTGGTCCTGAGGAAGTGGCGTATCTGTGAAACGCGTAGTCCTCTTCTAAGGATATACATTGTAAAGTGTGATGAACCACCTTGTTGCTACATTTTTTATGTCTATTAATGTTGCATTCGCATTTTAATTTATATTCAATATAACTGTAAATGTTTATACAATTTGGATGTTACTGTGTGTAATGGTTATTAGTGGTATACTTAAAGTCCCATTTATTCTGCATTCCTATATGCTACAGTATCTCAAAAAAGTGAATATACCCCTCACATTTTTGTAAATATTTTATTATATCTTTTCATGTGACAACACTGAAGAAATTTCACTTTGCTACAATGTAAAGTAGTGAGTGTACAGCTTGTATAACACTGTAAATTTGCTGTCTCCTCTAAAATAACTCAACACACATCCATTAATGTCTAAACCGCTGGCAACAACCCCTAAATGACAATGTCCAAATTGGGACAGTTAGCCAATTTTTCCTTCCCAGTGTTATGTGACTTGTAAGTGTTACAAGGTCTCGGGTGTGAATGGGGAGCAGGTGTATTAAATTTGGTGTTCTCACTCTCACTCTCTCATACTGGTCACTGTAGGTTCAACATGGCACCTCATGGCAGAGAACTCTCTGAGAATCTGAATAAAAGAACTGTTGCTCTACATAAATATGGATGGCCTAGGCTAAAAGAACATTGCCAACACCCTGAAACTGAGCTGCAGCAGGGTGGCCAAGACCATACAGCGGTTTAACAGGATGTGTTCCACTCAGAACAGGCCTCACCATGGTCCACCAAAGAAGTAAATTGCACATTCTCAGCTTCCTATCCAGAGGTTGTTTTTGGAAAATAGAAGTATGAGTGCTGCCAGCATTGCTGCAGAGGTTGAAGGGGTGGGCGATCAGCTTGTCAGTGTTCAGACCATACACCACACACTGCATCAAATTGGTCTGCATGGTTGTCACCCCAGAAGGAAGCCTCTTCTAAAGATGATGCACAAGAAAGCCCGCAAACCATTTGCTGAAGACAAACAGACTAAGGACATAGATTACTGGAACTGTGCCCTGTGGTCTGATGAGGCCAAAATAAATGTATTTGGTTCAGATGGTGTCAAACGTGTGTGGCGGCAACCAGGTGAGGAGTACAAAGACAAATGTGTCTTGCCTACAGTCAAGCATGGTGGTGGGAGTGTCATGGTCTGGGGCTGCATGAGTCCTGCCGGCACAGGGGAGCTACAGTTCATTGAGGGAACCATGAATGCCAACATGTACTATGACTTAATGAAGCAAAGCATGATCCCCTCCCTTCAGAGGCTAGGTCGCAGGGCAGTGTTCCAACATGATAACGACTCCAAACACACCTCCAAGATGACCACTGCCTTGCTAAAGAAGCTGAGGGTAAAGGTGATGGACTGACCAAGCATGTCTCCAGACCTAAACCCTATTAAGCATCTGTGGGGCATCCCTATAAACGGAAGGTGGAGGAGCGCAAGATCTCTAAAATCCACCAGCTCCATGATTTTGTCATGGAGGCGTGGAAGAGGACTCCAGTGGCAACCTGTGAAGCTCTGGTGAACTCCATGCCCAAGAGGGTTAGGGCAGTGCTGGATAATATTAGTGGCCACGCAAAATGTTGACACTTTGGGGCCAATTTGGACATTTTCCTTTTAGGGGTGTACTCACTTTTGTTGCCAGTGGTTTAGACATAAATGGCCGTGTGTTGAGTTATTTTGGAGGAGACAGGAAATTTACACTGTTATACAAGCTGTACACTCACTACTTTACATTGTAGCAAAGTGTCATTTCTTCAGCGTTGTCAGATGAAAAGATATAATAAAATATTTACAAAAATGTGAGGGGTGTACTCACTTTTGTGAGATACTATCAGTGGCGGCCGGTGTATTGAGGGCGCAGGGGCGCCGCCCCCCCACCCATGCGTCCGGCCCCCTAATCTGCATGCAGGGGCGCCAGACGCATGGAGCTTAATGGGTTTTTTTTTTCAAATCACCTGATTAGAGCCAGAGGCTCTAATAGGGTGATGCAAAGGGTGGAGCCGGGGCGCAGAGCAGTGCGCCCCGAGCCCACCCATTGTGTGACAATAGCGAATGAAAATTTGCTATTGTCACACAGATCCTCCTCCTGGCCAATCAGGAAGCGCGTCTGATACGCGCTTCCTGATTGGCCCCAAGGCAAACCCCATGCCATTGGCGAGGAGTAGGCGGGAGCGGGAGGACTGGAGGAGATGCGCCGCCAGGGGACTGAGGAGAAAACGCCCGCCGCTGCTGCTGCTCCAGGTAAGTAAGGGGGCACGCACGCTGATCTCTGCATTGGGGGAATGTATGCTGGTCACTGCATTGAAGGGGGCACACACGCTGATCTCTGCATTGGGGGAATGTATGCTGGTCACTGCATTGAAGGGGGCACGTACGCTGATCTCTGCATTGGGGGAATGTATGCTGGTCACTGCATTGAAGGGGGCACGCACGCTGATCTCTGCATTGGGGGAATGTATGCTGGTCACTGCATTGAAGGGGGCACGCACGCTGATCTCTGCATTGGGGGAATGTATGCTGGTCACTGCATTGAAGGGGGCACGCACGCTGATCTCTGCATTGGGGGAATGTATGCTGGTCACTGCATTGTAGGGGGCACGCACGCTGGTCACTGCATTGAAGGGGGCACGCACGCTGCTCACTGCATTGAAGGGGGCATGTACGCTGGTCACTGCATTAAAAGTAGGCATGTACGCTGGTCACTGCATTGAAAGGGGGCATGTACGCTGGCCACTGCATTGAAAGGGGGCACGCTGGTCACTCTGCATTGAAAGGGGGCACACTGGTCACTCTGCATTGAAAGGGGGCACGCTGGTCACTCTGCATTGAAAGGGGGCACGCTGATCTCTCTGCGTTGAAAGGGGGCACACTATACCTTAATTATTGAAGGCCCCTTTCACACTTTTGCGACCTCAAAGTCACTCAATTTTTTGCAGCGTTTTTTGCCACAAAGCCTATTACATTTTTCTGTTTGCGCCCCCCAAAAAATTTTGAGCACCAGCCACCACTGGATACTGTATATATATATATATATATATATATATATATATGCTGGGATGATACCCTGATTTTCCAGTTATGCTAGAGCTTTCAAACACTCCACTGCACAAACTTGTCAAATCTATATCAATCATATCCTAGTTCTCCAAAAATAATCTGCACACATCCATTACTTAACCACTTTGCCGCTGCTCATTAGAGCTGTACTGCGGCAAAGTGGCTCTTGTAGGTCTGATGACATAGACCTACGTCGGCAGACCCTTCCCTCTCCAATAAAATTAACCCCTTCACTGCCAGTGTTATTTTTACAGTAACAGTGCATATTTATAGCACTGATTACTGCAGTAATGTCACTGGTACCCCCAAAAGTGTCAAAAATGTCAGTCAGGGGTCCGATCTGTCCGCCGCAATGTCGCAGTCCCGCAAAAAAAAATCGCAGATCGCCACCATTACTCGTTAAAAAAAAAACACCAAAAATGACATAAATCTTTCCCTTAGTTAGTAAACGCAATAACTTTTGCGCAAACCAATCAAAATACGCTTATTGTGATTTTTTTTACCAAACATAGGTAGCAGAAAACAAATTGGCCAAAAATTTAAAAAAATTTTGATTTTTACATTTTTTTGGGGGGGAATTTCATATAAAAAATGTGAAAAATATTGTTATTTTTTCAAAATTTACGCTCTTTTTTTGTTTATAGCGCAAAAAGTAGAAATCGCACAGGTGATCAAATACCACCAAAAGAAAGCTCTGTTTGTGGGAAAAAAAGGACGTCAATTTCATTTGGGTACGGCATCGCACGACTGCGCAATTGTCAGTTAAATTTGCACAGTGCCGAATCGCAAAAAGTGGCCCAGACGTAAGACAGCAAAATCCTCCTGTGATAAAGTGGTTAAAAACCCTGTAATCTATTCATGAAATTATTTCTTATTGTATTTTATTGCCTGCATGTAACCTCTGTGAGCTCTTGAACCTTTTTTTTTTCACATAACTTCTGTTTGTTTGGAAAAAGCAGTGTATATTTGTTGTGGTGCACTGTATGGGTACAACACATCCCATAGTCTATAAACAATAGTCCTCCATGGGAGTGAGCAAAAGAGGTTGGCTACATATATACATACAGTGAGACCATTGAGGATAAACACAGCCACTCTCTCATGGGAAATTGTATTACAGCAGCAAGAAAAAAGAAGGAATTTGGATATGAGGAGGAGCCTGAGGGCCATAGAAGGTACTTTTTTGAAGTTAAGAATACATACTTGAATAGTATTTTTTAAACCAGATTTTGGTGTCACTTTAAATTTTCAACATTTTATACGTGAGAATAAAATAGAGGGGAGTCAAATGTAAGAACATTTTGAACTGGGATCAATAACCAGCTTAAACCCATACATGCTATGCAGCTTAATTTGAGCAAAGACCAGTAAATGCAATTTTCCTTTTATCCTTAGAGTACAGATCCTACAGCCCTCTTGACAACTGAACAGGAGATGCATGCAAACTTGAAAGACAAAAAAGTAGAGAAAAAGATACTCAATAAAAGAGCGCAATAAAACATAACTTATAATTTGTATAAATAAAAAATTGTTCAAGGCCACAACTAATGCACTTACATATACCCAGGAAAGAGGAGCCAAGCATGCATGGTCAGATGGTGGAAGTTTGAGAACCCGTGCAGGGGTCAGTGGCAGTACTGAGGGAGGGCTGTATCCCTCCAACTCCTGACAAGCTGTTAAGCTGGATGATTAAAGCAGTCCATACACAGAGTGAATTTCTTAACTACAACCACAGAAAGTGTTGACAGGGGAATTCCTCTCGCAGAGTCATTGTATTCTCCCAGTGGGGGGTTTGGGGGAAGCCACCCCTGCCGGGGAAGGCAGTAATTATTGCTAGCGGCTATACTAGCCGCTAGCGATCATCGCATGCAAAATCTGGCAGACTGGTTATACACAAGTTGGTCAATCAATCAACTTGGTACATTCCACCTGCCCATACATGGTTTGAATCGTCTGTGGCGGGCCTTAGGAAATTAAAAACCCACACTTATGCAGCACCGCCCATCAAGGCTCACTCTGGACTGTGTGTATGTCCTGCTTGGTTTCATGGGGGGGAAAGGTCTAGAGTTCGTGGTAAATTCTCCTCATCTCCATAAACATGGATGAGTACTCCCAGCAGGGAAAAACTCAAATGGTGCTCACAACATTGCATGCGATTTCAGTGCAGGAAAGACAGCATTGTCAGCTTACTACAGAAAGTAAGGAGCATACTGGATTTCTGGCATAATCAACTAGTATTTTACCTGGGCTTGCAGAATTTTTTATGAAACAATACAATGGGAAATATGCATGCATTGTAGATATACTGAATGTTCCTTTAAAAATTCTGCCTGGACTTATCCTTTAATTTGCTTTATTTCCTTCTTTATTTCTATAAAGTGATACACCGGTATGAAGCACCATATATGGTAGACCAGCTTGTTGTGTAATGGTACAAAGTAGTTTATGGACATTTGCTATTTGTATTTTTGTAGATTCTGTCCTGGATCCTATTGAGCAGTGTCCAACCACGTTTATTGCTAGGTTTGCTTTGCTTTAGGTTTAGGTAGGCACAGCATTCCTGTTCAGCACCTGTACTATTTATTTTTTTTCCTACATACAGGTCAACTTTAGTTACAAACAAAACCAAATTGGATGCAAGTCAGAAGAAAGGCAAACCAGGAGGAGTTCAAACAAATAAAACCAATATCAATTGCAAGCCGCCTCTATGAAAATAGGTGAAAGTATGCTATATTTGCCTGAAATTCTTATCTAAGCATATGTGCATGACTGGAAATATCTAATCTGTCTATGATTTTGTCTGAATTTTAACATTGACTTTAATTGTGTAGCTTTCTATTACATATCATTCAATTACGCAACGATAACAAAGTGGTTAATGCCATTACTATAATCATTGTCTTTATTCCACTACCGTTTTTGTTTTTCTATTGCTGCTCCAAAAGCCGATTAACCTCCATAAAACAAGTCTTTTAACATTTAAAAGACATCTGGTATTTGTGAAATTAAAGTTCATAACACTCAATGAATATAAAGGCTACATCATTGGCTAGAGGCACTGTGAACCATGTAGTGACATTTTCTTGTCACTGAAGAGAAGTGTATAATGTAAAATGTAAGTCAACCTTTTTGTTGTATTACCTCCACTGCTATTGTCTCCTGCACTGCTAAGTAACAGACTAGAACAAGCAAAAATATGGTTTAGAGGGTGCTCAAGCGTACAAAAGTTAAAATGAAAAGTGACTGTACATTACTACTTACAGTGGGTACGGAAAGTATTCAGACCCCCTTAAATTTTTCACTCTATGTTATATTGCAGCCATTTGCTAAAATCATTTAAGTTCATTCTTCTTCCTCATGAATGTACACATAGCACCCCATACTGACAGAAAAACACAGAATTGTTGACATTGTTGCAGATGTATTAAAAAAGAAAAACTGAAATATCACATGGTCCTAAGTATTCAGACCCTTTGCTGTGACACTCATATATTTAACTCAGGTGCTTTCCATTTCTTCTGATCATCCTTGAGATGGTTCTACACCTTCATTTGAGTCCAGCTGTGTTTGATTATACTGATTGGACTTGATTAGGAAAGCCACACACCTGTCTATATAAGACCTTCCAGATCACAATGCATGTCAGAGCAAATGAGAATCATGAGGTCAAAGGAACTGCCTGAAGAGCTTAGAGACAGAATTGTGGCAAGGCACAGATCTGGCCAAGGTTACAAAAAGATTTCTGCTGCACTTAAGGTTCCTAAGAGCACAGTGGCCTCCATAATCCTCAAATGGAAGACGTTTGGGACGACCAGAACCCTTCCTAGAGCTGGCCGTCCGGCCAAACTGAGCTATCGGGGGAGAAGAGCCTTGGTGAGAGAGGTAAAGAAGAACCCAAAGATCACTGTGGCTGAGCTCCAGAGATGCAGTCAGGAGATGGGAGAAAGTTGTAGAAAGTCAACCATCACTGCAGCCCTGCACCAGTCGGGGCTTTATGGCAGAGTGACCCGACGGAAGCCTCTCCTCAGTGTAAGACACATGAAAACCCGCATGGAGTTTGCTAAAAAAACACCTGAAGGACTCCAAGATGGTGAGAAATAAGATTCTCTGGTCTGATGAGACCAAAATAGAACGTTTTGGCCTTAATTCTAAGCGGTATGTGTGGAGAAAACCAGGCACTGCTCATCACCTGTCCAATACAGTCCCAACAGTGAAGCATGGTGGTGGCAGCATCATGCTGTGGGGGTGTTTTTCAGCTGCAGGGACAGGACGACTGGTTGCAATCGAGGGAAAGATGAATGCGGCCAAGTACAGGGATATCCTGGACAAAAACCTTCTCCAGAGTGCTCTGGACCTCAGACTGGGCCGAAGGTTTACCTTCCAACAAGACAATGACCCTAAGCACACAGCTAAAATAACGAAGGAGTGGCTTCACAACAACTCCGTGACTGTTTTTGAATGGCCCAGCCGGAGCCCTGACTTAAACCCAATTGAGCATCTCTGGAGAGACCTAAAAATGGCTGTCCACCAACGTTTACCATCCAACCTGACAGAACTAGAGAGGATCTGCAAGGAGGAATGGCAGAGGATCCCCAAATCCAGGTGTGAAAGACTTGTTGCATCTTTCCCAAAAAGACTCCTGGCTGTATTAGATCAAAAGGGGGCTTCTACTAAATACTGAGCAAAGGGTCTGAATACTTAGGACCATGTGATATTTCAGTTTTTCTTTTTTAATAAATCTGCAACAATGTCAACAATTCTGTGTTTTTCTGTCAGTATGGGGTGCTATGTGTACATTCATGAGGAAGAAGAATGAACCTAAAGGATGTTAGCAAATGGCTGCAATATAACAAAGAGTGAAAATTTTAAGGGGGTCTGAATACTTTCCGTACCCACTGTATACAATATGATGTAGTCCCTAAGCATTACAATAGAAGTTTTCTGAGTCCCCCCCTGAAATATGGTACCTGGTAATGCTGCCAATAGAGCTAATGTGGGAAGGGAGATTCTAAGGCCCAATTCACACTTGGCTACACAAAAAATGTGGACATAATTGTGCATTTCTGCTTGCTTTTTTGGAAACGTTGCAAAACAAGCGACACACTGGCAGTGCCAATTATTTCCTAATAGCACCCCAAATGCTTTGTGATTGGCCCTGAATTTAAGCTGACTGAGGGGGAGTTTGCTGAAGATCTGTCTGGTATCACTAAGGGAGGCTGCTGGTTGCTCTTTAATGGCCTGTGCGCACAGACATCTGTGGGATCTCAGGGACTAGTGCTGTTAACCCCCTCCGGCTGTCCTGTGGTCAGCTAAAGGGCCAAGCTAAAAAGAAAACTGGCTAGGGATTTGAAGAGCTCTGTCTACCTGCCACTTACTGCAAGGGACGTTGCTCAAGCTTCTTTACTACTACAGTACCAAATCAGGAGAAGTCTGCCATCTTCTCCCAGCAAGGAACTTCACTTAAGGTTCCATCTTAGAACATCTAGTGTCCTCAAGTTGTGAATAGTTTTGTTTCTACTGCAAGCCCCTAACCCTTTCAAAGTTCCTCTAAAATAAAACTACAAAACAAGTTGTTATATAGTTTTGTTTTTTTAGAGTATCCTACTGCAAGCCCCTAACCCTATCCAATGAGCTAAAAGTGTGTGCACCTGGCTGTGGGAAAATATCTTGTGCATGACTGTGAGCATAGTAGCGGGGAATACTTTGCATATTCAAGCAGCTCCTATGGGAGTAGTGCTATATTAGTAATGGGAGTGACATTTCGCTGCTTTGGCTAGAGAGGAAGAGATTCCATAGGGACAAAGAGGCATACGTTTAGTCATCTTGTTGAAAAAATTGCTAGCGACAGAATTGCCTACCTCATAGTGCATTAAAGGAGAAGTATGGCCAAAGTTTTTTTGGCCATACTTCTATGGATCACAGGTGCGCAGTTCATTCTGAACTCCTGTAAACCCTTTTCAGCTGACAGCAGTCTGAAGCCCACTATTGGCTGGCATCACAGAGCCAATCCCAGCTCTGAAAAGATCCCGACCATATGGTCGTTCTCCACTCAGAAGCCTGGATCGGGATCTGACTCAGCGATCTTCTGAACAGTCACAGCTCTATGCTCAGAGTGGAGGGAGAGAACTGACCAATCAGCTGTATATGATTGCTCAGTTTTCACTACTCTTCAGACTGATGCTGCATCCACCTAGTTATTTTATAACAGAACAAAATTCACGTTTCTCTTAAGAAAGCTCAAGCTAGAAATGTTTGATACATAGTATTAAATCAATAATACAAAAAACAGTGTTCTGCAATGTTTTAATTTACACCTGAACAGTGTATTCTGTATTTTAATAGCATCCCTCTGGTGAGGCATGTCACAGTTGGCAGTGTGCCTATGTCAGACCTCGATTAAACATTTAAGCCCCCCCAAATGGCTTGTGTCACATGTGCAGTGCTGTGGCGACTGCAAATCTAAATAGAGGATAAAGCTGGGTACCAGCCATGTAAATTTCAGCCAGTTCCTGAGGTTGGACAGCACTTGCCTCCAATAGGCTGCTAGACACAATCTCCCACTCTCATTCCCTATCTCCTGGGAGATATTGATCAAGAGTGCAGGATTGTGTCTAACTGTGAGCATGACATTACATGTTGCCTTTATGCGCTTTTTCCCATGCACTTTCTTTGTACATGTATTTTCCCTCCATATGTAATAACCTCTACCGTTTTATGCTTTGTTGTATTTTTGGTTAATTTCCTTGCCAGTTATTCTGTTCAAGATTGAGATCATTTTAGAAATTCTTTACCTCAATTTCAGTTGCATTGTTTTCACCATGCACTATAAACATTGTAAATTAGCCAACTCTTGGGTCTAAAACAGCAATGTTTAGAGTGTAATGTTTGCGGTGCCTATTAGTAGTCACATGTATAGGTTCCCATTTTTGTTTAAAGCTACTGATTATTTACCATGTGACTTCAGAGCACAGGATTCCATAGCAGCCCTCTGTTAAAGTTAAGTGCTGCTCTGATTAAACTGTGTTTGGAAAGTAACTGTCAGTTCTTAGGTCTAAAATATCAGTATTTAGAGTGTTTGTGGTGTCTCTTGTCATATTTTGTGAAAATAAGAATTATTTTGTTGCAAAAAAATACAATATTTGAGTACAGTGAGTTTGGAGAGATATTTATGCATACTTATTCTATTTAAAACCACTCTGTATAGGACCATATTTTTTACCAATAGCTTATTTTTTAACAAATTGACCTTAACAATGTTTGCCCCGTAAAGCTAGTTCCCTACAGTGTCCAGTGCTTGGAAAAGAGTGGCAGAAATTCTTCCTTTTGTACTGTCAGATCTCTGGTGAAGTGGTGGTGGAGTCTATAGCTTATTGAAAGTAGTCAGTTTCTGAATGGTATCCTCAGCATGATGCAGTGAGTTTTCCCATACCTGTGCTATTCACAACTATTCTGGTTACTTGTTAGAAAGTATTGCAAATGCATGTATCATTATTTCAGATCAATACACTATTGCACTTACATGCAACCAATATGCAATAGATAGCTAAATTAAATCCAACACCTTGGAAGTCTGCTATCCTTTTCAGTCATATTATTTTTGTGTCTGGGCTTTGCTGAAAAGATCAATTAGCGTTCACTCTGTGATATATTAATTCAGATACCATGGTTGAAGTAAAATTCCAGCAAAGTCTGGTAAAGTAAAATTGTTCTTTTCATAACATTTGTGGGCAGTCAATAAAGGTGCAGATGCTAGAAGGCTTCCCTGATTAATAATTTTCTTGGAAAAAAAATAAACTAGCAAATATACAAACCCAACAAGATAATTTGGTTGTCACATTATACTATATCCAGCTTTATTTCCTGAAATACCCTCATGTGAATTTGGGTTGGTTTAAACTTCCAACATTTTTTATTCTGATGTGAAAGTTCTTGTGCTAATGGAGCCCTTTCACTTACATACATCATTACTATATTTTCTGTAGAGCAGATGGTAGCCTTGAGCATACTAGATGCAAAATATTTATATACCACCAGCCTTTAAGGGATTTATAACCTTCACAATAAGAATGTAGTGAATTACATAAAAATGGTCAATTCTGTTTTTTTTTTTATAAATTCATAGACACTAACAATTTCAAATATTTCTTTGCTGCATCCTTTTAATGTGGTAATCTATATTTACCTTGCAAATATGATACTGGTGAGAGTTAAAGAATGGGCAACACAACAAATAATTTAAATCAAATGTTTTAATTTTATATTAACTGAAAAAAATGAAAATTTTCAGATAGCTAAGGTGTCTTCCTATATCTATATAGCTCTTGTACAGGCAGAGTACCCTTTCTCCTCATGTCTCTGTTCTTGTTTGGTCAAGTGTATCCAATTTGCATCCATTACATTTTTAAAGTAGGCAACCATGTAAAATGTTGCCACTTTTAAAATAAAATATAATAATTATATGTGGCAGGTTCAGGATTATATACTGCTCAAAAAAAAAAAAAAAAAAATTAAAGGAACACTTTGAAAAACACATCAGATCTCAATTGGGAAAAAACTCATGCTGGATATCTATACTGATATGGACTAGGTAGTTTGTCAGGAACTAAAGGATGCCACATTCTAAAGGATGGAAATAAAAATGATCAACCTACAGAGAACTGAAATCAAAGTGAAAAAATTATGCAGAAGGCTAGTCCATTTTGCTGAAATTTCATTGCAGCAACTCAAAATGGTACTCAGTAGTTTGTATGGCCCCCCACAACCCTGTATGCATGCCTAACAACATTGGGGCATTCTCCTAATGAGACAATGGATAGTGCCCAGGGGTATTTCCTCCCAGGTCTGGACCAGGGCAACACTGAGCTCCTGAACAGACTGAGGGGCAACCTGGCAGCGTTGGATGGACCGAAACATAATGTCCCAGAGGTCTTCTATTGGATTTAGGTCAGGCGAGTGTGGGGGCCATTCAGCGATACCAATTCCTTCATCTTCCAGGAACTGGCTGCATACTCTCGCCACATGAGGCCGGGCATTGTCGTGCACCAGGACCCACTGCACCAGCGTAAGAGTGACAATGGGTCCAAGGATTTTATCCTGATACCTAATGGCAGTCAGGGTGACATTGTTCAGCCTGTAGAGGTCTGTGCATCCCACCCATGGATATACTTTTCAGTCCATCACTGGCCCACCACCAAACCGGACATTGTGAACAATGTTACAGGCAACATATTGTTCTCCACGACATCTCCTGACCCTTTCACGTCTGTCCATGTGCTCAGGGTGAGCCTGCTCTCATCTGTGAAAAGCACAGGGCACCAGTGGTGGAGCTGCCCATTCTGGTGTTAATTAGAAAATGCCAGTTGAGCTCTATGGTGCCAGGCAGTGAGCACAGGGCCCACTAGAGGATGTTGGGCCCTCAGGCCATCCTCATGAAGTCTGTTTCTGAATGTTTGGTCAGAGACATTTACACCAGTGGCCTGCTGGAGGTCATTTTGTAGGGCTCTGGCAGTGCTCATCCTGTACATTCTTGCACAAAGGAGAAGATACCAGTCTTGCTGATGGGTTAGAGACCTTCTATGGCCCTGTCCAGCTCTCCTAGAGTAACTGCCTGTCTCCTGGAATCTCCTCCATGCTCTTGAGTCTGTGCTGTGAGACACAGCAAACCTTCTGGCAATAGCATATACTGTATGTATGTGCTATCCTGGAGGATTTGGACTGCCTGTGCAACCTCTAAAGGGTCCAGGCATCGCCTCTTGCTACCAGTAGTGACACTGACCCTAGCCAAATGCAAAACTAGTGAAAAACAGTCAGAAACGATGAGTAGGAAAAAAAAGTCAGTGGCCGCAACCAGTAAAACCATTCCTGTTTTGGAGGAGTTCTCATTGTTGCCCATCTAGTGCACCTGTTCTTAGTTTCAAACACCAAAGCAGCTGAAACTGATTAACAACCCCCTCTGCTACTTAACTGACCAGATCAATATCCCAGAAGTTTAATTAACCTAATGCTATACTCTGATTAAAAAGCGTCCTCCCTATTATTCACTGAGCTATGTTGGTATAATGTCTCTCAATAGTGAGGATGAAAAAGTATATTTTCTTTATAAAGAATGAGTGAAAGCTCCACAGCACTGCTGGATATTTGAGGTATAACATAGTCACATCATTTTCGGCCACATTTACTTTGAACAGTTCAATCAGGAAGCATACTGGAGAGAGAAACCATGCCTGAATACATTATAGAGATTTTTGCATAGACCACATACTATTTTTCTCAATCATATGTTGGCTACTAAGAAAACCTAAGATTGGTACTAGGAAAAGGTAACGAGTCATCTAAGGACCCCCACAAACCTCAACCAACAACTTTGAATGTCTGGGGAGAAAATGCATTGAATGTCCTACAGATTCACAATTATTTCCCTGCGATAAGGAAGGTAACAGTGGTGACTGTATGCACACAAAGATATATGAATGTGCATGTTCATGTGACATTGAGCAGAAGAGATTTTTTTTGTTGTTGGATCATTGCCAAGAGCTGATGGTTGCCCACTGTCTCGGCTTACATTTACACCGAAAAATTAGCAAACGGAAAGAAAAAGCTAGATGGCAATTATCGAAAACAGGCTTTGTACTTTCATTTGATCTCTTCAAAGACATCAGTATAAGCTTACTTATTTGTGCCCCTGCACTACTTTATCTAACCTTGAGCTTCCTCTGGAATTCTTTTTACAGACCAAATTTTATCTTTAGTCTTATCTGGACAAAAATAAATGCCTATGCTTTCTGCACCCTGAGAGGTCAGCAATGAAAGTGATTAAGTTAATATAAAAAGTATGTCAATCACAAACGTCTACAAGACCATTGGAAATGTAATACACAGTTGTACAACTTAGCACTGACTTAATAATGGATTGATTTTTACGCTGTAAATGCCTAATTAAATCCTTGGAAAATGTTTGTTTGAATGGCTTGGGCGTTGTAATGAATAATGAATTCTAGATTATTACTTCTTCACTAAATCAGTCTGTTTACATTTGATGAAATTCTTTATGAATTCCTAGGTTTGAAAAATAAAGCATCTTTCAAAAATAAGCCCAAAATGGACTTTTATTGATTTGAATCTTGTATGTTGGATGTGCCATAACAATTTTGAAGATTGGTGCAGTGAAGCAACTACAGAAAACAAATGTAACATCACCTAAATTAATTTAAACACGTTTGGGACTAGATTGCTACAGATTAATGCAGCACCTTACAAGCTCAGCAAGCAATGTAGCAGAAATGTGACATCAAAGAAGTAACATGTTAAGATCAGTGAAAATGTATTTCTTTATTAATTAATAATGTCTAGGAATTCTACCGATTTTTAGTATGATGGATCTTTAATGTTGCACTATATACTGTAACTACAGTGAAGCTGTAATGTATAGGTAATGATTTTATTAATGTAGTTATGCTGTATATGGACAGTCAGGCTATACCTGCAATAATTTATGAGCTGTCACAAATTCCCTGTGGACATAAGGATATGACATATGGAATGATTCAAAAAAAGTACCTTGGTCTTGCACATGTCTTTTGGAATAATTGTGCCAGGAGAAAATAAAAACATGCTTTTATTATCTCTTTAAATTCCCCTGCTGATTTTTTTTTTAAATGTCATTTACCCTTGGCCATCAGAGACATTGACATGTTATTTAATAGTGCATGATACATTTTACTTAACTCTTTTTCATTTTGTTAATCCATTTATAGTAGTACAGCCGCAGGCTGCTGGTACCTTTCTGTATGCACGTTACACAACAAAATATTTAAACTGCACCTAACATCTGTGTTGAATCACGATAAGGGCACGCATGCTAAGTAAGTGTAACATGTACATATATGTATTACCTTTCATACAGATCATAGTAACACTGTGGGGTTGATTTACTAAAACTGGAGAGTGTAAAATCGGGTGCAGCTGTGCATGGCATCCAATCAACTTTTACCTTCAGCTTGTTTAATTAAGCTTTGACAAAAAATCTGAATGCTGATTTTTTTAAACGAAAACCTTAATGCTGATTGGTTTCTATGCAGAGCTGCACCAGATTTTGCACTCTCCCATTATAGTAAATCAACCTCAATGCCTTGATTTGCTTTTCTCTTCAGGAGGATGGTGCCATTACTGTTCAGGCACTATCTCAGATCACTATCTTGGCTGAGATGTTTGACATGTAAATCTTGGTATCTGTGCAGTGTTTGACTTTGTTTTACAAATGCGCTACCCATATCAGTCCCTGTGCCCAGTTGGGTGAGATGCATTAGAAGGGGCAGTCCTAGGGTAAGGTCTGTCATTGCCAAGCTTGTAGATGCTTGAGAATGTTTTTCTGCAATAAATGCTTATGCCAGAATTTTTTTTTTTTTAGTGTGTGGCATTTTCTCTTGACTAATGGCAGCCTAGCTAAAGCCATTTGACTGGATCCCAAGGAATGCTTTTTAATGATAAAAAGTAGAACTGTTTCTAAAAAATAAATTATATTATTGCTGAATATTGTGACATGTGAAGAATTTATTTATGCTGATATTACAGATATTGATAGGGCCACTGTAACTAGTATTTAGTTGACAGCTGGTATTTATCAAAAAAATTTGAGATTTGTGCAAAAGCTACCTACATGTCATACTAAACCATTGTGACCATACTCACCATCACTGGGAGTGAAAGACAGATACTTTATGGTTTGGATAACTTCAAATGGGAGAGTAATATTTATCAACAATATCTCTCAAGAAATATGTGAGGACTATTCCTGTTTGATTCTGAACATGTTCTTTGAAAGAGCTAATCACATTGGCTTCTGTTCCATGTCCTTCAATGTCAGAGACAGGCTTTCCCTATTGTTTGTGTATTGAGATTATGTGTATTGTATTTCAGGAGCTCGAGGACGGAACGTCTGCTAGTGAATTGACTCGGGTTGATTGAATAATTGTCATCTGTTAGTTGCTTAGTGGAAATAGTATACTGTTTGTGTTGGTTGTTCTTTAGATATTTTAATTATATTTCTGTATACAATTTCATCTGCATATGATAATGTAATCAGATCTGATCAGGAGGGGGAGGTCCATGCTGTATATAAATTCTTTGTGCCTGTTCAATAAAGGGAGATTCCAGTACAAGCGAAGTTGTCGGCTAGCTTTGTATGTAGGGCGGCTGGGAAAATCTGGTAAATATGTTCAAGACTGTAGGAAGCCGTATATTGACAGAAGACCACAAGCACAGTGTGGGTCTCAGTTCCGTTACAGCCATGTATAAGAAAAGCAGCTTAATTGGGAACCAGACACATGCATTAGACTGAAACACCTCAAAGTGACATAGGTTCCGGAAGTGTGAAGATGTGTCTCCAGCAATTACAGAATTGTTTTTTTGCTGTTTATTCGTCTAGCATACCACCATTCTGGCCACAGGAAGATACATTATTTTCCCCAATCTGCAAACTTAAAGCACAGCTATACTTACCTTTCTTATACTTTACCTTACCTTGCTTATACTTTCCTTTCCCCCATCCCTTACTGCATCTTCTGCTGGGTGCCGTTCCTCAGCCATATTCATTGGCCAGTGCGGGATGATGTAATTCCTGCACATGTGCAGGAGTCAGTCAACCCAGCACATAGGGACTGTGCCAGTGATGTAAGCTGAGCTGCGCATGCGCAGTTCAGTCTGCATGTCAAGGAGGACAACGAGCAGGCAGGTAGGTGTACATTATTGCAGAAGAGACACTGCAATTATCTTATGCAATAAGGAGCCAGCCTGTTTGCAGTTTGTGACAGTTAAACGTTAGTTCCACCTTAAAGCCTAACTCCAAGAGACAATTTTAGTTTTTTTTGCCATCTGTGTCCATTTGGGTAGCTTTCCTCTCAATTCCTTTTAAGGACTTAACGTGATGGGAAATAGGTCAGGATGGAACTAAAACAAAAACACATTTTTAGTAGAAAAAATTAGGGCTTTCTGTCCTTGTGACAACCACAACCCCTAATCCCTGTAAAACTGGTAAGAAATATTAATTCTTTCCCATTTCTTACAAACAAAAAATGACTGGAGGCTGTAGTTTTAGAGTGGACTAAGGCTAATGTTTCACCTGCTTTTATTTTTCCTTTCCTGGTTCCTGGGGCCAGCAGGGTGCTGCACATAGCTTCCTGAAGCATCCTAAATTAGGATTCCTCTCATCTCTGGTGCAATCAATAGGTGGGCTTGTTGTAGGAGTTATGCAAATATAGAAATGCTTTGACGGGTGGATGTCAGTGTGGAATAGTGGGAGTTCCTAGACAGGCTGATTTTACATGTAGACTGCCCTAGGTAAAGCCACTACGTGATGCTGAGTCTCCATGATTAAAGGAACTGAAATCTAAACAATGAAGATGGCGGGCAGGGAAGGGCTAATTTATGCTGCTTGTTCCCCAGCCTGGAAATGTGGCAGGCTCTATCTAATCTGCTGCAGCTTCTAATGATCATTCAATTTTTTTTTTTTGCTAATCTCATTTCTAAAATTAAGAGCTTACTAAACTTGCAAAAATTCTCTTACGACAGAATAAAAATTCGGAAGTGATGTGTTATAATGTACTGTATTTGTATTGTATTTGCGAACGACAATTGTACTGTTTAAACTAAAATTGTAAGATCTGGTATTGTACGAGAAGAAACATTTTCGTGCTTGTCCTATCTGATAATATCAGATGAACTGTCGTGATCAGCTCTCGAAAGCTCTGTACTAGCGATCAGATTATCGTACGATCGCTTCTAAAACAGTATTTTTTCTTACAATTTTCTGATCGTGTGTATGAGCCTTAATGCACACTGTGAAAAGCTAGCCATGTACAGTAGAATTAAAGTAGCCAGTTTCAGTAGAGGAGAGAAAAAACCTGTAGAAATGCACGTTGCCTAAAGGTATGCCTAAAGTTCAGTTTTAATTTATATTAATTTAATAGATCACTAATTTTACATTCACTTTTATGCTTTTATAATCTACTGAACCACCTGTTGTATTCTTGTGCGTCAAATGCATGCTGCGTCTACCTTCTTATAAACATAAGTGTGATATTTTTATTTATAAGTATGTTTTTTGTTTGTCATCACAACTGAATTATTTATTCACTACAAAAGAATTTAACAGAAAGCTTCATGTACTAGGCGTCACAAAACATTTACAATCTAATTATGTTATTTCAATAATAACCCTGTCACCCACCACCAATTAACATAACCACGGGGTGCTGAGAAAATTATATTTCCTGTTTTTGCTGGGATCTGTCATATATATTAGCCGTTAATTGTTTGACATTTTTATCCATTCATTCAAGGGATGTCTTGTTAGAATTGGTAGTTTGGCAGTTGGCACACAAAACTGTCTATACCACAGTGCATTGGGAAGTCAGTGTAGTTCTGCAGAGGTCCCTTTAGGTGAACCTACACCGTCTTAGTGTCATGATAACAACTTATAGACCGGGTGTTGATTTAGTGCATGTCACACATTTATTCAGAGGTAAATGTCTGGCATCTTTTGTGTTTTGTTTATTGCAGATGTTTAAAGTAATGTGTGTAGCTGCATGCAGTACGTGATATTATTACTAGAAGGGTTAGCCAATGGCCCCTGGGCTCAGTTTCAAAATCTAGCCTTGGCATATCGTCAAGAAGGAAAATCTGCAAACTTTTTTCGTAGCTAACGGACATTTAATGGATTTGTTTTTTTCTGGCCTCTATTATTTCTCCAGTGCTAAAACTCTTGAAAATAGGGATCAGGTCTTCTAAAAACAGGTGATGTTAAGATGTTTCAGGAAAGAGACTTCCTAAATTAAGGAAAAACATTTTCTTACACTTAGTTATTTTCCTTTCCTGGCCTAACTTTACATTGGCATACTATAGGCAAGATCTTCCTCCTTAGACCCTGTAGGACTGCCCATAGCGTGCCTATACAAGGAATGACACCATCCTCCCTATGGTATTTCACATTAGCTCATGACAGGAACCCCGGGTGGGAATGTATGCTGATATAAAGTTAGGCCAGTAAAGGAAAAGTTACAGTAGGTATAAGAAAACAATTTTCTATATTTTTTTTTACAAACTTTTACCACCACAAAGGTTTGTAATATACTGTATATCTAAAGAAAAACGTGTGCTAAGCCAAAAAAAGTTGGGGATGCTGCACCAAAACATGTCTGAATACAAGAGCTCAAATCAAATATTATGTAAACTGGTGCGCATACCACTTTAAGAAAAAAATCAGTGATTCAAGCACAATATTAATAAATTAAAAACAAAAATGTATAACTGAAATTTCATTCATCCATATGAACAAATGTATCCACGTAACCCAAAATCTATCCACGTAACAACGAAAAAGCCCTGAATCAAAATCAAAATTCCATTCAGCCACATGACAAAATTAATCTACGTAACCCAAATTGGTCCATGTAACAAATGTGATATCTTAAAGTGAATCTATACTTATAATTGTGCATACTCATATAAAATAATAAAAATTGCATACACATGTAGCACCCTACAAGGTAGGTGCTATGTAAAGTGTAGTGGGCCTTGTCTGTTTAACAGCAGGGACATGATTTTCAGTTAGGTTGTCATGGTTCCCATGTGTGGCTGTTGAGACTGGGGAGTCTCCCCACTGTGCTTAATGAGAGGGCTCTCATTGGGCAGTGGAGGAATTCCAGCCAATGGCACATCCAGGCTTGTATCTACAACAGAAAGGCAGAGTACGGCTGTCTCTCCTCCTGTCAGAAGGATCGGGTGTCTCGGTGTGCCGAGGACCAGCGGAGATAGAGGGGTTCAGTTCCAGGAAAGCATTCCAAGTTCATGAGTACGGTGAATTGCCCCTGAGGGTCTGCCTAGTGTAGAGGGGACCACTCCAGTGAAGGTCCCAGGGATCCAGAAGCCAGCTAGTGTAAAGGGGGTGCCTAGTGAGAGGACCCTGAAGTGTCAAAGGGGGTGCATAGTGAGAGGACCCTGAAGTGTCAGAGGGGGTGCCTAGTGAGAGGACCCTGAAGTGTCAGAGGGGGCACCAGCGGTTGAGCGCCCTGAAGAGTTAAGTGTACAGTGTGGAGTGTACAGTGTTAAGGGTTGCAGCAGCAAAAGCAGTTACAAGGAGCTACCTCAGTCAGTGAAGGGCTGGAGGGAGCCATTCACAGGACTTTTGAGCTAGACTGAGTGTCAAGAGTCAAGTGTTACTACAGTCCTGGATCTTCTGAGTTAACCAATGAGTTAAAGTCAAAGTTTCAGCACAGTTCAGCAAAACAGTATTTTCAAGCGCCAGGAAGCGGTTGGTCGGCATTCAGCTGGCATCAAGACAGCGCTAACAGGCATTTTTCTACAAAGTGTCCCAGTTAAACCTAGTTGAGCCAGAGAAGTATCCCACTCATTCCCTTCTCCCATCCCTATTACAAAATAAGCAAAACAAACCAAAGATGCCACATTGTCTCAGCTCTCACACTTGGGTTTTCAACCTAAATGTGTTGCCGGTAGCAATGGCAGATCCATATCAGGCCCAATGCCTGGAAATCCTGCTACACACAGATTAAATATATGAAAACAAATAAGCTAAAATTAGTATATAAGTAGCCAGTCCCCATGTCATATAATACTCACAAAAAGTTCACTATGCATCCACCAAAATGGATTCTGCTTTCACTCTAATGAAGATCTAGCTTTGCCTTACCTGTGCCTGGCATAGGTTTTAATGCAAATTTCTTTTTACTGCCTGGATGTGGTGAGGGCCATCAGATTTTTCCTTTCTGCCACTGCTTCTTTTAGGGAGACTGATTCCTTTTTTGTAATTCCAGAAGGAATGCAGGCCTATGCATCAGGAGATAGGCCTCTTTTTCCTGTAAAAGCCTACTCCACTATCAACAATTTTTATACTGACTTTAAAATCCTTTTCACACAGTACATTGAGGTAAATAACTCCCTTCCCTCATTTGCTATCATTCTCCCTTGCTTGCTACAACTGGGCAGGTGGGGAGTGGCCTTATAGCTGAAGAGGATTGGTCTTCAGTTTTTTTTTTTTTGTATACCTGGTGTCCATTTCTTCTGTAGCCACTGTTCTAACCCTAGGTTGCTTAATCATCGTCAAGCTGTGTCCCACAATGAACTCTAGGAAAAGGTTTTTTTTGTCAGATTTGGAAAATTGTATGCATTATCCTTTCTTGATGTTCGATAAAGTTCCAAAGATCTGTCATCCTCTCTACTCAAACTCCATTAAAGAGGGGTAACTTGCCCCAACTGGGAGAAATATGTAAAGTCAGATTCTCAGTATGGACTTGTCTTGCATTTTAGAAGTTTGCAAAGTTCTCCAGACAGTCCCCACAGAAAGGGAACTTTGAGTTTCTCTCCACTGGTTTCCAAGGAGATCTCCTCTTGTCTTGTAAAATTTTCCATCTCTATATGGAGATTTGAATTTGTAAGAATGAAAGGACTACTGGTGCTGCTTTTTCAACTGTGGTATAGGACTTTATTTAACACCAGTGACCCTTTGTATGGCCTCTTCATATGACTTGCCTGATAAGGTTCTTACCATCATATGGAACACACATAAGCTCTGCTTTCAACCAGAGTCTGCAGACCATTGGCAAAGCCATGGGACTCTTTTCACACTCACTGAATAACCCATAATATAGGAGGAGAGACCCATCATATCTATAGCTGAACCTGAGGCCAAGGACAATTCTACATTTGATTCCAGAGCCACTTTAATGTTGGTAGTCCAGGCTCATAAAGCCCTGGCAATTAGATTCAGAGCTACTGCCAAGTACATTATCTTTTTTTTTTCAGAAATAAGTCCATTCTTTCTCTCAATAGAAAACAGATTTTTTCCATAAGCATGAGTGTAACGTGTTGTACTAGCCTTTGCAGCAAGGCATTCACTTCAGGGGTAGAATCTCACAACAATGAGATTTGAGAACTTTTTGCCCATTATCTGCAATTGTTCTTTTAATAATGCTCTCATTTCTGCTATCAGCAGGAAGATAGGAACTGTTTTTCTTTTCAAATTTGATTCTGGTGGAGTGATATCTTTCTTCCAAGCTATAGAATCTACTATAGCAGCTATGAATTGGAAGACAATCAAGAAGTAGAAAAGAATAGACTGCATCTCTTCTTCCTAAGGCTGTAGTATCTCATATTCTGGTGTGCCACTGCCCCCACCCCATGTGTAAGCTACAGGCCCCGTCAAGGCACTCTGTTTTCTATAGTCCCTAACTCTAACTTCAGTGAGTCTCCACAATGAAAGCACATGCATTTTAGTGGATAGGCTGAGGGCAGGTGGACCTGGAAGGAGCCTCCTTAAAGGTACAGGGGCACACTGAAGAGCCAGCATATAGCACTATGGCAGCAAAGCTGTCAGTGTGTTGCCTGACCAGTATATTCAAAATACAAACTAGTGGCTACTACCCCCACCTATTACTGGTCTTTGCAGCAAGGAGCATTGGAGGGGGGGTCGTATGTCAAACAAATACAAAGAGATTTTCCAAGCTAAAACTTGCCAACCAACCAACCAGCGACCAACCAAATTGACCTGTCTAACAATATGCGTTAAGAACAGGGGTTTAGTTTGCATACATTTGCAAATATATGCATAAGCTACAGGCCCTGTCAATGCACCCTGTTTTCTGTAGTCCCTAACTCTAGCTGCAGCATGAAGGGGTTAATTAACACTGACACTGGTGCCACTTATGCAGCACTAAGGGGTTTAATAACTGCCACTGGTCACTAATGCATCAGTGGCCATTGGCAATACATATTAACCCCCTTATTGCTGTATATTACAGAAATACTACTTGCCGACCCGCAACAGTATATATACTGGGACAGGGTGGCAGCTACAGGCACTGGGATGTACCTATATGTCGCTGCCTGTTTTAGGATTTCGGGTGAATGCCCCCACCCGCCTACTCCCCTGTGATTTGACACAGTGGGATTCTGTCAGCAGATCCCAGCCAATGATTCATGGCTGGGACCTACTGACGGGCTGTGTCAAATCACAGCCCAGAGCCCTGTGTTCACAATCAATACAGGGCTCTGTACAGAGGGAATGATCACTTTTTTCTTTCCAAAGCATAGAAAATCAACAAATCAATCTATGGTAAAAATCAGCAGACAGTACACACATTACACATTGTTAGGTACACAATTAACCCCTTGGTTGCCCCTAGATGTTAACCCCTTCCCAGCCAGTGTCATATTTTACAAGAACAGTGCATATTATTAGCACTGATCACTGTATTAGTGTCACTGGTGATGTCAGTGGCACTTAGTCCCCCACAAAGTGTCAGTGTCACTATCACAGTCCCACTATAAGTTGCTTTTTCTTTACACCTGGGGGGGGGGGGGAGGGACCCTGTTTGCCATTTTCGCCCTGGGCACCAGATGACCTTGTCCTGACACTGCCTAAATGGCATTCCATATATTCGTCGAGATATCATCCAAAATATAGACCTCTATAAATCGAATAGGATGCCCACATCTTATTTTACACACAAATTGTTTGTATTTTGTGTTTTTGTACTGACAACAGTCAAAAAAAAAAAATAGCATACATGAGTTTGCAATGATTCTGTTGGGCTTCAATAATATATCTTGGCATCACACCAAACCCATGCAGTGTACAACAGTTTACTGCTTTAACTGCTGAACATTGAAGAGATTATTTTTTAAATTCTTGCTTACGCTATAATACTCTACAATCTGTCCTGTCTTTGTTTAGCTGTTTTACAACTCCAGTTCACCAAAGCTTTCTTGCGTGTTATGTCCATGAATGAATTAATTCATTCTCCATGTTGTACTTACACTCTGGAATGATAATACCCATTCATTTAGGCTGTTGACCTCTAAAATTATAACCTTTACTTGTTTCAGTACGTATGTTATAAAATGAAATCCTTTTAAATGTCTTACTTTTGTTTTCATCCTAATTCAGGTCCAGCGCCATGAGAAAACCCTGTTCCCTTTCGTTTGGCTGCATTTGAGGACCTCTACATTCCAAGGTGAAAGCTGTGGACTGCAGCAGTCTGACATGCCCTCCTGCCTTACTCAGTACTCTAGCTCTGCAATCAGCACTGCTCATTTGGGACAGAGTTAGAGGAAGTCATTCTGGGCTTTGTATTATGCAATACAGTATGTCAGAGCCAATAAGAAGTCTAGGTGAGCTTCACTGACTCTGTGTCACTCTACTTTTCAGACCTGCATAGTGACATTACTGCTATGCAATTGGTCCTGCATAGCCATGGCTGACACAACCCAAATCTTTGCAGAGACTCACAAAAAATGTGGGATAATGTGGAGTAATGTGTGGGCATCACTGAACCGGTACATTAGGCAGGAAACCTAGAGGGACACAACCTGCACATCTGTTGTAATGTGGGGGTGTCATTCATAGTGGTAATGTGTAGGTGTTATTTACCTAGGACATCAAACAAGGAACCTGGGACACATATCTAATGATGCCACTAATGGCAAGAAGTGGCCACTTGAATTAGTGGTGTAACATCTTAAACTTTAAGCATTTTTTAAGCTCATGTGTCTCCTATATAAATGGAGTCTGCAAAGAAGAAAAATACTTTTATTCCAAATGAGAAAATGTTAAAACCCCAAATACTAACAGGGTGAGCTCATCTTTACAATTATGGAATTTGCTGTTCCTCCAATTGCCTAATGCATGCATAAGAAAGCTTTTGTCACATGCCAAAACTCATAAATAAAAACTCACTAACATACATATTTTACTTTGAAATCAGTGAAGCAATAGGTTTGTCTTAAACTTTCCCTTTCATCTTCCCTGTTGCAATCAATTAGTTTGTGTTATCACATGTTTTCTCCTTATACATAGGGCTGCATAACATGAGTGTCTGTTTATCACAAAAAGAGGTAGCACTTCAAATGTCTATGTATAATACTGTCAGTGTTTGAAGTACAGATTTCTGAAATTGAAGTGACAGATGTGAAGAATGTCCTTGGGCTGGATATGACAGACCTATGTATGCTCTCCTGAGCAATATTGTCCATATCAGTGGAAAATTAGAATTACTCAGCCATGGAAAAGAAATGGTACAGATTTGAAATAATGTAAATATACTGTATATTTTAGCATTGTTTTCTTACCATTGTTTTATGAAGTGGGATCCAGCCTAATATGCATCTTTCTGAATTAACACCTAATATCAGATCTGTCAGTTTCATTAGAAACAGTGTGGCATGACTCAAACACTGGACTGCTGGGATACAAGTATATAAGTTGACATGCGAAGGATAAAGGGTTGTCACTCATGGACAGTGCAGTGCTCTATTTACAGAGACTAACTGAGATCGGTTCTTCTACAGATATTTATTGAGATCTACATGTGATTTAGAATTGTACTGGAAGACATATTTCATGTGCATTGACTATATGTAACTTATGTTTGAAGACGCTGTATTGATGTATAATAGGGCTCATCAATTGTGCTCTAGGTTACAAGTGAGGTAAAAAATTACAATTGGAATACAACTCTAACAGTTTCTATTATTTCCAATGAGAATGAGCTTACTGTATAGACTAGTGTAGACACTTAGAAATGATGTTTAGTTGGACAAGGCACATTTGTTTAGGATAAATCAATGCTGCATCAGCATTAGATGGATGTTGCACAGTACAGATGGCTGCTGTTTTCAGATCTGTATTCATCGTCCAGCACCTATTGCTGTGCCTCCTCTGATCTCTCTGTTTGGCATCAAATGGCAGGATAGATCAGATTTGTCCACATATGCTTTAATCTGGACCAGATAATTCTTTTGTGCCTATTTATCCTGATAAATATAAAGCATAAACTACACATTTTGTGTATATACTGTACATGTAGTATATTAATCACATAGGAAACATGTTTTTTTTTTTTTTCAGTTTCAGGAGTTTGATTTATTTGTATTCATCTATGCATTAAAGTACCCATTTTTTGAGAATTATTTAAAGTTAAATTCAGGAATTCAGCCCCTTTGTAAAAAGTGAAGGCATATGTGTGACGAACTGGAAGGGCAGATTGAGAACACACAGAGGCAGATCACACAGAACTCGGCATGTAGGCATTTATTGGGAAACTCGCGAATACAGGAGGGGTGCGTTGAGCCACAGCACAACTAATCATTCCATGGGGTAGCAATGGGCAATCTACAGATAAGGGGTTCACGGATTAGCAGTGGGGCCATGGATGAACACTTCACAAGGTAACGATAAGACGCGACAAGGGGAGGTGATCCTCCAGGCAGTAGAATGACACAGCTTAAGGAAACAGTCCACAGAGCCAAGGGCAGGTACTGCAAGGGGGAAACAGATGCTTAGAGTGACAGAGGAAGGCATGGGGTTCAGGGACTCACACATAGGACTCCGGGGGCACGTGGCACTTGGTATAGCGGTCTGGGGAAACAAATCCAGTAAGTGAGCCGGCAACTCCAAATCCATATGGAAAATGTATTTGTTACATGAAAAGACCATACAGGTCCTGTATGTTCTCTTCATGTAACAAATACATTTTCTATATGGATTTGGAGTTGCCGGCTCACTTACTGGATTTGTTTGCTCAATTGTTGGCTGGGGAACATCAGAGCCAGAGCACCCATCTGGGGATTCCTTCCATGAACTTTATTTAGAAGTTCCCCTGCTCAGAGCACTGCATCTGTTGTCTATCTGTTAGGAAGTGGTCTAGTGGGCTTGTCCTGATGGATTGATTGAGGCAGTGTCTAGGGAGTCTGTGCTGGATCTAGGGGGGAGAGAGAAACGGGGTGCAGGTAAAGAGGCAGGAGACAATGGAAGGCCGAGGGTCACCCCTAGAGGCCCAATCTCAGTCTGGAATCCTCACAGGCACAGGGAACACACTGGGCTAGCAGCAGAGAGGGCAGGCAGGACAATCCTTGAAAGGCCCTGCAAACAAAGTGGAGAGGAAAGGCAGGGCAATCCTTGGAGGATTCTGAGCACACAACAGAGAGGACAGGAAGGGCAATCCTTGGAGGAATCTGGCCATTCAGCAGAGAGGGCAGACAGGACAATCCTTGGAGGGCTCTGGGCACACAGCAGAGAGGACAGGTAGGGCAATCCTTGAAGGATTGTGACCACACAGCAGAGAGGACAGGCAGGGCAATCCTTGGAGGATTATGAGTACACAACAGAGAGGACAGGAAGGGCAATCCTTCGAGGAATCTGGCCATCCAGCAGAGAGGGCAGACAGGACAATCCTTGGAGAGCTCTGGGCACACAGCAGAGAGGACAGGTAGGGCAATCCTTGAAGGATTGTGACCACACAGCAGAGAGGACAAGCAGGGCAATCCTTGGACGGCCCTGGAAACAAAGTGGAGAGGAAAGGCAGGGCAATCCTTGAAAGATTATGAGTACACAACAGAGAGGACAGGGAGGGCAATCCTTGGAGGAATCTGGCCATTCAGCAGAGAAGGCAGACAGGACAATCCTTGGAGGGCTCTGGGCACACAGCAGGGAGGACAGGTAGAGCAATCCTTGAAGGATTGCGACCACACAGCAGAGAGGACAAGCAGGGCAATCCTTGGAGGATTATGAGTACACAACCGAGAGGACAGGGAGGGCAATCCTTGGAGGAATCTGGCTATTCAGCAGAGTGTGAAGAGAAAAAACTCTGCTCGGTGCTAGATTAAATAAACAACAACAAAACTCCTTAAAATTGAACCATGCATAAATTGCAGTGATAATACATTAACATCTGCACTCAGAGGCATAAAAATACAAATGCAGTGTACACATACTGTATATCAAATGATGTTGTGCTGTGTAAAAATCTCAGTGAATCCAAATAAAGATAAATATAAATGCAGAAACAAAAATCAATCATACACCTCATGTAAAAATGTGACTGAATGAATGAAACAAAAAATAAAAGAGAAAATCAAAACAATATAGTGTTCATCCTTCATGAAAATTGACACAATATCATGTAGTCTGTGAACCTTCTACCTCTGTACACACAGCCTCTTATCAAAACATGAGAACCCATTTTATAGGAGCATGAAGCTGCATGGATAATGGGCAATAAAAATTGATCTTTAATCTCAGGGTTGCTTGCAGCATCTGCAATAAGGATGTAATCTCCCTCTCAGATTCCTCGGTTACACCAGGCAAGAGAATAAACAAGCCCCCAAAAGTGATGTACCGCTGGTGTTTATTTTAAAATTACTAATACAATCTACTCACAGAACATCCTAATGAATGGCACATAAATACAAAATACATGCAATACATAAATATGGCCGAAAACTGCGCCGGCTCCAGCACAGCGTAGTAATGTCCAAGCAGTCCCAGTGTCCAGAAAGTAGCACACCATCCATACTGAACCATTAGACTCAGCAGTTCTAAGCCCCCTTCTAGTTCCTAAGTTCCTTTGTGTCCATCCTGGGAATAAACTCCTTAAAGTCTGACACTTTCTGCCAGCATGGGGATATTATATTGTAGTTTGAATTCAGCCAAGACCAAAGGCTGGATTCACACTAGTGTGTTTTGTCATGCTTTTTGCAGAAATGCATCTCATTTTTTTAACATGGGTTCCGATGGAACAAGTTCACATCAATGCATTTTTGTGCCTCTGCGTTTTTGAATGGGTTGTGCACTTTTATTCCTGCAGAATGCAGCATTTTGCATGTAATCGGCTTCAATGGACCTGCATTAAAACGCATTTTTACCGCGATTTTACTGCAATTTGCGTTTTAAGTTTTTAAATCTGCCCAACAAATTTTCCAAAAAAACAAACAAAAATGCAAAATGCAAATTGTGGCAAAAAACTGTGGAAAGCACAGCAAAAAGCAAAAGCAACATGCATAGGTGTGAATTAGGCCTAAGCATCGAATGACTGGTGTGTCTCGCTTTAAATGGCTGGTGTGTCTCACGCTACCTGCTGAGATCAACCTCATCTCCTATCCCCTGGAGGACACAGGAACTCATAGATCAATTAGGTAGATAGGCTGACTACTTTACACACTGTTGATTTCAACAACAAAAAATATATTTTTGCCCTCCGCTACAGCATACTATGATTTAAGTTCAAGATGCTGCATGCCATAACCTGGGCTTATCTCTATTATTTAAAGAATATCTGACAGGCTTATTGCTCTGTTCAGACACTCGAGGCTGTGAGAGAGAAGAAAGGCACTCAGAGCAGCTATGCCTACCCCTCCCTCCTGCTGCCCCTTCACAGAAAGCTTTGTATTTTGTGAATGTTTTCACATAATACAAAGGCTTCTGTGATTGGGCATATGGAGGGGGGTGGTAGGCAAAGCAGCTACAGTGACTCTCCTGTTCAACATGCAGAGCTCCGAAGGATCACTATCGCTCTCCTGGAACTACAGCAATAGCTGTCTTCCGGAAGTACTATAAAGCTGTCTGAAATAATCATTAGAGTTAGGCCCAGAAGGTGTCATGCACCAATCAGCTGACCCAGCAAGGAGGTGAAGATTGAGAAATGAAGAGGTCCGAGAACAGAACCTTGGGGGATCCTGATGGAGAAATGAAGAGGAGAGGCGGTAGTAGAGTTGTAAGTGGTACTCAAGGTGCGTTGAGATAGGTAGGATAAGAACCAGTGAAGAGTACAGTCACAGAGACCATGGGAGTGGAGTTTTTCTAGGATGAGTGGGTGGTCCACTGTGTCAAAGGCACATTGGATATCTCCTCACGAATTGTATCAAACTTATTTTTTAAGTGATTGGCGATCTCCTGGGCACTGAGTGAGTTAGTGGGTGGAGGCAGTGGATGACAGAGTAGAGAGTTGAAGGTTGAGAAGAGTTGACGGGGTTGGGATGAAAATTTGTTAATCAGAGTGATAAAATAGATCTGCTTGGCAGTGAGGAGGCAGGAATAGTATTTTAGGAGGACAGATTTATATTGGTTGAAGTCTTCCTGGGACTTAGTCTTGCGCCACAGGCGCTCAAGAGTGCGGCTACGTTTTCTGAGATTTCTGCCAAGAGAGGGAAGCAGGAGAAGTATCGGATTAATGAAGCCAGGTTTCGGTAATGGCAAGTAGGTTAAAGGAATTTGTGATAAAGTGGTTGTGGAGGGAGGTGAGTTTGTTACAGGTAGAGTGGGTGTTCCAGAGGGTGCAGGAGAAGGGGAGGCTGGTTTTGGGTAGACAAGGAATGGAGACTAAGTTCTGTGAGTTGCAGCTGCTGCCAAACAGTGTAGGGAGATGGGAGTATCGGTCAAAGTCAAATGGATGCCCAGAGTTTGGGGATATGTCACCAGAGGTTAGAAGAAGGAGGTGGGGGAGGGAGGTAATGTGGGAGTGTGATTTATATTAACCACTTACCGTAAATCGACGTAAACCTACGTCAGCTGCAATAAGTGGTTGTACCAGGGTGATGCCTGCAGCTAGAGGCATCATCCCGGTACCATTTTTTAGAGCCAGTGGTCCGCTTTCAGGCAGAAATGACCAATGTGGCTTAGGAGCCGCTCGATCGTTACCCCAGCGAGCGGGAGGGGGCGCCCCCCTCCCTCCGCTTTCCACGGCTCTGCCCGAGCAACCAGCGAGAGCATCCGCCGGCTAGTTGGAGTCCCGATCAAAGCTGGATGTGGCTTCAATCAGGTCTCTGATGACGTAACCCGGAGGCGGCATCCATGAGGTCACATCCGGGTTACTCGGCTGCTGAAGGCGCTGAATTTAAAAAGTGACAGTATTCAAAAATGCTGAAAAATAGTCCATAAATGAATATAACATATAATAAAAAGTCCCAAAGATGAAAAATCCAAAATTATAGGAGTAAGTGAGGTGAATAAGGGTAAGAAGCCAGTATCTGTTGTCACCACAGTGCTCCAACATATGTGACATGCATGTCTCCTTACCAGATTCTAGTAAAAAACAGCCTGTATATATGGTTCCTCACAGCGCCACTCTGAATAGGAAAAACCTTGCTTCAGCGAGCCCCCATGAATATGGCCAGAGAAGGATAAGACTGATCCTGATGTTAATGCCAAGTGGGAACTCCGGTGGCACCATACAAGGAAAAAAACAATGGGCTCGATAGTGTGATATCGTCAAACCAATGTATTAAAAGATAAAAAATAACACTCACATAGAAGTGAATGAATAGCGCTCAAAGTTCAGAGGAAGGCAGCCGCCTCTTGTGTAGCCCGTCCTCAGGGTAGCGCGGTGACGTCAGCACGCCATACCCTAATCGCTCGTCTGCAAAAACTTCTAATGAGGACGGGCTACACGAGAGTCGGCCAACTTCCTCTGAACTTTGAGCGTTATTCATTCACTTCTATGTGAGTGTTATTTTTTATCTTTTAATAAATTGGTTTGACGATATCACACTATCGAGCCCATTGTTTTTTTCCTTGTATGGTGCCACCGGAGTTCCCACTTGGGATTAATATCAGGATCAGTCTTATCCTTCTCTGGCCATATTCATGGGGGCTCGCTGAAGCAAGGTTTTTCCTATTCAGAGTGGCGCTGTGAGGAACCATATATACAGGCTGTTTTTTACTAGAATCTGGTAAGGAGACATGCATGTCACATTTGTTGGAGCACCGTGGTGACAACAGATACTGGCTTCTTACCCTTATTCACCTCACTTACTCCTATAATTTTAAATTTTTCATCTTTGGGACTTTTTATTATATGTTATATTCATTTATGGACTATTTTTATTTATATTTCATGTATTTGTGATTTCTAGTGGTCAAATATAAGTAGTGTCCATGCAACTCATTAGCAGTTTCGGTGTCCTTCACTTATTATTTGATGCAATATTGGCATTTCAGGTGTTTTCATGCACTCTTTGTTACACACAATAATATTATTGAGATTGGTGTATTGTATATTATCAATTATTTATTTTGCTCTCATTAGCGCAGCTTTTTTTCTATATACAATTTTGCTTGGTGTTATCTCACTGTAAAGCTGCTGCTCTTTTTTAAGCTTTAAGCGCGGTTACACTTTTACTTGTTTATTCAAAAATGCTGTGTTCTACCTTTTGAATACATTGAAGTGTAGTGGAGGGTTCTAGGGTCTTTTAGACACCCGATCCCCCCATAAAGAGTACCTGTCACTGCCTATTGCTGTCACAAGGGATGTTTACATTGCTTGTGACAGCAATAAAATGGATCAGATTTGTTTTTTTTTTAAACCTGTGCTAAAATTAAAAAAATAAATTAAATAAATAGGAAAAAAATCATTTTAACCGCCCCCGTCGCTGTGAGCTCGCGCACAAAAGAAAACGTATACGGAAGTCGCTCCCGCAAGTGAAATTGCTGTTCAAACCACACATGTGAGGCATCGCCGCGACTGGCAGAGCAAGAGCAATAATTTTAAAAAAAGAGCTACTCTGTAACTCTAAACTGGTAACCCTTAAAAACGTTTAAAGCCTCGCCTATGGAGATTTTTATTCACTGTAGCTTGTCCCCATTTTGCGGGTGTGCGCAATTTTAAACCGTAACATGTTGGGTATCTATTTATTGGGCGTGACATTATCTTTCACAATATATAAAAAAATGGGCTAACTTTACTGTTTAGGTTTTTTTAAATGCAGTGAAATGTAATTTTTCCCCAAAAAATTGCGTTTGAAAGGCCGTTGCGCAAATACCGTGTGACAAAAAATATTGCAATGACCGCCATTTTATTTTCCAGAGTCTTTGCTAAAAAAATATATATAATGTTTGGTGGTTCTAAGTAGTTTTCTAGCAAAAAATACTGATTTTAACTTGTGAACAACATGTGTCAAAAATGGGCTCGGTACTTAAGTGCTTAAGGGACATGCCCCAGAGTCCTGGAGGTTTTCACAGTATATGGATGTAGAAAAAAGGAGAAGACAGAAGGCAGGGTGATTATATATATATAGATATATAGATATATATATATCTATATATCTATATATATATATATATGTATATATCTATATAAGCTGTGAGGTGGAGAAGCGGGGCGAAGGTAGGAGAGTTTGAGAATAAAGAGCACTACTGCAGGCAGGAGTGGTAGAGAGCGCATGTTACAGATTGGAAAAAGAGCTGTATAGAGAGACAGGGCCACCTACAGCCTGTTTGAGCTTTTCGGTGTAGTTTGTGGTGTATGCTCGCTTCGTGCAATTGCTAAAGTGCATATCACTTAGAGAAAGAAGCCTTAAAGAAAGAAGCCCTGCAATGTGCTTAAGCAAAGAAGCCCTGCAAAGTGATTATAACAGCCTTTGTTGCAGATCCCTACCTTTTGTTATTCTAAAGAAATCCCTGTGTGTTCCTCTGTTCCCCTGGGCTGAGTGGGTCTAATAGGAGTGGTTTCATAATTATGAGTCAGCTGTGCAGCTGCAAAGCTCTAATGAGGAAATCTGCTGGGTCTGCATCCCTTTAGACATGTTCCTATTGAGAGTATCTCACCAAAAATTACATTTTTGTTCCAGAGGATGCCAGAAGTTTTGGGGCAGACTTCTGGGAAAATTGGTGAGCCAATCACACAAGTAGGAAATGATGTTTCTGGGGTGTGTTCAGTATACATTCTGTGTACAGAACAACTTCAGGTAGCCATATTGCATTGTATTTTCAGAAAATTACAGTGGCTGCAGATTGAAAAGGAAAGGTCATTTTTAATAACATTCAATTAGAATATGACTTGTGTCACAATTGTATACACTATATTATTTTTTTTTTATTTGTTTTTTTGTTTTTTCCCCCACGAAAGTGGAATTACCCTTTATTTTGTTAGTCAAGTCTACTTTAATCTGCTAGTGCTAACACTGCCCTCTCCCCAGACTGATGATGCTTCTGTCCAAAGGTGTCTCTGTTGATCCTCCGGTGGAATTAAACCACTGGAGATAGAAAATGTGTTAGTGACTGAATCACCAGGTAAAAAAAAATAAAATACGCAGCCACCACATTGGAAAGTTGCAATATAATACATTTTTGAATTGGGGTTTAATACGGCTTTAACTACCACATCTTTTTTTTTTTTCTTTAACAGGAATGACAGGGAAAGGAATTGAGGGAAACTCATTCCACTGGCGTCACAAACAGAAATAAAAAGCCTAACTGAAAGTTTAAATCTTGCCCAGTCTATCTAAAAACAACAAAAAACAAAACATTTTTGGCTAAAGTTGGGCTTTAAATAGTACTATAAAGCTAACCCATAGGCAAATATTGTAATACATGGACAAAGATCTAAATTATTTATGCTTGTAGAAATCCAGACACTCCGGGTCAGAAATATGGTTCACATAGCACTCGTGTTATTTACACAGATCACAAGACCACTAAGGGCACAAGGGATAAAGGCTGGATTAGTTCCTAGATTTATAGCTCAAACGTTAATTCTGTTCATTTACCCAAAAGCCAATCACATTATAAAAATACCATTTTCCAATGTTCTTATTTTATTTATTTTCAGTTGTGTTGCATTTTCATATCTTGGCAGATAAAATATATTGCACAAAATACTATCAAAAGTATATTTGAACATTTGTTGTATATTATTTAACACTAGTAGTCTCTAGGTCTTTTTAAAGTGAACTGTCAAAAGGGGAGCACAACAAAATGTGGTCATTCATTAGCAAAGGATCATTAGCCAAGTAATAATTATTTGTATGGTATCCAATGTGAATGCTAGTCTTCAAAACTCAGCCTTCTATACTTGTTCAGGTCACAATTTGCAACTCATGGTAATTGGTAACATCATATAGTTGCTCTAACCACAAACTGTCACATAAGGGAAAATCATTTTGATTGAGGATTGTACTTTAATTCTTCATCTCTCCATTTATTACTAGGTAGACTTTCAATGTTTTCTATGAGAAGACGCTGCGAACAGAATCGGGGTAAAGGATCCTTCCATGGAGATACAAAGATCTGATTTGAAGTATTTTTCAGTGGTCAAATATCACTATCATTTTTATGTTTTTTAGTTAATTACTTAAAGTTTTACTAAACCCAGGACCCCGCATTCACATTATCTGGTCTTCCACAGTACACAGAAATGCAATAGCTATAGTAAATATAAACAGCTAAATGCCTTTTATCATCAGCAGTATATAGCAATATTGTAACCTCTATCAGTGCCTGGTTAAAACTTGTAGGAGGAGTTTTTATACTGCACTGACTGTCCTATCAGGATGCAGGACCCCTGACCCTTTGTCTGGACAGTGCTGATTGGCCCTGTGCAAATCACATGCACCCTCCCAAGAAAAAGACCTCTCTAGCAATACATACCAAACTGAGCATGTGCTCAAGTAACTCTGTTTTATACCCGGACATGTTATGGAGACAATGCAAGAAGGGGAGGATCTGTCCATACAGTATAAAACAGCCTTTTTACACAATACAGAGAATTAACCCCTTAGGTTCCATGGTGAATATAACAAGTATAAGTTACTGAAAATACAGACCGATTTTACTGTTGTGGGTTTAGTAACACTTTAACCACTTAAGCCCCGGAAGATTTTACCCCCTTCCTGACCAGGCCCTATTTTGCGATTCGGCACTGCGTGACTTTAATGGACAATTGTGCGGTCGTGTGACGCTGTACCCAAATGAAATTGACGTCCTTTTTGTCCCACAAACAGAGCTTTCTTTTGGTGGTATTTGATCACCTGTGCGATTTTTACTTTTTGCGCTATAAACAAAAAAAAACGTAAATTTAAAAAAAATAACAATATTTTTCACATTTTTTTTATATGAAATTCCAGAAAAAAAAATGTAAAAATCTAATTTTTTTAACATTTTTGGCCAATTTGTTTTCTGCTACATATGTTTGGTAAAAAAAATTGCAATAAGCATATTTTGATTGGTTTGCGCAAAAGTTATTGCGTTTACTAACAAAGGGAAAGATTTCTGTCATTTTTGGTGGTTTTTTTTTTAAAGAGTAATGGCGGCGATCTGCGATTATTTTTGCGGTACTGCGACATTGCGGTGGACAGAACGGACCCTTGACTGACATTTATGACACTTTTGGGGTTACCAGTGACATTACTACAGTAATCAGTGCTATACATATGCACTGTTACTGTAAAAATGACACTGGCAGGGAACGGGTTAACTTTATTGGTGATCGAGGGGTTAAGTGTGTCCCTAGGGGCATGCTTCTAAATGTAAAGGGGTGTGGCTAGTGGTGTAACAACAGAGACATAAGATCCTACATAGCAGGACTGTATGATCTCTGTTCTTACACAGGGGAGAATGACAGGCGGCTGTGTTTACATCAGCCGCCTGCCTTTCTCCCTCTCCACGGGGAGATCGCGAGTGACCGGCGGACCCGATGTCGTGCAGACTGCTTAGGGAACGAGCGGGGGCGGGAGCACGCAGGCGAGCGACGTAGTACTACGTCACTTTGCCTGTGAGGGGCTGACCGCCGCAGTAAATAGTTGTGCGGCGGACGGCAAGCGGTTAAACAAATACGTTTTTGAAATGTCTAGTTTTCAACTGTGTTCAAGCTGAAAATAGTATGACATATAATTATTTTATATGGACCACTTGCCACTAGCAGGTAGTGACTTCCAACAGGGTAGCCATCAGAAATCACAGGGCCTCGTACAGTCTATCTGACAGCACCCCCCCCCCCCCAATAATTATTATTATATTAGCAGACACAAACATCACCCCCCTGCACCTAGAATACCCCCCATTTACAGCTCACCCCTCTGCACCTAGAATACCCCCCCCCCATACACAGGTCTCACTCATCTGCACCTAGAATACCCAGTTCATTGCTATCGCTTGCAAACAGATTGTCATGAATGCTCACTGTATTAATGTTTTTTTGTAAAATTCAAAATTTATGCAATTAATTAAAAAGAGATTTGAAAACTTCAAAAATGTTTTTTGAATTAAATAAGAACTAAAGGCAAAACTATGTTTTCAACTTTGATAAAGTAAAACAGGGTTATAACACCTGTCAAGATTGTTGCCATCTGTCAAATAGCCAAAACGGGAAGTGAAGGAAATCCCTCCAAATTGGGGGAATCCCTGTTGTCACCAAGGTCACCAGACCTAGTGTGCCCATTGGAAAATTTCCCCTCTATTACTGTTCTAGGGGCAACCCACAATTTGGGATATTTGTTTCACTTTTACTTTCCGTTATAAAGGTAAACAGGACAAATAGAGAAGGCAAATCTCATTAGGCACAGACAGCAATAAAATCCTAAAATATGTTCTAATCCCTCTCCACTCTATCCAAAATGTAAAACAAAACATTTTGCCTTTAGTTATATTTTACATTTGCAAGCATTGCCAACATTGCACAATAATGCAAAGTAATTAAAAAATATATATTTATTATCCTGTATTTTTTTTTTTTTTTAAAAAAGCGAAAAGAAGGCTGAATACAGGATAAGGAAAGAAAATTGAGATTTAGGCTATTGCTGACATATATTGAAATAACTAACTGAATAGAGTTTTCGGAATCTACTAAAGTGCAGTGGAGACCTCTTCTGGGGCTCCCACTGACCTTCATCTCTGCAGTTCATATTGTATGTAGAAAGCTCATGTACAGTATCTCACAAAAGTGAGTACACCCCTCAAGTATTTGAAAATATTTTATTATACCTTTTCATGTGACAACACTGAAGAAATGACACATTGCTACAATGTAAAGTAGTGAGTGTATAGCTTGTATAACAGTGTAAATTTACTGTCCCCTCAAAATAACTCAACACACAGCCATTAATGCCTAAACCGCTGGCAACAAAAGTGAGTAATCCCCTAAGTGAACATGTCCAAATTGGGCCCAAAGTGTCAATATTTTGTGTGGCCACCATTATTTTCCAGCACTGCCTTAAACAGAGCTTCACAGGTTGCCACTGGAGTCTTCTTCCACTCCTCCATGACGACATCAAGGAGCTGGTGGATGTTAGAGATCTTGTGTTCCTCTTCTGTTTGAAGAAGCTCCACAGATGCTCACTATGGTTTAGGTCTGGAGATGTGCTTGGCCAGTCCATCACCTTTACCCTCAGCTTCTTTAGCTAGGCAGTGGTCGTCTTGGAGGTCTGTTTGGGGTGGTTATCATGTTGGAATACTGCCCTGTGGCCCAGTCTCTGAAGGGAGGGGATCATGCTCTGCTTCGATATGTCACAGTACTTGTTGGCATTCATGGTCCCCTCAATGAACTCATGCAGCCCCAGACCATGACGCTTCCACTACCATGCTTGACTGTAGGCAAGACACGCTTGTCTTTGTACTCCTCACCTGGTTGCTGCCACACAGGATTGACACCATCTGAACCAAATAAGTTTATCTTGGTCTCATCAGACCACAGGACATGGTTCCAGTAATCATTGTCCTTAGTCTGCTTGTCTTCAGCAAACTGTTTGCGGGCTTTCTTGTGCATCATCTTTAGAAGAGGCTTCCTTCTGGGACAAAAGCTATGCAGACCAATTTGATGCAGTGTGCAGCGTATGGTCTAAGCACTGACAGACTGTCCCCCACCCCACCCCTTCAACCTCTGCAGCAATTCTGGCAGCAATCATACTTCTATTTCCCAAAGACAACCTCTGGATATGATGCTGAGCACGTGCACTTAACCTCTTTGGTGGACCATGGCAAGGATTGTTCTGAGTGGAACCTGTCCTGTTAAACCACTGTATGGTCTTGGCCACTGTGCTGCATCTCAGTTTCAGGGTCTTCGTAATCCTCTTATAGTCTAAGCCTTTTTTATGTAGAGCAACAATTCTTTTTTTCAGATCCTCAGAGAGTTCTTTGCCATGAGGTGCCATGTTGAACTTCCAGCGACCAGTATGAGAGAGTGGGAGCGATAACGAAAAATGTAGCACACCTGCTCCCCATTCACACCTGAGACCTTGTAACACTAACGAGTCACATGACACCGGGGTGGGGGGGTGACTAATTGGGCCTAATTTGGACATTGTCACTTAGGGGTGTACTGACGTTTGTTGCCAGCGGTTTAGACATTATTGGCTGTGTATTGCGTTATTTTGAGAGGACAGAAAATTTACACTGTTATACGAGCTGTACACTCACTAGTTTACATTGTAGCAAAGTGTGATTTCTTCAGTATTGTCACATGAAAAGATATAATAAAATATTTACAAAAATGTGAGGGGTGTACTCACTTTTTGTGAGATACTGTAAGTTGCAGGAGTCACAGATGTGAGAAGGGTGGGGTAGGGGATAAGGTACAGAGGAAAAAAATCAGAGGTAGGCATATGGCCTAGAAAATGGAACATATCAAGGAGGCAAAGATGATATCTATATACAGGAACCCATTCCTAGAATACCTGAAATAGCTGAGATTTTATTCCCATAACTGAAATTGTATACAAGCGCACTGTCTACTGGTGAATGAAATAAGAAAATAAATAAATGGATTTTGTTCTATATGACTGGATTATTCTGAGTATTCTGATTACTTTTGTGAAACACAGCTGTGAACTGGAAAGTGCATCTAGTATTTTCTCAAAATGTTGAGATATACAAAAAATAAATGCATCATGAGTTAAAATATGATCCATACATTTTCTGTCTAAAAAATATGTAATAATATATGCAGTATGTTACAGAATCACGTGAACAGTGAATTAAGCTATATTTTTTACTTTATATTACTACTGTATATAGCACATTGTCTGATTTTAAAAACTCTAATACATTTCCTAAACAATTAGGTAATACTAGAATCCAAAGAAAAGCCTGATTGTGGTAATGACATAGACAAAATATCCAGTATTTCCAGTAAACACAAGCAGTGTTTGTACCTCAATTTGAATTGGTATTTTCCCTTTGCAGTCTCTGTACAGCAGATCATTGGGCTGGGAGGGGGAGAAGCAGCACAAGTATCCAAATTCTCATCTGATGACAGGATGAACAGAAAAAAAAATCCTTTTGCAGGTGAAACAGCTTCTTTATTTGCATTTCACTTGTGGATTTAGCGGTTTTTATGAGTTTAGGTTTAAATATTATAAAAATTATCCAGACATTTTTACAGCAAGGTGCAAAAGGTCTGTCTACTTATCTAGATAAAAAGTTTGGTGCTATTGTATAAAAAGGCACAATATTACTATTGCACGTTAACAAATTTAAAAAATGCATGGTTACCTACATTCACCCTTGTAAAAAATGATCATGATTAAAGATCATTGTGGAGGAGGAGAGATTGGCTTTTTATAATTAAAATGAATTCATTGGCACCTTCCCCATAAAGCAGAAATTGTTTGTAGGTACAGGGTGGTCTTTGGAGGTCTACACTTTAGGAGGTGCAGGCCTGCTCAGACCTGGGGATTTAAATGTGCCACAAATACAGAGAACATGTTTCCACACTCCAGACAATATAAAAAGTACATACAAAAGTTTTTATTGAATTGTTACAAAATTACATTAAACAACAATTTAAATCATGGTTACATGTATATATTTGGTGCATAGCATGACAGGTACATTGAACCCTTTTGTTGGGCTATGTATTCAAGAGGAGAGCTGGAACTACGCGTTTCGCAGAAGTTGCTTCCTCAGGTTCCAGCAAGAAAGCATAACTGTACAATTCTATTCAGTTTTCATCAGGTATTCTCCTGGTATCTAGACATGTACCTATGATGTCTAAATTGATGTTGATGAACTGGAATACAGATATCAGACCGAAATACAGGGGAAAAGGAAAAGGAAGAGGAAAAGGAAGAGGAAAAGGGGAGGGAGGGGGGGGAGGGAAGAAGAAGGGAAGGGGGAATTGGAAAGGAAGGGAAGAAAAAAGGGGGGGGGAAAGGGAGGGAGGGAGAGGAAAGGGAGAAGGAGGCAAGGGAGAAGGGGGAGGGGAAGGGAGGGGGACAAGGAAAGGGAGGAGGGAGGGAATCTGCAATTGTACCCTTCTGTGAAATGGAATTTGTGTATAAAATTAGGTAAGCCTTAAGCGAAATGGATATTGGGGATCTTTTGTATAAGATTTAAAAAAACAATCTCACAGAGGCAAATCAACTTTTTTGTTTTTTGTTTTTTGGAGATATATATGTATTAGGATAGAACTCCCAGCCTTTACGGTCTCCAAAGGGTAGTTCAAAAACTTTTTTAGAAGAATATACATATATCCTTCCTTTTATGCCGTGTAAACTTATAAATCCAGTAGATTGAACGAGTTGATAATAATGCCTTAGGTTGTGAACCGAGAGTGCAGGTCATAAAAGCATTGATATGAGGAAGAAATTCCACCGCAGTGTTGTGTCCCCCATGGTTTAGATATAATTTGAGATTGTTTTTAAATCTTATACAAAAGATCCCCAATATCCATTTCGCTTAAGGCTTACCTAATTTTATACACAAATTCCATTTCACAGAAGGGTACAATTGCAGATTCCCTCCCTCCTCCCTTTCCTTGTCCCCCTCCCTTCCCCTCCCCCTTCTCCCTTGCCTCCTTCTCCCTTTCCTCTCCCTCCCTCCCTTTCCCCCCCCCTTTTTCTTCCCTTCCTTTCCAATTCCCCCTTCCCTTCTTCTTCCCTCCCCCCTCCCTCCCCTTTTCCTCTTCCTTTTCCTTTTCCCCTGTATTTCGGTCTGATATCTGTATTCCAGTTCATCAACATCAATTTAGACATCATAGGTACATGTCTAGATACCAGGAGAATACCTGATGAAAACTGAATAGAATTGTACAGTTATGCTTTCTTGCTGGAACCTGAGGAAGCAACTTCTGCGAAACGCGTAGTTCCAGCTCTCCTCTTGAATACATAGCCCAACAAAAGGGTTCAATGTACCTGTCATGCTATGCACCAAATATATACATGTAACCATGATTTAAATTGTTGTTTAATGTAATTTTGTAACAATTCAATAAAAACTTTTGTATGTACTTTTTATATTGTCTGGAGTGTGGAAATATGTTCTCTGTATTTGTGGCACATTTAAATCCCCAGGTCTGAGCAGGCCTGCACCTCCTAAAGTGTAGACCTCCAAAGACCACCCTGTACCTACAAACAATGATCATGATTAAGTTATTCAGCAGGTTTGAATTTTCTTTCTGGTCACATTTACTTTTTCAGATAAGCACAGCAGCAACTCTGCATGACTTAAGGAAGCCTTTTCCTTGCCAATGCTTACTTTTCAGCTTAAAAACATTTTACCAATGTTTAATGAGTGAATAAACTCTCTAATCTTGTCTAAACCTAAAGTACCAGTTATCCCCTCACACTGGGCATCATCAGTTTACTTATGCATAGGCTGGCCATACACAGTTCGAATCTCTGCCGGTTCAGCAGGAATTGCCGGGATTCAAACCGTTAATGTGCAGGCTGAACGTACCAAGTTGGTACAACCAGCCTGTCGGATTCTCTTGCAATTGTCGCTAGCAACTGCTATAGCCGCTAGCAACAATTATTGTCTTCTCCCGGCGGGGAAGGCTTCCCCTGCCAGCCCCCGCTGGGAGAAGACAATTGTTGGAACCTTTGTCAGCATTATTGGAAACCCGTAATTGGAGAAAAGAAAGTCACATGGCTGGCCTTATTCATACAACACAGAGAAGGTGTAGCCAGACCATAGATCCCAACTGTCCCAGATTTCGAGGGACTGTCCCTGATTTGGCACAATGTCCCTCTGTCCCTCTTTCCTTCTCATTTGTCCCTCATTTTGGTTTATTTCTATATAGTTGTATATAAAATGCACTATTTATCTTTCAGAAAGTCTCTCAGTGCTAAATCGTTCATCCAATTTTTAAATTGCTGCATTTGTAAATTTCAAAAGCCAATATAAAGGAATAGTAGTGGTTAAAAAAAAAAGCACTTGGGGGCTTAACTAATCATTTTTTTGTATAGTTCTCCTTTAAGGGGGCATGGTAAGGGGTGTGCCTTATGCCTTCATAATTTGCTAGTAGGTGTCCCTGTTCCTATCTCAAAAAGTTGGGAGGTATGCCAGACTGTTAATCACAACCCAAATGTGTCAAGGTCTTACCTTGCCTTCCTGTTGGCAGCCATCTTGGACATGTGCAGACTGCTGTCTCTTATAAACTCTGATTGCATCATCACTTGCCTGCTGCCTGGGCATCGCTCAATGATGATATTGCACACCTGACTATATATACAGTAATCCCCCGCTACATCGCGGTTCAGTTTTTGCGGTCCCGGTAATTCGCGGTTTTTTTTGTAATGTTATTTTACTATATAAATCATTAAAAATGAAAGATTTTTGTGTTTTTCATAGCTCTTGCTCTGTCTCTAAGTATCTTTTATGTGTTTAAATGAGTTTCTATTGTTTTAAAAGTGTGTTTAAAGACCTTAAAATGCTTCTACACGTACAGTGACAGTAAAAAAATCATGCCTACAATGCATTTTAATAGGGTTTTTCTATTTCGCGGAATTTCACTTTTCGCGGCTGGGTCCGGAACGTAACCCCCGCAATGGAGGGGGGTTTACTGTATCACCTGTTGGCTTGCAGTCCTTGCCCTTGTGCTCCAAGCTGCATCACTGCTAGCAAACTTGTGTTCTCCGTGTTCCTCCGTGCATGACCTGGCTTGGCTGATAAATTTCCTGGCTCTCGATCCTGCATTGGCTTACGTCCCCGGCATCGGAAGATGACCCTGCATCGGCTGACTACCTGCGTCTGGACTCGACCCCGGCTTGGATGACTACCCGCTTCTGCACTTTACCCCAGCTGTTCCTGATTTCGCTCCTTACTCTTGCTGTGTGTTTAATGTTGTTGCTATAATAAACTGCATTATCTTACTTGCATCTTCATGTGGTCTGGCACCTGGCACCCTGACAAAATGTCGACAACACCTCTTACCCTTCTTGTGAGGGACACTCCTCTCTATATATGTTGTGGGCAGTGGGGTGGTTAAAAATGGAGATGAGAGTTTAGCTGTTAACTTTTGCAAACATTTGAAATCTGCATATCAATAGCAGTTCTGTTTAGTCTGCTTTGTGTTTCTGTGAATCTAAAAAGACTGGAGAGATGAGAATACATACATTGGCAAATGCAGAAAAAAGCAGCGCATTGGGAACAGCTGGTGGAATGGACTATGGAGATGGTATGTTTGGGGGAAAGGAAACATTAACTTTAACTCTTTATACAGTCTGATACATACAGTCAGGTCCATTAATATTGGGACATTGACATGGGCTATATACACCACCACAATGGATTTGAAATGAAACAAACAAGATGTGCTTTAACTGCAGACTTTCTGCTTTAATTTGAGGGTATTTACATCAAAATCAGGTGAACAGTGTAGGAATTACAACAGTTTGTATATGTGCCTCCCACTTTTTAAGTGACCAAAAGTAATAGGACAATTGGCTGCTCAGCTGTTCCATGGCCAAGTGTGTGTTATTCCCTCATTATCCCATTTACAAGGACGAGATAAAAGGCCATTTCAAGTGTGCTATTTGCATTTGGAATCTGTTGCTGTCAACTCTCAATATGAGATCCAAAGAGCTGTCACTATCAGTGAAGCAAGCCATCATTAGGCTGAACAAACAAAACAAACCCATCAGAGAGATAACAAAAACATTAGGTGTGGCCAAATCAACTGTTTGGAACATCTTTAAAAAAGAAAGAACGTACCGGTGAGCTCAGCAACACCAAAAGACCCGGAAGACCACGGAAAACAACTGTGGTGGATGACCAAAGGATTCTTTCCCTGGTGAAGAAAACACCCTTCACAACAGTTGGCCAGATCAAGAACACTCTCCAGGAGGTAGGTGTATGTGTGTCAAAGTCAACTGTCAGGGATACCACATGCAGGCATCCAGCAAGGGTGATCAAATCAGTTGGCTGCACCAAGGAATCAGGACCCAGATGGATAAAGATGTAAATAAGTTTATTAAGCAAAATGACACACTCCAATACCAACACCAGTGATCATAAACAAGTAAACTAAATATAAATGATAACAGTACAAACCCCAATAGAACCTAACAACCTATATACAAAAGGATGGAGCAAACAATAGCAGGACAGGACAGGGACCGGAGACAAGGAAAGCAGGGAGCCAGGTACAGGAAGCAGGGTACAGGGAACAGGATTCAGGATCAGAATACAGGTTTCAGGATATAGGTTTCAGGATACAGGCTCAGACAGGGACACGGCTAGCAGAGAAAATACTGAAGCCCTGAGCCTCAGTGAAGGGCGGGTTTATATTCCCTCAGCAGTCCTCCTCAGGTGCAGCTTAATTAAAAGAACAGTCCAGCTGCTGGGAGACACCCGCTGGTGGGCCCTGGAACTGCGCCCCTCAGTTCCAGGAACAACAGTGCCACCAGCAGGTGACCCACGTAATGATACTGATCCTGGCAGTTCCCCCCCCCCTTTAAGGAGCGGCCTCCGGACGCTCCATTGTGCTTCTACACCGAAAGTCCAAAAAGGTCTCCCCTCCATGTCTGTGGGTCTTCTAGCACTCTCTAGGCCAAAGTCCTTGCCGGAAGGCGTGCCACCAGAGTCCAGTAATTGATCATGCGCCCCACCACCAGGGTCTGGAAGCTGTCTAGGCACCCTACAGGTCAAGTTCCTGAAGAGGCGTAACATTAGGGATACACCTGCCCTCATTGCAACACATGTCCCAACACTGGGACTGAAGGCAAACTGGACATCAAGCAGGGGAGCGCCAGCGGCATGCAGGATATCCGGCAGTGGCACACCAGGCTGGGCAACAGACAGTGGCACATCAAACAGGGCGGCAGACCGTGGCTCAGCAGGCACTGGATCAGCAAACACTGGGTCAGCAGGCACCGGAACAGCAAGCACTGGGTCAGCGGGCACTGGAACAGCAAGCACTGGGTCAGCAGGCACAGGATCAGCAGGCACAGGATCAGCAGGCACGGTAGTGGTCACCGGAACAGCGGGCTGAGTAAGAGACACCGGATCAGCAGGCACCGGAAAAGCAGGCACTGGGTCACCGGGCACTGGAACAGCAAGCACTGGGTCAGCAGACTGGGTAGTGGTCACCAGAACAGCGGGCACGGGATCAACTGGCACTGGGTCAGCGGGCTGAGTAAGAGACACAGGATCTGCGGGCACTGGATCAGCAGGCTCAGTAGGAGGCACCCGATCAGCGGGCACTGGACCAGCAGGCTCAGTAGGAGGCACCAGATCAGCGGGCACTGGAACAGCAGGCATCAGAACAGCAGGCACTGGATCAGCAGGCTCAGTAGGAGGCACCGGATCAGTGGGCACTGGATCAGCAGGCTCAGTAGGAGGCACCAGATCAGCGGGCACTGTAACAGCAGGCACTGGATCAGCAGGCTCAGTAGGAGGCACCGGATCAGTGGGCACTGGATCAGCGGGCACTGGAACAACAGGCATCAGAACAGCGGGCACTGGATCAGCAGGCTCAGTAGAAGGCACCGGATCAGTGGGCACTGGATCAGCAGGCTCAGTAGGAGGCACTGGATCAGCGGGCATCGGAACAGCAGGCACTGGATCAGCGGGCTCGGTAGGAGGCACCAGATCAGCGGGCACTGGAACAGCAGGCATCAGAACAGTGGGCACTGGATCAGCAGGCTCAGTAGGAGGCACCGGATCAGTGGGCACTGGATCAGCGGGCACTGGAACAACAGGCATCAGAACAACGGGCACTGGATCAGCAGGAGGCACCGGATCAGTGGGCACTGGATCAGCAGGCACTGGAACAACAGGCATCAGAACAGTGGGCACTGGATCAGCAGGCTCAGTAGGAGGCACCGGATCAGTGGGCACTGGATCAACAGGCTCAGTAGAAGGCACCAGATTAGCGGGCACTGGATCAGCAGGCATCAGAACAGCAGGCACTGGATCAGCAGGCTCAGTAGGAGGCACTGGATGAGTGGGCACTGGATCAGCGGGCACTGGAACAGGCTTTAGAACAGCGGGCACTGGATCAGCAGGCTCAGTAGGAGGCACCAGATCAGTGGGCACTGGAACAGCAGGCATCAGAACAGCGGGCACTGGGACAGCAGGCTGAGAAACAGGCACCGGATCAGCAGGCTGGGTAACAGGTATAATTGTATGTGTTGGGAAAAATCTCCTTTTCTTTTTAGGTTTAGATACAGGAATCTTGCTAGTGGTTGCAGGGCTATAAATAGATTGTGAAGTAGATGGAAGCGAAATGGCAGTATTGGGAGATGGTGGAAAAGGAGAGACAGTTACAGAGGAGAATTTCTGAGAGGTTGCTAGGGGCAACAGAGTTGTAGAGGAAGTTTTCACAGGGTTAAATGCAGGAAAAGTGCAACTCGTTAAGCCAGGATATGAACAAGCAGTAGAAAGCAAACCATACCTAACTGCCGCTGTGGTTGCTACGGGTAACGGAGAGGAGAAACTTTGAGAAAACTGGTGTCCAGAGGCAGAAGTAAATTGGTGTGAGTTAGCTGATGCTAAATTGGAAAGATCTGACCAGGTTTGCAGTAAGGCCTGAACAAAACTCAATTTACAACCCCCTTGCCTGATTAGAGAATATACAGCATTCATGCAATCCAACAGGGCCTCTGGAGAATACACTGAATAATGTTCAATAAAATAGGGTTTATCATCTTCCAAGAGCCACACAAGAGATACCACCTGAGAGACACTAAAAGGAGGAGAATAATCATCACCACCCTTAGGGGTATTAGATAAAGCCAACTCTGCACAGAGCTGAATAAGTGGCTGAATCTCTCCAAACAAAACTCTGCCTTGGTCAACAAATGAGTGGGCCAGACGGATGCATTCCAACAACTGCTCGCTAGTGTAAGTTTTCAACATTTGGCGACAATATTCCCTGTCTTCTGTTACAAGCAAAGAAAAATAAAAGACCTCCTCTGACTGCATCTTGCAACAACCAGAAAATTCCTAATTCCCAGGTGCAACCGATCTGATCGTTAGTGGCTTCAGTATTCTGTCAGGGATACCACATACAGGCATCCAGCAAGGGTGATCAGATCAGTTGGCTGCACCAAGGAATCAGGACCCAGATGGATAAAGATGTAAATAAGTTTATTAAGCAAAATGACACACTCCAATACCAACACCAGTGACCATAAACAAGTAAACTAAATATAAATGATAACAGTACAAACCCCAATAGAACCTATATACAAAAGGATGGAGCAAACAATAGCAGGACAGGACAGGGACCGGAGACAAGGAAAGCAGGGAGCCAGGTACAGGAAGCAGGGTACAGGGAACAGGATTCAGGATCAGAATACAGGTTTCAGGATGCAGGTTTCAGGATACAGGCTCAGACAGGGACACGGCTAGCAGAGAAAATACTGAAGCCCTGAGCCTCAGTGAAGGGCAGGTTTATATTCCCTCAGCAGTCCTCCTCAGGTGCAGCTTAATTAAAAGAACAGTCCAGCTGCTGGGAGACACCCGCTGGTGGGCCCTGGAACTGCGCCCCTCAGTTCCAGGAACAACAGTGCCACCAGCAGGTGACCCACGTAATGACACTGATCCTGACATCAACAATCAAGAGAAGACTTCACCAGAGGGAATACAGAGGGTTCACCACAAGATGTAAACCATTGGTGAGCCTCAAAAACAGGAAGGCCAGATTAGAGTTTGCCAAACAACATCTAAAAAAGCCTTCACAGTTCTGGAACAACATCCTATGGACAGATGAGACCAAGATCAACTTGTACCAGAGTGATGGGAAGAGAAGAGTATGGAGAAGGAAAGGAACTGCTCATGATCCAAAGAATACCACCTCATCAGTGAAGCTTGGTGGTGGTAGAGTCAGGGCGTGGGCATGTATGGCTGCCAATGGAACTGGTTCTCTTGTATTTATTGATGATGTGACTGCTGGCAAAAGCAGCAGGATGAATTCTGAAGTGTTTCTGGCAATATTATCTGCTCATATTCAGCCAAATGCTTCGGAACTCATTGGATGGCGCTTCACAGTGCAGATGGACAATGACCCGAAGCATACTGCGAAAGCAACAAAAGAGTTTTTTAAGGGAAAGAAGTGCAATGGCCAAGTCAATCACCTGACCTGAATCTGATTCAGCATGCATTTCACTTGCTGAAGACAAAACTGAAGGGAAAATGCCCCAAGAACAAGCAGGAACTGAAGACAGTTGCAGTAGAGGCCTGGCAGAGCATCACCAGGGATGAAACCCAGCGGTGATGTCTATGCCTTCCAGACTTCAGGCTGTAATTGACTGCAAAGGATTTGCAACCAAGTGTTAAAAAGTGAAAGTTTGATCTATGATTGCTAATCTGTCCCATTACTTTTGGTCCCTTAAAAAGTGGGAGGCACATATACAAACTGTTGTAATTCCTACACCGTTCACCTTATTTGGATGTAAATAACCTCAAATTAAAGCTGAAAGTTGTTTCATTTCAAATCCATTGTGGTGGTGTATAGAGCCAAAAAGATTAGAATTGTGTTGATGTCCCAATATTTATGGACCTGACTGTATGCATCTTGCAGTAAACTATAAATATTTTAGAAGACACTAAAAAGCTTTGTGACCTAATGTGATTAAAATTCCTCAAGATTTCACACTCATTTAGTCTTTTTAATTTCATTTTGAAGCACAGTAAACTCCTTCATTGTATAAAGTTTCCTATCCAAACTTTAGGTGCTGAATAATTTATGCCTGAACTCACTAAGCACTTTCATAACAACATATTTATCCTGCCCATTGTGGGTGGAAATGGTTTGTGGGATGTTTTTTACAGCATGCAAATATGCAGCCTCTTGACGGGTGGGCCTTGGCGCCGAGCTGCCGCATATTTGCGTGAATCGATCAAATACTGCTGTGCTCAGACAGAGCGTGCCCGGCACAGTTACCAGCGGCTAATGGAAAGCTCATGATCGCTGCTTGTGATCAGGAGCTTTCACCAATCATGGCGGTCACATGATCATAAACCCCTGATCTGCCTCCCAGCATTCTAAACCCCTTAAAGGGCCAGGAGGCGACAACTCCAAGAAGTTAAGGTGTATCTATATTCAAAATGTCAATACATTTGTTAGAACCACTCCCTTGCCACATCCGTAAATACATTTGAAAACAGAAGAAAAGGAAAACCACTAGGTCGGACTTCAACCAGTTCTGGACCGGAAGGATTTGCCCCCTTAATGACCAGGCCATTTTTTGCAATTCGGCACTGCGTTACTTTACCTTAAAATTGCATGATCGTGCAACACTGTACTAAAATAGAGCTTTCTTTTGGTGGTATTTGATCCCCTGTGCAATTTTTATTTTTTGCACTATAAAAAAAAAAAAATAGCGACAATTCTGAAAAAAAAAAAACAATATTTGTCACTATCTGCTATATAACATTCCTAAAAAAAATTGAAAAATCAAATTTTTTCATACTTTTAGGCCAATTTATATTCTGCTACATATTTTTGGTAAAAAAAAAAAAATCGCAATAAGCGTATTTTGATTGGTTTGCGCAAAAGTTATCGTGTCTAGAACCTAGAGGAAAGATTTATGTCATTTTTATTTTTATTTTATTATTCATTTTTTTTTTTTTTTACTAGTAATGGTGGTGATCTGCGGTTTTTAGCGGGACTGTGACATTGCGGCGAACAGATCGGACCCCTAACTGACATTTTTGACACTTTGGGGGGACCAGTGACATTACTACAGTAATCAGTGCTAAAAAATATGCACTGGCAAGGAAGGGGTTAAAACAGTGGTGATCTAACAGAAAAATGTGAGCCTAGGGGAGTGTTTACTAACTGTATGGGGGATGTACTTGTGAAATGACAACAGAGACTTGTGATCCTATATACAGTGCCTTGCGAAAGTATTCGGCCCCCTTGAACCTTTCGACCTTTTGCCACATTTCAGGCTTCAAACATAAAGATATAAAACTGTAATTTTTTTGTGAAGAATCAACAACAAGTGGGACACAATCATGAAGTGGAATGAAATTTATTGGATATTTCAAACTTTGTTAACAAATAAAAAACTGAAAAATTGGGCGTGCAAAATTATTCAGCCCCTTTACTTTCAGTGCAGCAAACTCTATCCAGAAGTTCAGTGAGGATCTCTGAATCATCCAATGTTTACCTAAATGACTAATGATGATAAATAGAATCCACCTGTGTGTAATCAAATCTCTGTATAAATGCACCTGCACTGTGATAGTCTCAGAGGTCCGTGTAAAGCGCAGAGAGCACCATGAAGAACAAAGAACACACCAGGCAGGTCCAAGATACTGTTGTGGAGAAGTTTAAAGCCGTATTTGGATACAAAAAGATTTCCCAAGCTTTAAACATCCCAAGGAGCACTGTGCAAGCGAAAATATTGAAATGGAAGGAGTATCAGACCACTGCAAATCTACGAAGACCTGGCCGTCCCTCTAAATTTTTAGCTCATACAAGGAGAAGACTGATCAGAGATGCAGCCAAGAGGCCCATGACCACTCTGGATGAACTGCAGAGATCTACAGCTGAGGTGGGAGACTCTGTCCATAGGACAACAATCAGTCGTATACTGCACAAATCTGGCCTTTATGGAAAAGTGGCAAGAAGAAAGCCATTTCTTAAAGATATCCATAAAAAGTGTCGTTTAAAGTTTGCCACAAGCCACCTGGGAGACACACCAAACATGTGGAAGAAGGTGCTCTGGTCAGATGAAACCAAAATCAAACTTTTTGGCAACAATACAAAACGTTATGTTTGGCGTAAAAGCAACACAGCTCATCACCCTGAACACACCATCCCCACTGTCAAACATGGTGGTGGCAGCATCATGGTTTGGGCCTGCTTTTCTTCAGCAGGGACAGGGAAGATGGTTAAAATTGATGGGAAGATGGATGGAGCCAAATACAGGACCATTCTGGAAGAAAACCTGATGGAGTCTGCAAAAGACCTGAGACTGGGACGGAGATTTGTCTTCCAACAAGACAATGACCCAAAACATAAAGCAAAATCTACAATGGAATGGTTAACAAATAAACATATCCAGTTGTTAGAATGGCCAAGTCAAAGTCCAGACCTGAATCCAATCGAGAATCTGTGGAAAGAACTGAAAACTGCTGTTCACAAACGCTCTTCATCCAACCTAACTGAGCTCGAGATGTTTTGCAAGGAGGAATGGGCAAAAATTTCAGTCTCTCGATGTGCAAAACTGATAGAGACATACCCCAAGCGACTTACAGCTGTAATCGCAGCAAAAAGTGGCACTACAAAGTATTAACTTAAGAGGGCTGAATAATTTTGCACGTCCAATTTTTTATTTGTTAAAAAAGTTTGAAATATCCAATAAATTTTGTTCCACTTCATGATTGTGTCCCACTTGTTGTTGATTCTTCACAAAAAAAATTACAGTTTTATATCTTTATGTTTGAAGCCTGAAATGTGGCAAAAGGTCCAAAAGTTCAAGGGGGCCGAATACTTTCGCAAGGCACTGTAGAAGGCTCCCAAGTGCTCTGTGATCATTTCAGAGAGAAGAACGGTCAGCCATGTTTACAACAGCTGACCGTCCTTCTTTCTCAGTGGGGAGCAATCTTGGGTGCTTGGCGGTAATTGAGGCCACCGGTCCCATGGCTAGTGTGGGCGGGACGGCGCCGCTGCCGGCACTCGCTCGCCCCACAGCACCACACGCGTGACCGACGTACAGCTACGTCATTTCGCGCAGCGGAGCCAGCCTGCCGCAGTAAATCTGCGGCGGGCGGTTGGCAAGTGGTGAAAGGCAAGTTGGACTACAATTCTTTTTATATAAAAAACATCTTTTATTTATACACAATAAAAATAGAAATTTGTACATAGAAAAATGTAACTAAAAATCATATGTGTGCACTGGGGTTCACTTACCTCACGGAACAATTACAAATTTTGTAAAGTATTGGGTCTGTTATGACCCGATTTTGTGATACATATGAACATATATTTTCTAGCTACATTTTTTCTATGTACAAATTTCAATTTTTATTGTTGTGTATAAATAAAAGATGCTTTTTATATAAAAAGAATTGTAGTCCAACTTGCCTTTAAAGTCTGACCTAGTGGTTTTTCCTTTTGTTCAGTTTTCATATGGTCAAATGTAAAATCATATATTCATTTCCACTTTGTATTTTAATTATTTCTAGCCTACTCCTATTATTTGAAATGATCTCGAAATGTATTAACTTGTTTCAAATAAACCCACACATTAAAGCCCCTTGCTCACAGGGCAGTAGCAGAACTATCAGGGTCGCAGCAGTCGCGCTTGCGACCGGGCCCTGGAGTTCCGTCACCTGAGGGGGGGCCCGCCAGCCCCCGTTCTCTTACCGCGGCCACGGCATGAGGGGGCCCGGCCGTCCACCTGACTGTTCTGGCTAGTGGCTACTGTAACTGGCTGCCCTCCCCGATCGTTGTGCCGCACTGCGCGGGGGGGAGGTGTCCACAGCGGCCGGTTGCTAGGAGGAGGCTGGCTGGGCTAAGTCTTCTGAAAAGCAGTCTGCTGCTGCCTGCACCGCCCTCAGCCCTGCTGATCCTCCAATAAACAGAGAAGGCTGATGCAGTGAGGCAGGGGGGGGACGCTGAAAGAAAGTCAGCTGACACCAATAGAGTGCAGGGGAAGGAGTTCTCCCCTCTCTGAAGAGACCACATGCTGCTAGAAGCGTGCCTGCCTGGCTAGAGTGGAGTTGCTGAGTGAGGGGGAATCGTCTGACTCTGACCGACTGCTATGTAAGTGAACTTGTCTTGAAGAATGATGGTCCCAAACTCCACCCTTTCTGGCTTGCTGCCTCTTAATGATCCCATGGCACAGAACAGATCTCATCCCTATCTATAACAGAGGTGTTGGGGGTGGGGGGTGTAGGGATGAGATCTGCGGTGGTGGGGGGATGGGATCAGTAAGACAGAGGTGATGGTGGTGGGGGAGGATGACACCACATCCCACCCCTCCTCCACCCCCCCTCCCATCGCCCCCACTGATCCCTCTCCACCATCGCCCCTTCACCACTGCCATTGATCCCAACCCCCCTCCCAACCATCACCCCCCCTCCTAACCATCACCCCCCTCCCCACCGCCATTGATCCCACCCCACCATCTACCCCCCCCTACCACCGCCACTGATGCCACCCCCCTCACCATCGCCGCCACTAATCTCACCCCCCTTCACCACCATCACCACCTCTGATCACACCCCCCTCCCCACCACCGCTGCCACTGATCCCACCCCCCTTCCCACCATTGCCACCACTGATCCCTTGCCTCTCCCCACCATTACCGCCACTGATCCCACCCTCCTCGCCACCATTGCCGCCACTGATTCCCACCCCCCTCACCACCATTGCCGCCACTGATCCCAAGCCCCTCCCCACCATTACCGCCTCTGATCCCACCCCCCTCCCCACCACCGCCGCTACTAATAACAACCCCCCTACCCACCACCGCCGACAGCCACTGATCCCACCCCCCCTTCCCACCACTGCCGCCGCAACTGATTCCCCCTCCCTCCCCACCACTGCCGCCGCCACTGATTCCCCCACCACCACCACCGCCACTGATTCCCCCCCCCCTCACCACCATTGCTGCCACTGATTCCAGCCCCCTCCCCACCATCGCCGCCTCTGATCCCACTTCCCTCCCCACCACCGCCGCCACTGATTCCACCCCACCACCGCCACTTCTCCCACCCTCCTCACCATCATTGCCGTGCTGCACTATTACTGATCCCATTCCCCTCTTCACCAGCCCTGCTGCTGATCCCATTCCCCCCTCTCCCCACCAGAACTATCATTGATCCCATTCCCCCCTCTCCCCACCAGAACTATTATTGATCCCATTCTTCCTCTCCCAACCAGCATTGTCACTGATCCCATTACCCCTCTCCCCACCAGAACTATTACTGATGCCATTCCCGCTCTCCCCACCAGCCCTGCCACTGATCCCATTCCCCAGGTCAGATTTTAAAAAAAAAAGTGTCAAAAACATGCTTTTTCGGGGGGGGGGCCTTCATGATTTTTTGCACCGGGGCCCTGAGAAATCTAGTTACGCCTCTGTCACAGGGCGTTTTTGCAGCGTCAGATGTTTTTTTTTTTTGCAGCTTCAAAACGCCCATCCATGTTATTCTATGGCCTCATGCACACATAGAGCTTTTAGGAGCACCAAGTGGCATAGGCGTTTAATAGCTGTAAAAAAAATCCAGGACCAGTGCATTCTGGAGCTGCAGCATCAAGCTGTAAAAACGTCTGACGCTGCTAAAGGCTGAATAATGTTGCTTATACAGCATTAAGCCACGTTATACGTTTTTTCTTTTCCATTCAAAATCAGTGGTTCCCTATGTGGGCCTATTGATTTGAATGAAAGGCGCATCGCAAGTCGGATCAGGATGATCCGACTTGCAGTGCGACTTGCGCTGTGAGAATCTTGAGGGGGAACTCCATGCCAAAAAGGTAAAAAAAATGGCTTGGGATCCCCCCCCCCCCCCAAAATCCATACCAGACCCTTATCTGTGCATGCAGCCCGGCAGGCCAGGAAAGGGGAGGGGACGAGTTCCCCCTCAAGATTCTCACAGCACAAGCCGCACCGTAAGTCGGATCATCCTGATCATCCTGATCCGACTTGCGATGCACCTTCCATTTAAATCAATAGGCTCCCATAAGGAACCATTGATTTTGAATGGAGGCAGAAAAAACGCTGCTAAAAGCAACGTGGCCAAACGTGCAATAACGCCAATGGAAAAAGCTACTGAAAGCACGTTTTTACAGCTGCTTTTTTCTGGCGTTAGAAGTGACTCTGCAGCTTGTTTTTTCTGATGCCCTGTGTGCATAGAGCCTTACTCCCATGAGGTCTATGAAAGATATTCACTATACCCTGTTAGTAGGCATTGCTGTGTCACACATTTCACAGAGCCTGTCTTCTGAACTACAGAAGTGCTGAATGGAGGAGTTTCAGGAGGCAGAGTTAGTACAGGAATCACTGCTTGCAGGCAGAAAGTTATCATGGCAAGTGTAGTCCTTTGAAATAAAAAGTAAACAGCAGAGAAGAAGCTGCAAAGTATGTAGGGAATCCAGGTAGTTGAGGAAAGAGATTGCTAGCAGACGGGCAGCACTTAAACATAAAATTTGATTTTTCAAGTAAGTGTTAACTGGATTGTCAAATCTAACTATTATTTAGTTTACTTTTACCATGCTGATATTAAAAATAAAAGTGGATGCTGTGACCATAGATCTCCCTCAAAAAGAAGTGTGAGATTTAAAAAAAAAAAGCATTCATACTAACCTATGTGTCTGCAGTCACCACTGAACACTCAGTTATCCCTTAGCAGAGGCTGGTGAATGTCAGTCATCAGCTCTCTGCTCTGCCAATCCAGGGCTCACTGGAGTGCGGGCAGTGGGGATGGGGGGAGACGGCTGGCTCAGGCTCTCAGCAGTACATTGAGTGGCTGAGCCAGCTGCTGGTCAGGCATCTGGATGGATCCCGACATTATTGTCAGGATCGCTGCAGAGCCTAGACCAGCTGAGTGACGTCAGCCGACAGTGAACTTAAAGGGTAATTCCACTTTCATGGAGAAAAAATATAGCAAATAAAGAAAAAAACAATATAGCGTATACAATTGCAACACAAATCATATGGTAATTGAATGTTATTCAAAATTACCTTTCTGTTTCAATCTGCAGCTGTATTAATTTTCTAAATATGCAATGCAATATGGCTACCTGGAACTGTTCTGTACACAGAATGTAATGCTGGTACACCCCAGAAACATAATTTCCTGCTTGTGTGATTGGCTCAACAATTTTCCCAGAAGTCTGCCTAAGGCACAAGTCAGATTTCTGGCATCCCCTGCAACAAAAATGTCATTTTTGGTGAGAACCTCCCAATAGGAACACATCTAAAGGGATGCAGGCCTAGCAGCTTTCCTCATTAGAGCCCTGAAGCTGCCACAGCTGATAGATAATTATGAAACCACTCCCATTTGACCCACTCAGCACAGAGGAACAAACAATGATTTATTCAGAATAACAAATTGTAGGAATCTGCATCAAAGTTTGTTAACATCCTTGCAATGTACAGAGATCGCCCAGAGGGGAATTTCTTTTTCGCAACAAAAGTAGAGTTACGATTTAAGCCCACTGTAGGCTGAATCTGAGTCACAGGAGTGCAGAACTAAATGCACTTCTGTGATTCACAGAAGAAGTATCGGCAAAAATAGCTTTGGCCATACTTCCTCATTTAATTCCTATAATAGACTGTTTGCAGATGTTAAATTGTAGTATTGAATAAAAATAGCATATGTAGCACTGCCCCCTAGGGGACTGCTGAAGATTACACTTTAAGGATTCCCCTGGGTTACCCGCAGCAACTGCTTGCAGAAAACTTAACACTTTAAGTTCTTGGCTCAGTCAAAGGGGATGTTGTTTTTGTGGTTTTATTTAAATTGGGATAGGAGAAGGGATGAGTGGGATACTCCAACTGTTAACAATTCACAATGCTGAGGACTCTTAACTTGAGAATGCGGCAAGGCCGCTGCTTCATCCTGCCACTTGAATGAAGATGAGATAAGTGTTTCTAAGGTATTTCTTTTCAGAGTACTCCCCTAGTACCCCCTTTCTCTCTGGGCTAGCTCACACCCGTCCACTGAGTCTACACTCCGGAGGGGTCCCCTTCCTGGACAGACCCCTGGGCCAGATCCTCTGTACTCACAATACTGTTTTTCCAGAGTCTTGCTGTGCCCCAACTACTCAGTCAGTTTTTCTGGACCTCTGGATTCAGCCTCACATCACTGATACACCAGGCCGACTGCCTGGGACCACCATCAACCATTGCAGAAGAGGAGGCAGCAGCCACCCTCCTTCTGGGACTCTGCTTCCCACCAAAGACCTCTACCTCATGTGCCCCTGGCTTTTTATACCCTGTCCTATAATGCACCACTGTCTGTGCCAACCCTCTGGGACAGTACCAAAAACCTGTGTACCATTGGTCAGGTTTCCTTCAGCATCCAATGTGCCTCCCCATTGGATCAGCTGAGGACACTCCCTAAGACCAAATGAATACACACTGGGCACACTGAGCAGACCTGACTACAAATCCTGCTCCCTAATAAGCAGAGTGCACATATGTTCTGCCTGCTGCTCTTCTGATAAGCAGACAGAGCCAAAACTACACTCCCTGACTAGCACCTAACTAGGAGGGTGCTACACATATGTTTAATGCACTTTTATGTATTATTCTAATAATCACTCTGCAAACTTCATAATTTTAGACTTTTCATAACACACTTTTAAACAAATGGTTTGCAAAACAACTTTGATGACAACTGATGTCAACATACTTGTGATTAATAACGTTGTTACATACTGATTATGATTTAGCAATGCCGTATTTGGCTTTGCATTGTAGAGCCGGTGACAGTTCAGTCAATCAAATAAACTCATTTATTTATCACACCAGATGGAAAATGTTCTTTTCAAACTTGTTTAGAATACACAACTGTTCAGTAACTTGGCAAAATGTTTTGTATGCTATAAGAGGAAACAAAATGAAGAACATGAATCTCTGTCATGTACACACACAATAGATTGTGCATACAGTTAGGTAACAAAAATTAACAATTGCTTCCTGAAGGAAAGACAATACAATTCATAAGAAGGAAATGCACAATACAGTATATCCTGTTCAGGCAGTTTAAATATTTGCACAACATTTCAGTATAAACACTTCTAGAGCATGCAGATATTTATTTGACTCCTTTTGTCTATATTCTTGCTAAATGAGGGCAGAAAATCCCGCTACTGCATACAGTTTCTTTACTGTATAATGACTTATAAATGTTAATAACCCTATATTATAGACATACTGGGAAAGAGAAATGGAAAGACCTTTAACCGTGCCACGTCCCAATTTTTATAGCATATCTTGAAATTAGCAGGAACCAGTCCTGCTGGTGGTGGACTTTATTAGCACCCACATGACACAAATTTGTTTAAAAACATCACATTTCCTTATTAAACATTTACAAATGACGCCAATGCATCAATACATGATTAAAATAAAAAAATTTGCATGTGATACAGACATCCTACTAGGGACTGTTATATAGAGATGGGCTGGATGTTCGTGTCAAACGTAAGTTCGTCTCGAACATCGGGTGTTTGTGTGTTCGCCGAGCACACGAACACCCAGGGAGCTTGGCAGTGCATTAAGTGCTTGTGATTGGCCAAAGCATGCACCTGACCTGTATGCTTTGGCCAATCACAGCACAATGTCCTGTCAGAGCCATGATTGGCCAAAGGCAGGGTGCCTTTAGCCAATCATGGCTCAGGGGCCAAGTCCATGCCCCACACTATAGAAGGCTGCTGTTTACACAGCAGCCATGTATAGTGTGTGATAATAGAGGTTAGGCAGGTAGTTAGTGGATAGTGTGTTGAGTTAGTTTAGTGCAGTCAGTGTAGTGTACAGGTTAAACCCCACTTTTAAAATGTATAGATATGTTGTAGTCCTGGGTCCCCTCTCAGTGCTCCCCAAGTTTTGTGCCCCTGTCACTTAGAGTTTGTGAGCAGTGCCATGCAAAGCTGGCCAAGATTTCCCATAGACTCCAATGATAAAGACAGGGAGCAGTCCCATGTTAAGCTGACCAATATTTTGCATAGATGCCAATGAGCACTGAAAGCTTAAAATTGGTCTAGGCAGGAAGGGGGGTGAAAGTGCCCTATATTTAAGTGGTTAAGGAGAACCCTATTACAGAATTAAAAAAAAAAAGCGGCACGGGATCCCCCCCCCCAATCTATATCAGGCCCTTTTGGGTCTTGTATAGATTTTAAGGGGAACTCTGCACCAAAGGAGCGTACGCCCCCACCTCCTGCTGAACCATGCCAGGATGCTTGCCCTCAACATAGGGAGGGTGTTTTGGGGTGCCCCTCCAAAGCACCTTGTCCCTATGTTAATGGGGACAAGGGCCTCTTCCCAACAACACTGGGCTGTTGTGGGGGTCTGCTGGTGGGGGGGCCGTTTCGGAATCTGGAAGCCCCCTTTAACCACTTAAGCCCCGGAGGATTTGGCTGCTAAAGGACCAGGGGTTTTTTTGCGATTTTTTACTGCGTGACTTTAACGGACAATTGCGCGGTCGTGCGACGCTGTACCTAAACGAATTTGACGTCCTTTTTTTCCCACAAACAGAGCTTTCTTTTGGTGGTATTTGATCACCTGTGCGATTTTTTGATCACGCGCTATAAACAAAAAAAGAGCGTAAATTTTGCAAAAATAACAATATTTTTCACATTTTTTTATATGAAATTCCCCAAAAAAAAAAGTAAAAATCAAAATTTTTTAACATTTTTCGGCCAATTTGTTTTATGCTACCTATGTTTGGTAAAAAAAATCGCAAAAAGCGTATTTTGATTGGTTTGCGCAAAAGTTATCGCGTTTACTAACAAAGAGAAAGATTTTTGTCATTTTTGGTGTTTTTTTTTTTAACGCGTAATGGCGGCGATCTGCGATTTTTTTTTCGGTACTGCGACATTGCGGCGGACAGATCGGACCCTTGACTGACATTTTTGACACTTTTGGGGTTACCAGTGACATTACTGCAGTAATCAGTGCTATACATATGCACTGTTACTGCAAAAATGACACTGGCAGGGAAGGGGTTAACTTTATTGGACAGGGAGGGGTTAAGTGTGTCCTAGGGGCGTGCTTTCTACTGTGTAGGGACATTCCTATTGGTGTAAAAGCAAAGATCAACCGTTCTACATAGTAGAACGGACAGATCTTTACTTTTACACAGGGAGAACTGACAGGCAGCTTGTTTACACAAGCTGCTCTGTCTTTCTCCCTTCACAGGAGCGATCGCAGTGTGACTGGCGGACATCGAGTCCGCCGGTCACACGCACTGACTTGCCTGTGAACGAGCCGCGGCGGGCGCGCGCCCGCCCGCGATAGGCTCGCAAGTCAGTGACAGGCGAGTGACGTACCGATACGTCACTCTGCCTGGCCGGGGCTGACCGCCGCAGTATATAGTCGTGCGGCGGTCGGCAACCGGTTAACAAGGGGGCCCCCAGATCCCACCCCCCATATGTGAATGGGTATAGGGTACATCTTACTCCTACCCATTCACCAAAAAAGTTTACAAAAAAATTATAAACACAAAAGACAGTTTTTGACAAATCCTTTATTAAAAGCTAAAAATAAAAAATAGTGTCCCTCGATGTAAATCCATCATCAATCACGACGCTCGCAACACCCGAAAAATAGAAAAAAAATTCAAAGACGCTTCTGCCTTTACGCTTTTGAGCTTTGACAGCTGTTTTATAGGCATCAGGTGCAGAAAAAAGTGCTTCTGTGCTTCACTTATACACGAATTGGGGTGCTCCCCCTGTGGTTATCTACTTACCACAACTCGTTAGGAACATGTGCATTCAGTATGAATCCTGTAGTGTAGTCACAGCCTCTTTCTGATAGCCTGGGATCCACAATCAAATGGGAGAGATGAGATCCTATGTGATGGTTCTTCTTAAATTCAGAGTCCCCTCATAAAGAATAAAAGGCCATCCATGGGGAAGTACGTTCATTTAAAAATTTTTTATTGATATGGAAACTTACTTACAAATGTAACTAGTATTAAGGCAGATAGACCACGGCTCAGTGGTTCGCTGCTTGCGGCCGGTGAAGCGCACGCTGCGGGAGCAGCAAACCACCGAGCCATGGTCTATCTGCCTTAATACTAGTTACATTTGTAAGTAAGTTTATATATCAATAAAAAAAAAATTTAAATTAACGTACTTCACCATTTGAATTGTGGATCCCAGGCTATCAGAAAGAGGCTGTGACTACACTACAGGATTCATACTGAATGCACATGTTCCTAACGAGTTGTGGTAAGTAGATAACCACAGGGGGAGCACCCCAATTCGTGTATAAGTGAAGCACAGAAGCACTTTTTTCTGCACCTGATGGACACTTTTATTATATGGACTATTTGTTATATTTTATGAATTCACTGAATACATTGTTGTTTTGTATTGCAATATTTGCACATTGATATATATTTTGCACAATTCTGGCTTATTTTGCACAATCTATGCACTAGGTTGCACATAGATATTATTTATATTATTAAGAGCAGCGCTGCAACATTTGGTTTCTATCACAATGTACCTGATACCCATTCACATAGGGGGGTCAATATCTGGGGGCCCCCTTGGTAAAGGGGCTTCCAGATTCCGATAAGCCCCCCACCCGCAGGCCCCCACAACCACAGCCCAGGGTTGTCAGGAAGAGGCCCTTGTCCCTATCAACATGGGGACAAGGTGCTTTGGGGGACACCCCAAAGCACCCTCCCCATGTTGAGGGCAAGCAGCCTGGTATGGTTCAGGAGAGGGGTATGGTTTTGGTGTGGGCCTGGTATTGACTGGAGGGGACCCCACACTGTTTTTATAAATTTTTTTTATCTGTATTGCCTGGAGCCGATAATACATTACAGCCGCGAGCAAGTTTAAATTACATTTTTTCCTTTAGAAATGTCAGTATTGCTGCAACAGGCTCCATAAATCGTACAGATGCACCACTTTACAGGCACATTAAGGGGACCCACCAGGCACTATATTTAAAGGAATTTTTCATTTTTATTGTTTCACTTTAACCATTATTAAAATCACTGCTCCTATAAAAAAAAACAATAGTTTTAAAAACATATTTTTGCATTGGTACATGTCCCCCAGGACAGTACCCCGGTCCCCATACACTTTTTTTACGGCAATAACTTGCATATAAGCCTTTAAAATGAGGACTTTTGATTTTTCATGTTCGTGTCCCATAGATCTTAATAGAGTTCGCATGTTCGGTAGAACTTTTTCCCTGTTCGAGATGTTTTGGTGCGAACCGAACAGGGAGGTGATCGGCCCATCACTATTGTTATATAGACACCTCTTTACAGGGAAACATCCAAGTGTGAAAGTTGAGTTGTGTGTATTCTCATCCGCTGGTCAGACCATTTTTACATATGAATTTTTCCCAGTAAAGAGTTGTCTATATAATGGTCCCCAGTAGAATGTCTGTATCATATGCCAATTTATTGATTTTAATCATGTATCGAAGCACTGGCGTAATTCTGTTAATGAATAAAATTAAAATGTGTTATTTTTATACAAATTTGTCTCAATAAAGTCCACTGCCAGCAGGACTGGTTTCTGCTAATTGCAAGATATGGGAAAGAATATTTCACCTTTTCATGAGTGCGCTTATATCTAAATTGTAGTAACACGGATGACTTCCCTCCTAAACAGTTAAATACTGTTGTAATAAATTGGAGTTCATGAACTTAGTGAACACGTACTCAAGAGGGATCTAATAATGTCTGCTATATTCTCCCTTTACTTGGGGGAGGGGGGGGGGGGTAGATGCTTCACCTTAAACTGACCATGCAGCATCAGCAATGGCAGCAAGCAGCTTACCAGGGCCTAGAGCTGGTGCTCTTTTTCAAATAGGCCTCCCACACATACCCTATTTTAGAGACATCACTGCACACCATGGGTTGCAGTGAGGGCAAAAAAATGGAATGAGAAATGGTCAGTTTGGGACTTTAGATGAGACACCTGCGAGCACTGCTCATCCCTGTATATAACAAAATTGAAAAGCAAGGGTGATAAAAGAATGTGTGTGCAAACCAGCGGGTCCTTAGTTTGGTATACTTTCCCACCAGTCTGCTAACAAACTGTGACAGAACCCACTGTCACTGTGTGTTTGGAAGGGACTGTGCACAAGCCTCCTACCGACAGACTATGGGCCAGAAGATACTGGAGACCTGGGGACATGCTGGCATTGAGTTAATGTAATGTAATGTAATGCTCCAGCCCTTCTCCCCCCATCCCCCCCCTCTTGTTTCTGTGTCTAATTGTGTTGATTCATGACACATAGACAATGGTCTGGACTGGAGACATCTCTCCGCAGGGGGGTGTGTGTATTGAGAGACTGCCTGTTTACCATACTCTCATTAGGTTATCTGTAGCCTGTTTCAATGTACAAATGTTCAGTTCCCCATTGGTTGTTCCGTGTCCCCTTCCCCCCTCTGGCAAGGCTAAGGGGAGTGTCCCATAACTGTGTGTAAAACTGTATGTCTTGGAATTTAATAAACAGTTTAAGCTCTGCATGGTTAACCCTCAACACCTGTGTGGATGTCTCATGATTGAGGGGTTAAGGGCTGGGTATGGCTTCTCCGCAGGCTGTGGGTGCGTTTGGCGGACAGGAGACACAGGTCCGGCGGATGTGCCCATCTGGGGTACTAAGATCCGTTACACAAACCAAATAAACTTGTCTAACAATATAGGTTAAAAACAGGGGTTTACTTAACACACATTTGCAAACGCATGTATAAGCTGCAAGGCCAACAACAAGGCACCCTGTGTATCTTGCAGTCCTAACACTTCCTAACACTACTCAACCTGAGTGTCTGAGTGTCTCCACAAAGGAAGCACATGAATGCTGATGGATGGATGGGAAACAGATGGGCTTGGAGATCGCCCAATCCTCCCCCAACCCGCTCCAATCCATGACTGGTAATGAAAAACGAATGGCTATGTAATAGTCATAGGGTGCAAACTAAAAGTGATCAGCTGGGAAACACACACCCCCATTCCTTTAGTATGGATGGTGAAGGCAAAAGGGGACTTTGAATGAGAAACCCCCCTGTAAAGCAAGCATCTCCATCCCTTATAAGGTACAAGAAATGGGCAGTTTGGGACTTTTATCCCCCTTGCTTTTCAATTTCGTTAAAAAATGGAATGGGGTGGGAGGAGGAGCGGATCTAGCTTCTGCCTCTTCATGCAGGGTCAAACCATGATGGGCAGAGACGGTCACGGACAGCCTGAATATACAGCAGCAGGTCACCAGCCATCGCAATTTTATGGTCAGGTTCTCCCATACACAGACTTTTTACACACAGGAGAAATTAGAATGGAACAGTTGGCAAGCATGAACAATGTGGATTGAATAATCTCCCTCTTTACCTATTTTATTCTGACATTCTGCTCCTGCAGCTGTCAGAATACCCAAACAGTGACTACATTGGATTTGATGCAGCCAATGTTCACTGATAATTTTTCACCTAGCTCCTTCATTTTTCAGATTAAATGTTCAGATGTCAGGCAGAATGGTGCTAACAGGGCCACCCATGGCTCAAAGTTTGGCCGATTTATCAGGGGCAGGTCAAGCCCTATGTATGGTCAGTTTATCAATGACTGTTTTCAGTTTAAAAAGGCAGGTGTGTTTTGTTTTTTTTTTTTAGTTCTGTGTGCATTATTTTTATAATCAGTGGAAGATACTGTAATTAATTTATTAGTTTCCTTTTATATGTGTAATTTATGCTGCAGGTTATAAATTAACTTCAGAACTGTGTTATGCTATGTTGTTTGCAAGCCAATTGTACTCTGCAAAAAAAGATCTGAAGCAAGCAAGTTTAAAATATTTAAATTACCTAAAAAAATCCTCCTTTCATATTAGAGGTAAATTAACTTTTAAAAACCAAATTAGTCCTTGATTTGTAAGTCAAGGCAATAAAAGTTAAACGGGAATTCATGAAGTCTAGCTAATTTACCTTTGGGTTTATTACCCGTCTCTAAAACTTCACAGTTATAGAGATGCAAACCTTGAAGTTTTTGATCCTTCCATAACACAAGTAGGGCAGTTTATCCTCATTAGTTTATTCATTTAGCTTACAGTGTTGTTAATGGCTGCTTTCTGGCAATATGTAGGGGTTTTAAATTCAATTTGAACTCCATCATTAGCTGATTGCCATCATTTTTAGAGCAGCAATTGCTGCAATAAGCATGGCTATATGGGGTTCTGCAATACTAAATGTCTAATTAACACTGATTATTCAAATTGCATATGTACAAACAGAACTGGTGGGGGAAACCAAGGTTATCCTGATAGGGGCAGAACCCCTGGAGGCAGTGACAAGAAGACAGAAATATTGACAATGAGAATTTGCATTGTAGGAATCAGATGAGTACAAGATTGCTTGATTGTGTGGTATGTTAACTGCACTTTTTACTTTGCAGTTTTTACTGGAAAAGATTGATTCTGTAATTTTAATAACAACTACACATTTGTAGTAGCAATTCAATAAGTGCTTCAAAATATCTAACTGTCTATATAGTCTTTTTACTACATTTGGAGTTGTGAATGGTTTCTAGTAAGAATTTCTCCAATCATCCAAAGGTGGCACTGAAGCAAGCCTGCTATATGAATGGAGGATGGATGGATGAATAAAAGGTCTGCCTTCTCCATTCATAAAGTGCTTTTCATTGATGGAAGCTATAGTACAGTTTCCATAAATGAAAAAGGAGTCAAAACTCTTGACCAGTGTCTATGACAGGCCCAGTGGCTGCGGGGTTATGGGGGTGCAGAGGACTTCAGATTTCAACTAAGGCAGCAGCCATCAGCTCAAGGGACACTTCTCAGTGAATGTGAGTACTATCTCTTGTGCTGATTTTAAAAAAAGAATGCTTTAATTCACAAATTGAGAAAAAAAAAATTCTTATCCTGGTTTGTTAAACAGTAACAGCTATTTTTATGTTAGTCCAATGAGATTTGAAACCTGCAGTCACGGCGCTAAAATAAAGATCCCTAGGCTTTATTCACATGGGCGATTTGGCCTTATGCAAATTGCAGCAGCAGAAATATTCTGATATAAGCGGCTAGCTGCAGCCGCCAATACCGTTCACTATAATGGTCTATTCTTGTTTTTCTTTTTGAGCATATGTGGCTGGTGGCGGCACTATATGAGCAACCGGGCTATGTTGACTCTGAGGAGGAGCTGGGGGTTGTGGCTGGTGTGGAGATATCACTTGCCTTTTATGACTTTTTTATTATTAGGTAGTCATATTCATTTGGAAAGCCTGTTTTTTGTCCATCTGGTGGAGGTCCCTGGTCTGTCATGATTCTTATTCCAAGACCCCTGGGTGGAAGAGTTTCACTTTGTCATACACTGTGGATTTTTATTTTGAAGCACCCATCTAAGTAGTTGCTAGGTAAAATATATTCGTGACCCTGTTCTGCTTGTCAGGAGGGTCTAATCTGTTAGTTAGCCTGTCACATGTTTCCAGGTGTGTTTTGTTGAGCCTGGGGAGTCTCCCCACTGTATCCAAAGAGGGAAATTGTTGGGCAGTGGAGGGAACCTAGCCAATAGCACACCAGGGTTTATGACTGTCCCAGTGGGTAGGCATTGCTGCAATGCATCCTGGGATTGGGAATAAATCTGAGGGGAGCATGTGACAGGGGGGCTTTGGGCGGGAAGCCAGGTCCCAGGAGGAGGGTGATGGTTGTCTCTCCTCCTGTTGCTGAGGAAGGTGGTCCAGGCAGTCGGCCTAGGGACCAGGGGTTGAGCTGTGCTGTGTGCTGACCAAGTGGAGCTGCTGGGCAGGATTCTTCTGGAAAAACTGTATTGTGAGTACTCAAGCACCTGCCCAGGGGTCTGCCTAAGAGAGGGGACCACTCCAGAAAGGGTCAAGGGGATCAAGGAGCCAGCTTCCCAGTGTGTTATAGTAAAGGGGGTGCCAAGTTGGGAAGCCCTGAATATTAGGGGTTAAAGGGGTCGCCAGGAAGGGCCCTGAAGTTGCTCAGCAGTGCAGTCTGCTATTAAAGTCAGTTACCTCAGGAAAGGAGTGCCTTAGGAAGCTAATAGGACTCTTTCACAGTCAAAGGTGAAATACAGTAAGCGGCCCAGCCGTGACTAGCTCAAACAACGTTAATCAGCATTTAACCAGCGTTAATCAGCATTTATCAGATCGTCCCTGCTTGTTGTGCATAGTTTATTTCTGTTGGAGTATCCCACTCATCCCTTCTCCTATCCAAGTTCCTAAAAAAAATCTAAAAACCAAAGAAACTGGACTGGACTGAGGTAAAACCACTTGGAAACATGTCTGAATGTTCTACTGTTGCTAATGGTAACCCAGGGGAACCCATCTTCAGCAGCTCCCTTGGTTGTAGTGCTACAATTTTATTGTCTCTTTTTTAATTTTTTGACAATTACTGAAATGTATTGATTCATGTTCTTGATTAGCACAGCACAGGTGATTTACATGATTTGTGACTATGAAAAATATCATATAGTGTGTTTTCTGTTTATTCTTTCAGAATTATTTGTTGCATAAGTACAGTTTTCTGCTCACTTTCACATAAGACTATAATGACAGGTCACTGGCGTCCCCAGCTATTCACATTTTCCACAGAGCCAGCGATTAGCTGCAGTGATTGCTGCTGGAGGCACACAAAGTGCATCCAGCAGCAATCACGACAAGTAACCACTGGCTGTGCGGACAGCTACGAAAAACTTTGACCCACCAACAACCTTTCATTATAGTGAATGGGATTGGCGGACGCAGCTAGCAGATCACAACATCAGCAGGAATTAGAAGATCCCTGCCACTGAAATTCGCACAGGGCTAAATCATCTGTGCAAATGTAGCCTTATCCTTGTGTCAATGCTTTATAAATTGAGCTTCACATATATAAAGTTTCCTGATACTTCAGGTGTATTGAAGGTAGGATCAAATTAAGACCTTATCTTTCTCTCTGCAGTGTAAAGATAATCGAATAGTGCTAACATATAAAGAAGCACTAATTGCAACAATGTAAGTCAGCTCTGATTATTATTTGAATATAGCATGTTTTACTATGTGGTCACATTGCAAGATCTTTACTTTTGCAACAAATACACCATCCGATTGTTCTGACACACTACGGATAAATAGAATGTCCTTCCCTTAACTAACCAGAAGATTTCCAATTTCATACTTGCCACCAGAATTGACATTCTGCTTCCTTCTATCATTAAAAGGCTATTGTCTGTATAGATTCCATAAAACCTGGTTTCACTGTGCTTGGTTTTTTAAGTATTCTTGAAGCACCTGTATGAGTACTAGTTTTATTTCAGGGATGGATTGATACCAGAGAGGCGCCACACTCAGGTGATTTAAATTTATATTTGAAAAAAAAAAAACTTTTTAAGTAGTCTTATACTATTATTTATTTACCAAATCTTTCTGTTCTATCTGAAATAAAATGTTATATTAAGTTAATAAAGGTAGAATAAAATATGACCCTTGATAATCATAAAGCTTTGTTAATTGTTATACCAATTTGAAATGCACAATTGCTAAATATTTTAAAATGTTTTTCATAGTTCCCTTATTGCAAATCCAAAACCCCGTCCCAAAGAGGATGGAAAAAAAAAACACAGATTACCAAACATGTCAAAATGAATGTGTTATTCTATTTCAAACTGATATTTTAGTTATTGGGTCTGTGGTTGATTTTAGGTTATGCAGACTACAGCAATTAGAATGAGACTCACCACGCTGCAGATAAAAGAAAACTCTACAGGTGGGATGGAGATCAAGTGGTAAGATATAACCACTGGAGTTATGAAAGATATATGAAATTTGTGGATGATATAACCCAACAGTGTCAATGCATAAGTGTAATTTTTGCACAGGCTTGTCCTTTAATGGGGGAAAATTTGAACATAAGTGAAATGTTGAGAAAAGTGCTGAATAGTTTCTGCAAGCTCCTTCACACAACCACTGAGGAAGGAGACAAGACACTGCTAACTCATCATACCTGCAGAAAGATGTCTTGCAGGCAGTAAATGTACAGGAGCTGCTTTCCAGAACTATATACAATCAATTAACCTGTAGCATTACTAGCCATAATTCTGAAAATCAATGTGATTTTGAATTTTTATACACTTCTATCAATTTTTTTTTTAATTAGTTACACACATACGGTATATATATTATATATATATATATATATATATATATATATATATATATATATATATATATATATTAAATAAATGAAATTAGTACAAAGTAAAAAAATAAGTAAAACAAAGTCAGTGAGAAAGTAATCTAAAAAAAAAAAACTATAAAAACTGTAACAAAAGGGGATGTAAAGGGGTATCATAAATGAACCCAGGTTTGTGTTTGGACAGCCATTTCTAATATTTATAATGTCAATAATCCATTGACTCCTCCTGTAATTGTTTATAGACACAGCCTATGCAGCATCACCCTTGACCCTTTTAATACCAGTGGCGCTAATGATCAATAGATTTAGGGATGTGGAACAACAACGTAAAAAATTCAATTAAGTAACAACAGTACATTTGTGATAGAGTTTGTGCTTACTTACAGAAAAAGCTGAGATAACTCCAAGTCTTCTCCAAGTGAGCCAGATCGTTCAGGGAACGCAGCGGACAGTAGAACATGCTCCGTCACTTGAAAAGAATGAAATGAACCCTTTCTGCACCCTAGCAACAATGTGAGGCTGTCTGGGATGCATTATTTAGGCATCACCCATTTACATATTCTGTATTTTTTCCTGCAGGCAGTGATGAAACTGACAAGCAGCTGTTGTAGAGCTGCTGCATTCAGCTCTTCTCTCAGTTAGTACAGTGAAAGTGTGTGGATTCCAGACTTTGCACTGTGGTTTATCTAAAGCCAGAATGGGAAGCATCATCTGCACACTCTTAAAAGCTGATTGGAGGAAAGCATGCACTGATCTGTTGCTGTGGTCAGTGTTCAGCTCTAGTAGTGTCAATTAGGTTTGTGCTCATGTCTTCTATACAAGCTACAGTACAGATAAGAATGAAGTTTGTTAAAGGGATCAGAGGGTCTTTTGTTGTAATGCTCTTGGTCTCTTTATTTGCTCAGCAGTAATGTGTATGTGGTACATTTTCCCTGCTCCTTTGCCTGAATTGTCAGACTATCAGTGCCAATGTTATCTAAATATTATTATTATAATATAGGATTTATATAGTGCTGATAGTTTATGCAGTGCTTTACAACTTGAGGGTAGATAGTACAAATACAATACACTTTAATACAGTAGGAATCAGAAGACCCTGCTCATTAGAGCTTACAATCTAAGAATATAATATAATGAATAAAATCTAAGAATATAATATAAGGAATATACACAGAACATTAAGCCATGCATGCATTCAAATTTGGCCAGGTCAGCAGAGACCGGCCGAATTTCAATCAATGTATGGGCCATCTGGTTGTACAGAAGTCGATCTACCGATCAACTTCTGTACAACCAGCCTCAGCATGTCAGGTTTTTCCCGACTGATCAGTGCCAATGGCTATAGCCGGCAGTATTGGTCATTATATGATGATGACAGGGAATCTCCCCAATTTCAGAATGCAAAGGCTCAGCAGAAGTTTTCCCCCATCCACATCAAATGTGAGGATGGGTGAATCAGATCTGTTTTTTAATTCAACCCACTGGCCGAACCGAAAAAAGTCTGAATGTATATGCTGCCTTATATTCCTTTCATAATTAGTGATCATCAGTCTGTGTTTTTAGGGGTAGTGTATGTGAGTTTTAGTATAAAAATGATTTGAAATAGTAAACTGTATAAATACAGAACCTTACAGAAATTATATAAAATATATTTATAAAGAGGGAGTGAGAGATCGAACGAGAGTCCAGTGGTGAGCACTACACATTGCCCATATGGATTCAAGTAGAAACAAATGGTCCAGTGGAAGAGGCACTCGCGGGTCTTGTATTGAAGCAACATAAACAGATTTATTTGTTGATGTTTCAACAAGGCAATTCTTGTTGACCACTAAATCATTAGTTTATGTTGCTTCAATATACTGCATACATACAGTATATATACTGTATATATATATATATATATATATATATATGTTCATGACAAAATCGCGAGGCTGGTGGATTTTAGAGACCTTGCGCTCCTCCACCTTGAATTTGAGGATGCCCCACAGATGCTTAAAAGGGTTTAGGTTTGGAGACATGCTTGGCCAGTCCATCACCTTTACCCTCAGCTTCTTTAGCAAGGTAGTGGTCGTCTTGGAGGTGTGTTTGGAGTCGTTATCATGTTGGAACACTGCCCTGTGGCCCAGTCTCCGAAGGGAGGGGATCATGCTCTGCTTCATTATGTCACAGTAAATGTTGGCATTCATGGTTCCCTCAATGAACTGTAGCTCCCCAGTGCCGGCAGCACTCATGCAGGCCCAGACCATGACACTCCCACCACCATGCTTGACTGTAGGCAAGACACACTTGTCTTTTTACTCCTCTCCTGTTTGCCACCACACACGCTTGACACCATCTGAACCAAATAAGTTTATCTTGGCCTCATCAGACCACAAGACATGGTTCCATTACTCCATGTTCTTAGTCTGCTTGTCTTCAGCAAATTGTTTGAGCGCTTTCTTGTGCATCATCTTTAGAAGAGGCTTCCTTCTGGGACAACAGCCATGCAGACCAATTTGATGCAGTATGCGGCGTACGGTCTGAGCACTGACAGGCTGACCCTCCACCCCTTCAACCTCTGCAGCAATGCTGGCAGCACTCATACGTCTATTTACCAAAGACAGCTTCTGGATATGACGCTGCGCACATGCACTAAACTTCTTTGGTTGACCATGGCGAGGCCTGTTGTGAGTGGAACCTGTCCTTGTTGGTCATCTTTATGTAGAGCAACAGTTCTTTTTTTCGGATCCTCAGAGGAGTTTTTTGCCATGAGGTGCCATGTTGAACTTCCAGAGACCAGTATGAAAGAGTGAAAGCGATAACACCAAATTTACCACACCTGCTCCCCATTCACACCTGAGACCTTGTAACACTAACGAGTTATGTGACACTGGGGAGGGAAAATGGCTAATTGGGCCCGATTTGGACATATTCACTTAGGGGGGGGGGTACTCACTTTTGTTGCCAGTGGTTTAGACATTAATGGCTGTGTGTTGAGTTATTTTGAGGGGACAGCAAATTTACACACCGTTACACAAGCTGTACACTCACTACTTTACATTGAAGCAAAGTGTGATTTCTTTAGTGTTGTCAAATCAAAAGCTATAATAAAATATTTACAAAAATGTGAGGGGTGTACTCACTTTTGTGAGATACTGTATATATATATATATATATATATATATATCTATATATAAGCAAGCAAAAAATTGGGGGAGCAAACCCTGAACATGTATATCTAAAGCCGGTGCAGCTATGGACCAAGCACCCCACCCCCAACACACACCTGTACTCTATCAGTGTCCACTATCAAGTAGATATAGGAGGAGTCCCTTGTAGTGCATTGTCTCCAAGGGTTATAGAGGCTGGATTCACCCCTTTTTTATGGATAGTGTAGGACCCACTGATAATGGGGTACTTTGACGTAGTGGTGGGCTTGAGCACGATATGGCCATATGGTGGGACTAAATCCCCATTTTTATTTATGGATTGTCTCCATATTTGATAGTCATTTCTTTTGCATGTGTGCGCTATTCTTTTTTACTATATATATATATATATATATATATATATATATATATATATATATATATATCACCTTTTTACCTCCGAGTTATGTAGACTTAAAACTGAATGAGTTTGCTGAAGCACTGTGTTTAATAAAAAATTGCCATACTGTTGTCATCTATGTGTTGCAGACCAGTGCTACTGATCTCCTGCAGCATCTTTACAACCAGTCCTGTCAACATGCATGCACCCCCCCCTCCCCTCACAATGGTTGCATGACATTTCTCAGGGTGGGTTTCCCAATGGTGACAATAGTGGCCCCTGCATACTATGTGTTGGAAAAGCCACTTTTAGTCTCCATTCAAAACCAGTGGGACAGGGTGACATTGCAGAATTACATTTGGGAGATAGTGAAACTATCATTGTAACAGGAAGTATCTGAACAAGGACCTTCATAGCAGGACCACCACAAGCTGGAGATTTAAATATGTTGAAAATTACTGAAATTACATTAAAAATGTGAAGCTTATATGCGCTTTCAGTGATTAGGTTTTCATATCCCTAATGATATGGATCTTTTTTGGAAACCACATCTCTACCATTTAAAGAGACTCTGTCACCAGAACTGCTAATGAGGTCAACTGAGGCAGCTACCTTAGCTGCCACTTATGGAGGCACAGTGGAGCGACACTGAGAATGGAGTGTCCTTATTGGAATTGCCATCTTCCATGCAGATTAAAAACACTTAGCCTGATAAAATTGGCGGATAACGCATGTATGTGGCCTTGTGTAGTTCGCCTGGTTGGCCATTAGATGTCTTCAGAGTTTTAGTGTCAGCTTAGAAGCTACATGGCTTAGGTTCCAGTCCTGTCCTTGCTAGAAGAGGGACACCCTCCTGGGTGATGATATACAGTATTAGGAAGGCGGAGAACTTCCTGGGGTTGGTAGAAGAAGCAGAGTGTGGTAACTCTTACTCAGGGATGCTGAGCCTGCAATTTAAACACCAAGGTCACTGCCTGTTTATGTGCTTGGGCTACTGTTGCCTGAGGTAGCCATGTATTGCTGTGAGGGGCAGCAAAAATGTAAAACCTAATGCCAACATGAGTGAAAAACAGTCAACTGGAGCTTCGGCAGCTCTCCCACATTGCATGTTAATGAGGCATAGTTTAATCTGTGTGGGGACAAAGATACTATGAGGCTTTACATAAAATCTTAGACTCAGCCATGACACTTTCTCTGTAGAATTATCTAAAAGGTAATAAATATTTTAAAAACCTTTTTAGACATACTGTGTGAACGGGAACACGTGACAAAAATTTTGCGGGGATTTCTCCAATTTGGCGTGAAAAAGTAGAAATACCCTTTGAGTTGTGTGCATATGATTGTGTAGCGCTACCCCCATTGCCACTAAGTAAATGCCAGGATCCTTTTCCAAGTAATTTCCTTGCAGCCAGACACACAATTCTGATCACTCTTCAGACTCATTAACCAGTCTAGGGGGCTTTTTGATGCTTTTTTGAGAACTTGAACTTACAGTAGATAGGTAGTGGGTATTTGTAGGATACTCCATTAAGCCTTAGTAACACCATTTCTCCATTAGAACTGGAAACCATGTCCTTGCATAAGTAAATGATGGACTGTGCTTTGTAGTAACAACTTGAGGAGATTTATTTTCCTCTTTGCATATTCAAGGAAAGTCCTTTCAGTAAGAATTAAATTAACTGAGCTCTTCTGGACACAACCTCTCTTTAATACACGCTGACTCTAGTACATGAGAGATGGCAAAAGCACACAGTCTCTAGGATCTCTCTCACCAGTCTTTACCCACTAATGTCCTTGGAAAATTGGTTGCCTCCTTCCAATATCCCCCAGACACTATCACCCTGTGATACCAGAGTAGATCCTCAGGTGACAACCCCTCCCTCAGCTTCAGCAAGCTCTCAGCAAAGTAGGCCTCCAGCTAGTTCCACTGTGGCCTTTTATATGCTGCAGGCACATGGCAGAATGGTCCCCTTGGCTGTAATCTCCTTATCAGGGAAAAAGACCTGGTATCACGTACCTGGTGCTGGAAGCCAATGGAGAGAGAGGGATCCTTTGCGGCTAAGTTCCAGACCCCCCTGAGGGTGGAAAAAGGAGAGGTCGAGCCCAAAGAAGCACGGGTCGCCTGCTTGACTGTGTGCAGGAGGTTTCAGAGTACAGTTGGTGTGCTGGCGTAGGATCAACAGACAGATGGGGCCAGTGAGGTGTTGCAAGACTTGGATAATACTGAGACTGTCGCGTGGTCAGAAGGAAGCCTAGATGAAGAGCCAGGTAGGTATCAGAGCAGACGTGGCCAGGTGGATAGCCGAGGTCAGGAGCCAGGGGGGTATCAGAGCAGAGGTGACCAGGTGAATAGCTGAGGTTGAACACAGGAAGCAAGCAGGAGACAGCTCAAGGACAAGCCTTCTTGGCAACAGGAGACACAGGAACAGGAATATCATGGAGATAATGCACTGGAGGAGCCGAAAATCAACCAGCAACTGCAGCCTGTGACAGGCTTTCTTATAAAGTCCCATGTGAAGTGCTGGTAGAGATGCTGGGTCCTAGAGTCCATCTCCTGCCATTGGTGCCCTGACACCTGGCTGCAATTTGGCTCAGAGTATTTATATAGTCTCCCAGTCACCATCTGGGCACCTCTCCCCAGGGATTGGCCAGAACTGTTTAAATATTTAGCTCCTGATTAGACTTTTCTGCCCACTAACTTTGAGAGCATTTTTAGAAAACCAGGGGAGAGGCAGTCAATCCTGCAGCCACTGAAACATAGAACAGGCAGAACAATCAAACACGGCTCCACTGAATACAGTGGGCCAGAACTAAATTTACCTAATCCTAGCACCTACCTCGGAGAGTGCTTCAATTGCACTTAATGAAATTACGATGACAATACTGAACAGGTGTGGACAGTAAATACCACCAAGGGGTCTTGCTGGCCAATATACTAATGATGGTTATCTGTTTATCAGTGTCACTAGTCAGCAAACCTTTGTTGGCTGTTTTATGATCTTCATCTGCCCTAAAACAAAGCCATGTGTAGTATGTTTTTATTACAGTGGATCCAGCATTCCCTGGTCTTGTGCATTATTGCTACACAAACATTTGAACAGACAGTGACACAAAAATTGATATCTGTACTTCCCGGTAATTCTCCTGTATAATGGCATCCCTCTGGAAATGATTATTTTGCAAACATAGTAGTGCCTAGACAAAGCACTAGATGAACCTATTCATTGCAAACATTCACACACTGTTCTACATTGCCATTGATAGCCAAATAACAATAACCTATTACATAAAACATTGCAACATGTCCAATAACTTTGTTTCCCAAACAAGCTACTTGTTGAAATACAAAATTACAAGCTCTAGCCATCCTTGTCAGCTGTCATATACAGTATATGGCATGGGGCAAACCAGTTGATTGTCTTTTTTCTAATATTCTGCACATTTTATTATTCTGCACATTGTACTGGTATAGTTTCCTAAATAAGTTGACATATATTTCTTTGAATAACCAAAACCTCATCAGCTCATAGGTCAATTATTTATGTGTAGCACCCTCCAAGGTAGGTGCTAGAGAGACAGTATAGTTTTGGATCTTTTCTGCTTACCAGCAGGACTGCCAGTTAAATCTATATTGTTCTCTGACTACCAAAGAGCAGGATCTGCTAGTGAGGTCTGCTCATAGTGCTCAGGTGCAGCTCAGTTTGTCAAAAGTGTTTTACACTGGTACAATAGGGAGGCATATGGACAGTGGGAGGAAACCTGACAAATGAGTGCACAGGCATTTAGTACTGGTGATTGGCAGAGGAAAGTGCCTTGGTGCATGCTGGGATTCTGTATAAATGCCAAGGGCACATGTGCTCAGGGTCTTTCAGCTGGAGAGCGGAGTCCTAGGGGAGGGGGCAGCTGCCTCCTCCTCTGTAGAAGTTACCATGCAGCCTCAGGTGGTCAGCCTGAAGGCCTAAGAGCTAGAGAGGAACTGAACCCGGAGGTCTATCAGAGCTGACTGGAAGGGGGGCACTGGAAAGGATCTGATAAGGTATACAGTGAGTACAGATCAGTGTCAAGGGGCCTGTCTTGAGGGGGGCATCCCTTCAGCTAGAAGAGTCAGTGGACGGTGTCAGTAAAGGGGATGCTAGAGAGTGTCCTGAAGATAATGTAGTTCACCAAGTCTGTTGATGGAGAGAGAGCAAGAAGACCTAACTCTTTCCATACATGTGGCAGTATGGTTAAAGCAGTGTAAATGCTTCCGCAAGTAACCTGGTGAGGCCAAGTGAGAGTTGTCCTTATCAACTGTAAATAGTTCAAGTTGGAGTATCCCACTATTCCCTTCTACCATCCACGTTCCACAATAAATACCAAAAACCAAAACCCCTGGACTGTTTACTGTGTGACGAGCCATCGGTAGTAAGGAGGGATATATGTACAATTCCCTAAGTGACTGTGTGCTGGTAATCAGAGGAGGCCCGAGAAGTCATCTTACAGCAGGCCCTATGGGGACAGTGTTTGAGTAAGGAGCCTTTGGGAGTTGAGTAACGAGCTATTGAATTCCATCCGTGTTTTCTCTTAAAGAATTCTTGGGTAACCTGCCAGCGAATTTGTGACAAATTGGTGCCTTCACCTGGTGATGAATTCTCCCTTTCCCCCTGTGGGTCAGGCATCTGGCTCTTTTCTCCTACCTCTCTACCTGCAGGATATAGTTGTGGCTGGTTTGATGGTGGGTACCGCTCTCTCTGTTGTATTGTTTGTTTCAGACTATTCAGCTAGGAGGGCATCTCCAAAGTTTTCTTATCCAGAGGATTTAAAGGGTTGGAAACATCTGACTTGCTTCCTAGATTCTCGGAACCTGTTTTCTGTGCACAACTTAACCGACATCCTCTCCATTTTGCCTTCTGTCTGTTTTTGCATTTAGGGCTCTCTTGTTTCTAGTTGCCTTTTCTTAGGCATTCTTTGGCACCTTTAGGATTAGTGAACTTGTCGCCGAGGACAAATGATCAGTTGGTGGTAACTCAGAGAAGGTGCTGATCACAAAATTCTTTATTTTGATTTTGCGCTGATTTTTCCAACCCTTAGCAAATTCCAATATTTTTGGGTCTTTCGCCTTCTCCGTTCCCAGCTGGTCTTGCTTTCTACTAATTTTCCTACATACTCTTTCCTCATTTGCGCAGCCATTGCTGCCCATGGGAGGGTTTTTTTCGGATGAGAGAGATAGCTTTTAGGTAGATGGGGATAATTTCAATTTTTGCTATATGTTCGTCCTTACCTTTGTTCTGATTCAATGTTTCTCCCCAGCAATACTTTAGATCATTGCTTACTCCTTTGTTTATTGGGCCTCTTGCCATGCCGAATGTTGACACTGTGGGGAGAATTTTTCTTTGCAGTTGGCAGAATTCGTTGTTGCAGTTTTCAAGGCCTATGATGGTTGCTGGTATTACCTGAGACAATTGGTTTCAGGTCCCTTCATTCTTATCAATTATGTATGGGGTAATAAGGGGATCTATTGTTTGATCCAACATTGTCCCCTTTTCTGGTTTTGGCCAGTCCCATACTTTGTTCTTGTTTCTAGTTCTTGTTTGGAGCTGTTTTGCCGCAAGGTGAATGCCAAGGTTTTCAAATTTTTCCACAGGATTAGTGGCATTGTTGTCCGCCACAGGGGTCTTGGGGGAGATAACAGTATTTATTAAGACCCCATGAGGTTCATTTAAATGATTGTCCTAAATATGATAATCTCAGCCTACAATCTGGTGTCGAGCAGATGCTGGCTGTGGTGGGGCGCTCGTCGGTGTACCACTGACTTGCATGTGGCGGTTTTGACCTTGCCAGCAATTGATGTTGCTTTATGGGCTATGCCCTTAAGTTAAATTCTGGGGTCAGTCTAATGTCTGTCTGGCACTGATGGTAAGGACAGGCATCTTAGACTATGTGAGTTTGTTTTATGGGTGCTCACAGTATAACTGTGACTGCCATTGTTGTTTAGATAAATTATTGGATCATTTTATTGCCTGTCTCGTATTGATGGTAAGGACAGGCCTCTTAGACTATGTGAGTTTATGTTTTATGGGTGCTCACAGTAGGGTTGCCACCTTATCCCTTTAAACCAGGACACATTAATTACACAGGCTAATATAATGCACATAAGGCACCAAGTGAGTTTAAATACCACCTTTATCAGCCACAGAACCTGTGTAATTAATGTGTGTCCTGGTTTAAAGGGATGAGGTGACAACCCTAGCCCACAATATAACTGTGACTGGCATTGTTGTTTGGTACATTTGGAAAGATGTTGCTTTTGCAAAGTTCAATAAAGCTGTGGCCTTGCCCTATTTCCAACTTAATCAGCTTCCGTGTCTTTTTTAGGGGGCAAGGTATTGGTTTAATAGTTGGTCATAAATGAGTTTTTTTACCATCATGCATATGTAGCACAATTCCCAGCCTTTTTGCTGGATATGGGTCCCCCTGGGTCACCGGGTGCAACAAAAGTACCTTTGTGCATGTTTCTCCAAGTGTGAGCACTGAGACAATGACCAGTCCAGTTTTTTGGGGTTTTTGTATTTATTTTGTAACTTGAAAAGTAAGTAGAAAAAAACATTGGGGCATAGGGCGGGATTTTTAGGGTACCGTCAGTGACCAATAGTTGATGGTATTCAAGAACACAAAAGAGTATATTAAAAAATATAAATTTTATTACATGGTATTATAAAAGAAAATACACACAAAAAAGCTGTAGATATAGAACAGGCCAAGTGAAAAATACACATCAGCACAATTATAACACTTGATTAGTGGTAGCAGACCGCAAAGAGGTCCCAGATAACCAGGCCTGAACCCTGGTATATCAAGGAGAACTTCTACCCGAGTAACCTCCTTCACCAATTAACCCCTTGGTTCTAGCTGCACGCAAATATAGGTGGGCTTTGGCGCCAAGCGGCAGCATATTTGTGTGCATTAGTGTAAATACAGCTGTGCCGAGAGCATGAGCCATGAGCCATGAGCAGAGAACAGTTACACAGCTAATTGCGATCAGGGGCTTTTTGATCATGTGACTACAGTGACAGGAAATCACGGCGGTTGCATGATCATAAACTCTGCCTTGCCCCCCAGCCAGGGCCGGGACAAGGGGTGGGCAGGAGGGACGGCTGCCCTGGGCACAATGGTTTATTGCAGGGATGGGGGGGCGCCTTGACCCTAACCCTAAGGGAAGGGGGGCTCAGTTTGGCATCTTTGCCCTGGGCGCTGGATGATCTTGTCCCAGCACTGCACCCAGCATCCTTAATCCCTTAAAGGGGTGGGATGTGCTGGCTCCAAGGGGTTAATAATACTATTCTATTGATCATGGTAGAAATTTCTTTGTGCACATGTCTAGCAGATGTCTTTACACTGAAATGGCCCAGGCCGCTTCCTCCCTTTAGTCAGATAAAAGCACTGTTCAGGTATTCCAAGTATATAGCTATAGCATATAGATCTCTATGAGCCCCTGCTATCTGGGTGAAAAACACTAATTGGAGGACTGTGATGTTATATAAGGGGGAAATTAACACAGAACGGAGCCACATGACCTTATACACACTGGAGCTACCCAGGCCAGAAGCAAAGACCATTAGGCAAGTATTCCTATGCTCTAATATTTTAACTGCAGCTGTCCATGGCTTCTTTATTGTGTATCTGAATCCCTGTGACAGGCGTAGCTGTTTCCTATTGGTATTATCTCAGATGCACTCTGCCAGAAAGCTAGATCTGTTCTACTGTATGTGTGTAGTGATCACCTTCTATTATTTTAGTAGGTGAACCTGTTTATTGCAATAGAGTTTATTTAAAGCTGCTGTTATTTGAGTTAACCCTGTTCCTTCTGGTCTGAGATTCTATAGTCAGAGCTTAGGGCTCAATAAGCAGTATCAGCAAAAATATCAGCCACACGATCCTTTGATTTATTTAAAACATGCATTTAAAAAAAAAATAAAATAAAATAAAAAGAGAGCTATTTTCCACAGCACCACTCCCGCCCACGGGACAAAACAATCCTCCCTGTCACTCATGTATCCTCTCTTCCCAGCCAGGAACATACCTTAGGGTATTCTCCTGTGCGTGATGCTCCTTCCAGGTTGCACGTCATCTGGCTCTGCCCTACATATTACATTGCATGATGGATTTAGTCAGCTGTTCCTGATGAAGTGCATGTGATGTAACAAGTATCCTGCAACAGGCAGGAAATAGTGGGGATTCTGAAATATCTCAGAATGTTCCCTGGCCTGTTGCATTTGTAACGTTTGAAGAATTCTGCCTTTTTGTACCTCTGTTTACTACTGATATATTTACATTTGATCTGTGCCTATCATTGGACTCCTCAAACCAGTTAAGTATGTTGGCAAAACTCTGTTAAGAAATGGTATCCCTAAGGGCAATGTTAGTAGGATAACGTTTATTAGTTATTGAGTACAGGAACTTTGAACCATCAACAAGCTAATCAGGACAGCTGATATATTTATATATGGTGAAAAATGCTTACAACGGAATAGTACAGGAACTTCCTTCTTCTAAATCTCATTGTTCATAAATCATTCATACTTCCATCATCCCAACATTTCAAAATAAACTGCAATTGTTTCACCCCTTCTATTCATCTGCTAACTAATTGTTACAATGCATATAACTGGGCTGCTAGGGGTCTTGGCAGTAGCGTAGCATGGGTTGTCAGCGCCCGGGGCAAGGTAAGTAATTTGTGCCCCCTACACAGACCTACTTGACCACTACACAGACCTACTAGACCACTACACTGACCTAGCTGACCACTACACTGACCTAGCTGACCACTACACAGACCTACCTTATTCCTACGCTGACCTACCTGATCCCTACACTAACCTACCTGATTACTACACTGACACCTACACTGACCTACCTGACCACTACATAGACCTATCTGATTACTATACCTACACTGACCTACCCGACCACTACACTGACCTACCCAACCACTATACAGACCTACTTGACCACTACACTGACCCACCTGATTACTATACTGACACCTACACTGACCAACCTCACCACTACACAGACCTACCTGACCACTACACTTACCTACCTGATTACTATACTGACACCTACACTGACACCTACACTGACCACTATAGACCTACCTTATTCCTACACTGACCTACCTGATTACTATACTGACACCTACCAGACCACTACACAGACCACTACACTGACCACTACACTGACCTACCTTATTCTACACTGACCTATCTGATTCCTGTACTAACCAACCTGATCACTACACTGACCTACCTGATTACTATACTGAGACCTACACAAGCTACCTTACCACTACAGAGACCTATCTTTTTCCTACACTGACCTACCTGATTACTATACTGACGCCTACACTGACCTATCTGACCACTACATAGACCACTACACTGACCTACCTTATTCCTACACTGACCTACCTGATTCCTGCACTAACCGACCTGATCACTATAATGACCGACCTAATTACTATACTGACACCTACACAACCTACCTGACCACTACAGAGACCTATCTTATTCCTACACTGACCTACCCGATTACTATACTGACACCTACACTGACCTACCTGACCACTACACAGACCAACCTGACCACTACACAGACCTACCTGACCAATAAACAGACCTACCTGTTAACTACACTAATACCTACACTAACCTACCTGACCACTACACTGAAATATACACTGACCTAACTGACCACTACACTGACCTACCTGACCACTACAGTGACCTACCTGACCCCTACACTGAACCCTACACTGACCACTACATTGAACCCTACATTGAACCCTACACTGAACCCTACACTGACCCCTACACTGACCTACCTGACCACTACACTAAAACCTACACTGACCTACCTGTCCACTACACTGACACCTACACTGGCATTCCTGATTCTTACACTGACCTACCTGACACCTGCACAGACCTGCCTGACCACTACACTGACCTACCTGCACTTACCTCTACACCAACACCTACACTGACACCTTCACTGACACCTTCACTGACCCCTACACTGACACCTTCACTGTCCCTACACTGACCCCTTCACTGATCCCTACATTGACCTACCTCTCCCCCCCTCCCCCGACCATGTCCACTTCCCTGGGCCCTGGAGGCAGGCATCACATCACTTAGAGACTCACTCAACTCTTTCTTTGTCCAGACATTGCCACAATGAAGACTCGAGGAGGCGATGCGGAGCAGAGGAAAGACACAGTGTGCCAGTGTAGAGGCAGCCGGACAGCGGGGCGCGAGTCCAGAAGCACCCCGGAAACCTATGCAACGCGAATGGGTGCAATTACCAGGAAGGGGTAGGGGGCGTGGCAAAAACAAAAGAGGCAAGGGTGCCAGACCCCCCAACAATCCTCAAATTATTGACTACCAACGTGATGGTTATTACCAGGAACAGAATGACTACCACCAAGGCCATAATAGTTACGGCTCACCACGAAGGGAGGATAGGTCATCATACAATCGTTTCGCCCCTTTGGATCAGGACGACGATTACTATGATGAGAGATACATCACTAATCACCCACAGCACACCAACCAGTGGAACGGTGGTGGACGGGGGGTGCAACAACAAAGATCACTGGGGGATTTTCACAATCCCAGTCAAAACAGGAAACAGGACGGAAAACAAAGAGAGGGACCAGAGGGGGGAGGCGGACCAGGCAAAAAAAGAAAAATGCATTGAGGGATGCAGGAATTTTTAACCTGAGTTCTGCCACCCTCACTGACAATGAAAAATTGGTCCTTGGACACGGCCTGAAATATGCCCCCACCAAACCTCTTGACAGGTTCGGACTATTTATGGATGTACATAAGTACATCCGTAAAATGAATATAAAAAGGTATGTTATGTCTAAACCCATCAGAGACAATAGGTTTGTCAACGGGGGTATTAGACATTCAGGACTTTCTAACGCCTCACTCTTCAACCCCCCTGGGTTTGTGGCCCCGTCCATAGGGGTTTTTAAGGACTTGCTCCTTAAAGATGTAGAGGCCTTACAAATTAGGAAGGACAGAAATGAGTTTCGGTTCAATGAGGGCCTCAAATCCCTCAAGAAAAGAAACAATATTGTTGTCAGGCCCGCTGACAAGGGGGGGGGGGGATTGTTGTTCTCGACAAATCCTCCTACTATGCGGAGATGAATAGGTTGCTTTCCGATACGGATACCTATAGTCCACTCCTGTATAATCCTACGAATAGGTACAAAAAATATTTATCTGCCCAAATTGACCAGGGATATCAGGACAATATCATCAATAAGAAGGAGAGGTCGTTCTTGGTTCCAGTGGCTCCGAGGGTGCCCGTTCTATACTACCTCCCAAAGGTTCATAAGAACCCCCTTAATCCTCCGGGACGCCCTATAGTGAGCGGAATAGACTCCGTCACTAGTAGGGTTGGGAGGTATATAGACGGGTACCTACAACCGATTGTCACCAACACCCCTTCTTATTTGAGAGATTCTACACAGGTTCTGAATATATTAGAACATATAGAGTGGAAGGAAGGATATCTGCTGGCCACAGCAGATGTCACCTCCCTCTATACTATTATTTCCCATGAACATGGGCATCAAGCCGTTCAAACCTTTTTGGAGAGAGATAGTCCCCTGGTTTCATTACAAAGGGAGTTTATCCTGTCGTTACTCACGTTTGCCATGCAACACAATTACTTCTGGTTGGGCGGCTCCTTTTTCTTGCAAAAGAGGGGAGTCGCCATGGGTGCCAAATATGCACTGAGCATGGCAAATCTGTTCATGGCCAAGTGGGAGGAGGACGTCATCTACGGCTGGCCGAGACCCGAATTGGTTCTCTGGAGGCGCTATATAGATGAAGTCCTCCTCCTATGGGATGGCGACAGAGAATCTTTGGACAGTTTCATCAATGACCTCAATTCCAATATACTTGGAATTGTCCTCCAGCATGAGGTCAGTGATAAAAAAATCAACTTCCTTGACCTAACGATAGAGATCAAGGACGGTGCAGTTGTGACAAGCACTTTTTTCAAACCGACTGATCGTAATGGGTACATCGAGCAGGGGAGTTGTCATCACCCCTCCTGGCTGCGCTCTGTACCCAGAAGTCAGTTCTTACGTCTTCGTCGCAACTGTACCAGTAAAGATAAGTATCACAGTCAGGCTCTTATGTTGAAGGATAAATTCCTGGATAAGGGGTATGACGAGACTAATTTGAATATGGTGTTGCATGAAGTGGAGAACATTGATAGGTCTACCTTACTACAGAAGCAGCCCAAACAACAAGCCAATTCTAATCGTTTCGGTTTTTCTTTTATCACCACTTATTCGAAGCAGTATAGAGACTTTAAACGTATCTTCAAAAAGCATTGGAAGGTTCTCCAAAATGACAAAGTGCTGGGCCCTCAACTCCCTGAAGTTCCACCAGTAGTGTTTAGGGGCGTAGAGCCTTTGCGTCTCCAGATTTCTCCGAATGTTCTGGATAAACCGGAACAGTTACCTTTTTTCCACACCCTAACCGGTTATTATCCTTGCAGAAGGTGCTCGGTTTGTAAAGTAAATTCTCTTATTGGTCGGAAATTCTGCGAAGTTACATCTACGGCTACCTCTAAGATACATCCCATTAAACCCTTCATTGGTTGCTCCTCCACCAACGTGGTCTATCTCCTGCAATGTCCGTGCGGCCTACAGTACATTAACGGTGAGGGTGAGGGAGCACATTAAAAATATTAGGAAGGGTTTTCCCAACCATAGCGTTTCAAGGCATTATGCCAATTGCCATGATAAAAACCCTGTGGGTACCAAAATATGGGGGATTGACAAGTTCACCCCCCATTGGAGAGGTAGCCACGTCCACCGGGAGATTTCCCGTTTGGAAACTCGTTGGATTTTCAATTTGAGGACTTATGCCCCATGGGGGTTGAACGTCGAGTGGGACGTGAATTGTCACATCAGCAACAGCTAAATAGTTGGACTAAGCTTGTGATGATTTATAGTGATGTATTTTGTTTGATTCAATTTTATTTTTTATTTTTTATCTATACATATTTTTTATGCTGCTATACCATGAATTATGTATGTTTATGAATGTTATGTTTTATAGAGTTCTATCATCAGGAAGACATGGGTGTATGATGCATATACTATATATCCGTCTATGGTGGCATTAATACTATTTGTCTTGTCCCTTATTTTTTAAGAAGTGTCTAATTATGTATGGGTTATTTATGTGGCCTTAGATGGTTAACCTCATACCCAGAGACAATATTGCATAATTGTTATGATTTTAATGTGATTCTAATGTATCCCACTCGATCTTGGTTGGTTTGTAATTACAGATTATAGTTACCGGAGTTCCTTCGATTCTATTTATTTAGTTTTTCTGCTGGAGGAGAGGTGGCCAATCATTATTTTCTTCCGGCCCTTTTTGGCTTATCACGGCCCCTCCTTACTACATCCGGTTGTAGCTCAGGACCCGATGGAACGGATGGACGGATCGTTCCGCCTGCGTCACTTCCGGTTCCGCTGGATGATCGAGTGGAATGCATCGGCGGCTAGTTTCCGCCTACGTCATTTCCGGTTGAGTTCGTTTTAAGCGTGCTGCCGTTTTGAGTCAGGTCCGCCTCTGATGATGTCACTACTTTGACGACACGCGTCAGGCGACCTGGAGACGAGCAGCACGCCACCATATACCGCGGTTTTTATCCTTTATGATGCTTTTATGTATCCACCCATGTGTGAGTATGTTTTTGGCATAAGATATAAATGAGTGTTATTACAGTCTGCACTATTGTCCTACCTTTTCTATCGAGGTAAACTGGAGTTGTTGTGACCATACGTTTTGCCTGGTGGTTTGATCTAAGCCTATTTCACCGCCCTGTTACCATGACCTTTTGACATATTGGAGTTGATGAGACTACATGGTTTGATCTATCTTATGATTGATGGCCTAATCTGAGTCTGTTTCACCGCCTTATATCCATTAACATCTGGTAAGCAGTTGGTGTTACTCCACGTCTGGGTGTTGGTTTTTTTCATCTACACAGTCGGAAGTTGGGAATTGGTCTCCACTATCTCTCCATCTTTTGGACTATTGGGACTTTCTGTGGACACTCCACATTGATAACATATTTGTTTTATCATTTAGAGTTTGGCGCTACTACATCTTTTTATATGCGAGTCCAGAAGCGGCACTGAACATGCACCGACTGCAATCTTCACCCATGAGCCAGCCCAGCCCCGTGGCCACACGTAACACCTTCAGCCAGTCCGCAAAGCGACGGTCACGGAGCGCAGTCCAAGTAGGGGAAAGGGCGGGCGGGCCACTGGACGGAGGGACAGAACATTGTATGAATAAAGAAGGGTGGACAGTGTGACTTTGTGGATGGTGGGCATGGGACATGCCCCCTAAATGTTGCACCCAGAGCTACCGCCCCCTTTGCCCCCCCACGCTACGCCACTGAGTCTTGGCAGTCAGGTTTTTAGAAGGGAGCATATATTCATTGCTCAAATTGTACTTCTCCGCTAGAGCCTCAAATCTATTGAACAGACTCGTTGGTGATTCCACTGTATTAAATTCACTAAGAATCTGGTACTGGTAAGTGTTTCCTGATTAGTGATTGCACTTATACTCTTACTTGAATCTCTGGGTGCATTTGCTGATGGTACCTTGCTGTGGGTATTCAACTAAATGACAGTATAAACATTCACTGACTGACACTTTCTTTGCACTTCACCGAGGAATAATATACTGTACCGCTCTTTTCTAATCATTTGTGAGTTTTCATCTGCCAACTTTCTCTTAATTCATAACGAATTCTACCATCTGAAACTCCTTTAGTTGCATAGAAAAAAAGAGCTGTCTATAAAGGCAGCCGAAAAAGGGATTTTAATGGTGTATTATTTCTTAAACAAAAGAAACATGCATCAAGTTAAAAATGTAATTTTATTAATAGCAACCCAACTTTAATTAAACCCAACATACCAGGTTAAAAGGTGTTAAAATCCAAACAAACAAAATAACTTTTTTTAAAACATCTACAGAATATTGTATTGAACCAAGCCCCCTATATCCACAGGATGTGCCCAGGCATCTTCTGGGTGGATTTACCCAATGAACTTCACCCTGCCTCATAGTGTGGCATATGCAGGGTGACATCTTGGATTTGGCGGCCAGACTCAACTGCGTATGTGGCACTGCCTCTTGGATGGCAGTCGCACATGCCCAGTTGGTAAGCCACTGTTGGCCTTGCAGCCTATCTCCTCCCCATTTTCTTGGAGCTGGAGGAGGAAGTGATAGGCAGAGGGAAGGAGTGGTACAAGCCACAGGCGCTATACTTAAATGGTTCTGTTTGAGTGCATTCCCTCTGCACCCCACATATTGTTGGGGATCTGCATAAGCCACAATCAGGTATTTCTATGCCTTTAGAGCATGGGTATCCTTGACACTTTGTAAAAAAAATTTAAAGGACATCCTGGTGTATTATCTATAGATTTTTTAAATTCACATTGCAGTATCCTTACTATAAGATTTTGAAAATCTTATTTCCTTGGATGGCTTGCACTTCCCCATAGTCTGTGATTTTGCTTGCCTGCTTTTGGAGTACAATAAATTGTATTGATTTTTTATTCTCCCTATGAAGAAATTGGTTGTTTCTCCACCATATTCCCTGTTGTGTTAATCTATTTGAGTTTATACCAAGTATGCAGGCTCTTTATTCTCACCCTGCTTTTTGTATGTAGAACCTTACAGGTAGGTGCTAGGTAAAAGTATAGTGGGCCTTGGCTGCCTAATAGCAGGGCCATGATTTCAGCTGGCTGTCATGTCTGTCATGTCTCCCAGGTGTGTCTGCTGAGAGGGGAGTCTCCCCACTGGCTTCTCATTGGACAGTGGAGGAAACCCAATCAGAGACACTCAAGCCTGTATCTACCCCAGGAGGCAGATTCTGCCGCAGAGGATTCTGGGAGTGGGTATACGTTCTGAAGGTACGCATGACGCATCGTCTTTGGCAGGAAGCAGAGTCCCAGGAGGGAGAGTATGGCTGTCTCTCCTCCTGTCAAAGGAAGCGGGTGTCTTGGGTGGCGGCCTGGGAATCCAAAGAGTGCTGAGCTGCAGAGGGGATCCGGTGTGCCGAGAACCAGCGGAGAGAGAGAGAGGGGTCCAGTTCCAGGAAAGCCTACAAAGGTCGTGAATACTGTGGACTGCCCCTGGGGGTCTGCCTAGTGTCAGAGGGGACCACTCCAGGGAAGGTTCTAGGGATCCAGGAGTCAGCTAGTGTAAAGGAGGTGCCTAGTTAGAGGACCCTGAAGTGTAACGGGGGTACCTGTGGTTGGGCCCTGAAGAGTCAGTGTACAGTGTGTAGTGTACAGAGTTAAGAGTTGCAGCAGCACAAGTAGTGACAAGGAGCTACCTCAGCCAGTGAAGGGTTGGAGGGAGCTGTTCAGTGACTTTTGAGCTAAATCGAGTATCAGGAGTCAAGAGTTCTACAGTCCCGGAGCTTCTGAGCTAACAAACAAGTTAAAGTCGAGGTTCCAGCACTAATTCAGTCAAGCAGTATTTAAAGGAAGGAAGCGCTGGTCGGCATTCAGCTGGTGCCAAGACAGCGTTGGTGAGCATTTTTTCTACAAAGTCCCAGTTAAGCCTAGAAGAGCCAGAGGAGTATCCCACTCATTCCCTTCTCCCATCCCAAAACTACAATAAACAAAATAATCCAAAGATGTCGGAATGGTCATTGTCTCAGTTCTCACACCTGGGCTCACAACTTAAATGTGTTGGAAGTGTTACCGGTACTGATGGCAGACCCACCTCAGGCCCCAGGCCTGGAAATATTGCTATATGTATAAGGAATGATGGGACATTTAGTGTATTCTCATGCATGCAGACTTGGGATTACATATATTAGCAGGACATTTAATATTTTTTTCTTTTTCTCTTTTTAATGATCTAGTGCTTGTTGTTTTGTTGCTGACTCCTTGCTCCTGTAGTCCTTGGTGGTCATATTTTGTTCATGATCCCATTAGAAGAGTCATCTATATAGCTTTCCAGTAAATATGTTTTATTGAATTACGGTTACGTTGACAATCTCATTTTCTCTAGTGTTGGGGCCCTCTGGGTTTATTTTGATATATTTACAAATATCATCATATATGGGATGCCGGTCATGTTATATCATTGCTCGTATGTCTATATGCATTTTATACATGTAGTAGAGTCTTTTGTTTTTTGATTTGCTTTTAGTACCAGAACATCCCTCTCCTGAGGAACACGTCTGCGAACTGTGTTGAGAAACTGTAACTTCTACACAGTTTATGTCTTTCATCATGTTGTTACATTTTATGTACTGTACTGATTGGCTTTACATCTGGCAGGCCGTCTTTAAGGGGACATTTCTAAAGCATGTGTTGTATTCAATGTATTTTGTGTATATATACAGTATGTCACAAAAGTGAGTACACCCCTTGCATTTTTTGGAAATATTTTATTATATATTTTCATGTGACAATACTGAAGAAATTACACTTTGCTACAATGTAAAGTAGTGAGTGTACAGCTTGTATAACAGTGTACATTTTTAAAAAAGTCCAAATTGGGCCCAATGTGTCAATATTTTGTGTGGCCCCTCTATTTTCCAGCACTGCCTTAACCCTCTTGGGCATGGAGTTCACCAGAGCTTCACAGGTTGCCACTGGAGTCTTCCTTCACTCCTCCATGGTGACATCACGGAGCTAGTTGATGTTAGAGACCTTGCGCTCCTCTACCTTTCATTTGAGGATACCCCACAGATGCTCAAAAGGGTGTAGGTCTGGAGACATGCTTGGACAGACCATCACCTTTACCCTCAGCTTCTTTAGCAAGACAGTGGTCGCCTTGGAGGTGTGTTTGAGGGCGTTCTCACGTTGGAATACTGCCTTGCGGCCCAGTCCCAAAAGGGAGGGGGTTCATACTCTTCTCAGTATGTCACAGTGCATGTTGGCACTCATATTCCCTCAATAAAATGTAGCTCCCCAGTGTCGGCAACACTCATGTAGCCCCTGACCATAACACTCCCAACACGATGCTTGACTGTAGGTAAGACACACTTGTCTTTGTATTCCTCACCTGGTTGCCGCCAAAAACGCTTGACACCATCTGAACCTTATCTTAGTCTCATCAGACCACAGGACATGGTTCCAGTAATCCATGTCCTTAGTCTGCTTGTCTTCAGCAAACTGTTTGCGGGCTTTCTTGTGAATCATCTTTAGGAGAAGCTTCCTTCTGGGACGACAGCCATGAAGATTAATTTGATGCAGTGTGCGGCTTATGGTCTGAGCACTGACAGGCTAACCCCCCACCCCTTCAACCTCTGCAGCAATGCTGGCAGCACTCATACATCTATTTCCCAAAGACAACCTCTGGATATGATGCTGAGTACGTGCACTCAACTTCTTTGGTCGACCATGGTGAGGCCTTTTCTGAGTGGAACCTGTCCAGTTAAACTGCATGGTCTTGGCCACCGTGCTGCAGCTCAGTTTTAGGGTCTTGGCAATCTTCATATAGCCTAGGCCATCTTTATGTAGAGCAACAATTTTGTTTTCCAGATCCTCAGAGAGTTCTTTGCCATGAGGAGCCATGTTGAACTTCCAGTGACGAGTATGAGAGAGTGAGTGCAATAACACCTAATTTAACACACCTGCTCCCCATTCACACCTGAGACCTTGTAACACTAATGAGTCACATGACACGGGGAAGTAAATTGGCTAATTGGGCCCAGTTAAGGACATTTTCACTTAGGGGTGTACTCACTTTTGTTGCCAGCAGTTTAGACATTAATGGCTGTGTGTTGAGTTATTTTGAGGGGACAGCAAATTTACACTGTACACTCACTACTTTACAATGTAGCAAAGTATAATTTCTTCAGTGTTGTCACATGACCGCCCTTCTCCACCTCCCTCCTTCCGCACATCCCTGCCCCCCCCCCCCGCACAGGCTTGCAGCGTAGGCATTTTAATAGGAACAGTCAGCCGACTGGGACCTCCCCTCTTCCCCTCCCTCCTGTTGCCCATCTAAGGAGTGGGGCTTTGCATGTCTCAAGGCAGTCTTAAGTGGGCAGGATCCAACCCTCTTGGTCCGCCCTCAGTGTGCACCAGTGTCTGGCCACTGTGGCTGCAAGAGAATGGTAACTATGACATTGTGTTGTGAGTGGAAGCAGCGCATGTGCTTGAGGGGATTGGAGGCATTGAATGTAGGATTGAACAATATGCGTGCTGGGAGGAAATGGGGGGGGGGTTTAGAGCATAGATGTGCTGGATTTGAGGGGGGTGGTTATTTGGAGGAATAGGTAGAATGAATTAGGGAAGGGTAGAATTGGAGGCATAGGTCTGAATCATACTTATGCCTCCAATGCCACCCCCCCCCCCCCCATCTATCATACATTTGCCTCCAATTCAACTGCATTGCATTGAGGCTGCATTCATAGGTGCTGGGGAGGCTGCATTGATGGGCACTGATCAGGCTGCAGTGATGTGCACTGGTGAGGCTGTATTGATGGGCACTAATCAGGCTGCATTGATGGGCACTGGTGAGGCTACATTGATGGGCACTGGTGAGGCTGCGTCGATGGGCACTGATCAGGCTGCATTGATGGGCATTGGTGAGGCTGCATTGATGGGCACTGATCAGCCTGCATTGGTGGGCACTGGTGAGGTGGCATTGATGGGCACTGATCAGGCTGCATTGATGGGCACTGATCAGGCTGCATTGATGGGCACTGGTGAGGCTGCATTGATGGACACTGAACATGCTGCATTGGTGGGCACTGGTGAGGCTGCATTAATGGACACTGGTGAGGCTGAATTAATGGGCACTGGTGAGGTGGCATTGATGGGCACTGAACAGGCTGCATTGGTGGGCACTGGTGAGGCTGCATTAATGGGCACTGGTGAGGCTGCATTGATGGACACTGGTGAGGCGGCATTAATGGGCACTGATCAGGCTGCATTGATGGGCACTGGTGAGGCTGCATTAATGGGCACTGATGAGAATGCACTGATGAAGCTGCATTGATGGGCACTGATGAGGCTGCAATGATGGGTACTGATAGGCTGCATTAATGGGCACTGATAGGCTGCATTAATGGGCACTGATGGGACAGCACTAAGATGCTGCACTGATGGGCAATGATAAAGGTGTTGTTAATATTTATTTTTGTAACTTAATTCTGCATAAAACATTTAGGAGTGTAATTTCATAAGATAATGCATGAGGGCGTGTTTAGGGGTGGAGTTAGGGTGGGGCAAGATACAGGTTGGGTGGGGCAGCAACTGGTGGTGACTAACTCTTAAGGCCTGGCTAGTAGCTCAGGATTTGAAATTTTGAGCCTTGTATATTAGGGATAGACCGATATGGTTTTTTCAGGACCGATACCGATATTTTGGTCACAACGTATCGATATCAGCCGATATGGGCCGATATTTTGTACATTTAATGTTTTGAAAAATAAAAACAATTTTTGACACAAATCTGGTACTGGACATGTTAATTAACATTAAAGGCTCGTTCTTCACACCTTACCTGCATGAAAACTGATAGGAAAACCGCACAGCTTGCAGGGACATCAGTTTCACATCATAAGAACGAAGGAAAAAAAAAAAAAAAAAAAAGAACGAAGGAGTCCTAGAAGAGTAGACAACTGTAGATAACTGTGAAAAATAAAGTGCCTGGAAAATAATAACTAAAGGCTTCCCAAAACAAAATTTACATAAACTGCTACAGTAGCGCTCTCACTGTCTGCAATGATTAAATCTAGTAGCTGCAGTGCAAAAGACAGTGGACTGGACACTACCGTGTTTCCCCGAAAATAAGCCTGGGTCATATATTAATTTTGGCACCAAAAGACACAGTAGGGCTTATTTTCTGGGGTATGTCTTAGCTGTAATGTGCTGTCTTCCCCTTCCCTCCCTTCCTGCCAGGAATCCGGTATGAACCTAGTTTAGTGTCATTAAAATCCTAGAATCCACTTTATTAGTGTTCTTCATTACATCGCTGCTCCGGGCTCAGCTAATCTCCCACTCTGCTGTTTTCTCCTCTCATAGCTGTCAGAGGAGGATCTCAGCCTCTCCCCATTGCAGTGTACACAGAAGCATGGGGTATTAGATTAGAATAGTGTGAAATAACTTCGTTGCATCGACGCTCCGGGCTCAGCTAATTTCCCGCTCTGCTGTCCTTCTCTTCTCCCCCACTGACAGCTGGGGGTCACGGAAGGGCTGAGCGTCGATGTAATGAATGGTATTTCACACTATTCTAATCTAATACCCCGTGCATCTGTGTACACTGCAGAGGGGGGCTGAGATCCTCCTCTGACAGCTATGAGAGGAGAAAGCAGCAGAGCTTGGGGGATTAGCTGAGCCCGGAGCAGTGATGTAATGAAGGTATTTCCCACTATTCTATTACAAAAACACACACTGGACATTATATAAAACACTAATAAAGTGGATGGTAGCATTTTACATACACTAATATTACATACACTAATATCGATAATATCGGCAAGTTCCGGGGCCAATACCGATATATCGGTAAAAGTGAATATCGGCCCTCCGCTATATGTATATATATATAATTACAGAAGATGGAGTTATAGATATAGAGGGCTTGGTATTACAATATTATGTAGATGTTTTTTTAACTCTTCTGTATATTTAATACTTTTCACCATGTTATGTTGGGTTGAATTAGTATTTTTATATTTTACTCAATGCATATTTGTTTTCTTTGCGAGACACTATGGGCCTGATTCATAGTACGGCGAATTGGCGTTTCGGCGTGATTTTGCGAAGCGGCGATTATTTAAGTCTGAAATTGGCATTCAAAGAACGGCGGGCGGAAAATAGCGCCTAGTGTGAGATTCATTAAGATGCAATATGGTCAGAGCGCGACTTAAAACCACGCCAGCTAAAAGCTCGACTAAAGTTTAGCCAAATTTTCCCCTGTACCCCCAAAAATCCCAAATCACTGTGGAAGGTGTGGAAGTCAATTTGGAGATGACTTGCGTTTAAAAAATCTCAAAAACTGACTTAGAAAGAGAGATATCTGCGAAAGTGTGGAAAGGTTAAACAGCTCCTCCAGCCGCGAGCTGCGAACTCGCGAATGTGCGCATGCGCAACGTCAAATTGGCTCAAAAAATTTCGCCAGCGCGATTTTGGGTCAATTTTTTTTTGAATACCGCTTGCAAATCCGCTGTCTCGCCCATAGAAAATGGCAAAAACCGGCGGAATTGGAAAAACATGCACACTTCCAACAAGGGATCCTTTAGTAAACACCATCACATTCCATACACCTTTCCTGCTAACTCCGAAATCATAGCAGTCAAATCTACAGTGTTTATATAGAACCTCCACATTCTCTGAAAAAACCCACAAAATATTACATTGGGGAATTGGTCGTCAGATAGAAAAAAAATAGATGTAAAACATATTTCAAAGAAAGATTATTAGCATTTCACACATATCAAGGAAATGTCACAATTTTGACAATATTTTATGTGTTTCCAAAGAATGTTTTTAGAAATATATTGCAAATACTACCTTTTCTTCCATATGGGTATGGCCAAGTGTTACCATTTTACTACACATTTAACTGAAGGTATAT